>NC_138773.1:287405160-287852660 GCF_965119305.1 Pelophylax lessonae
GTTACCGCTCCTGATATGAAAAATTAACCCCGAGTCACGCTCGGGATTACCGCTAAGGTGGTTAAATTTAAAAATAACAAACATTTTATACTTACCTGCTCTGTGCAGGTTTTGCACATAGTGGTCTGGATCCTCCTTTTCTTGGGACCCTCGTAGGCGCTCCTGGCTCCTCTTTGCTCCCTCCTGCCGAGTGCCCCCACAGCAAGCAGCTTGCTATGGGGCACCCAAGCCGCAGCTCCATGTGTGTCCATTCAGACACGGAGGCTCTGCCCCACCCCCTCTTTCTCCTCTTCGGCTCACTGACTTCGACAGCAATGGGAGCCAAAGGCGTCCACTGCTGTGTCTCAGCCAATCAGGAGGGGAGTCCCGGGCAGCCAAGTCTCTTGTGCAACATCGCAGGCTTGAGATGGGGCTCAGGTAAGTATTAGGGGGGCTGAAGGGGACTGCTGCACACATAAGGCTTTTTATCTTAATACATAGAAAACATTAAGATAAAAAACGTTCTGCCTTTACAACCACTTTAACTTTTATTATCACGTTAAATTTCTCCAACATCCCTGGCAGTGCTGGGCCTCCTTCCCATGGGCAGCTGATGGGTAGTAAAAACAGGCAGTAGAGCTTCAGTTTTACAACCCCCCAACCGCCCACATTACATCTACAGTTAAAAGGCCGGGGGAAAATTTATTGCAGCACATTGCATTGACAGGTGGCACCACCTGTCCATCACCATTACTTGCTTGCAGTTGCAGCATATTGCCATTCAAAAAAAAAAGTGGCCATTCAGGAGGAGACAAGATCACTTCATGAATACCTAACAGTGGCTGCTTAGATGCCTTCTGAAAAAACAAAAAAACAAACCACCGCAGATCACTTTTTAGAGAATCAACATGTGTGAACCTGGCCTTACAGACCAATCATCTGTCACTGTCACTTTTTCTGCACAGCTTGATCGGCAAGTAATTGTAGCAAAAACCTGAAATAATGGTCTATGAAATGAGGAAAGGAACTCAAATACCCAACATTATCCTTGCAGGACTTAAATGCATACAGTTATCAGAATACTGTATTTTTCAAAATAGCGGTTCTTTAAATAGCTGTTTGCACAGTGCTGCAAGGAACTCCTACACCTGCACGGTATGATAGGATATGCCAGCAGCAGTTATACAGAACCTTATTGGAACAGACTGAACAGATGCTAAATGGGGGCAATAAAGGGACATGGGTGCGCAGTTTCTGCTCCTCAAACAGGTTCCAATGGATGAAGGGGGTTTCAGATGTAGAACAGGTGGATCTTTGGCAAAGCTGCTTTTTGAACATTTGCTGATCACTAATGAACACCTGTGGATGAAAGGATTTTACAGTGCTGTATACTGAGCCAAAGCCCAGAGGGATTCTATGTTCATCTCTGCTGGGAAGAGATGCTTCAAGCTAGCAGGGATAGAGCAGCTGGAGAGTCTGTGGCTTCATCTATGGGCAGGGAGAGAATCACATTTATTGTATGTTAGTTCATAGCTGTATAATTACCTTGCAGGGCTGGATCACTAGCAAAAAATGTTCCTAGCATATGACATGTACTAAACAGTAACACACTCTATATGTAAATTAAAACATCATACAGCCCAGAGCTCTAGAATGAAGTTCATACAAAAGGTCCAATGTCTCTGGTG
Source organism: Pelophylax lessonae (assembly GCF_965119305.1). NCBI lineage: Eukaryota > Metazoa > Chordata > Amphibia > Anura > Ranidae > Pelophylax > Pelophylax lessonae. The sequence continues at coordinate 287,406,828 of NC_138773.1, forward strand.
AGGGTAAGTCAGGTAAATACTCTTATCTAGCTGTTCTTGGTCTTAGATCTAGGGTACATCCATCCATATACACATTAAAGAGAGCAGACAGCAATGGTGCAATATCAGTGTATAGTACATGTATTCAAAAATAAAATAACACATTTACATGTTAAAACCTGTAAAACATCCTGGAGGGGCAGGAGTGGTACATAGTGCAACAGAGGGTATGGGCTGTCAGGATCTGGAACTTTTCGCAATGGAGCTGGACCGGCCAGAAAAGGAAGAGAGCCAGGGGCGTCTATGACCGTCCCCTGTGCACCTCAAACGGGTTACTTGGAAGTCACTGGGTGAGCGCGCGGTTTGCATTTCAGGGGTCCCATCCCTTTTGTCAAGATCAGGCTTGACAAAGGGGCTCAGTGGTCCGCTCACCCAGTGACTTCCAGGTTTCCTGTTTGAGGTGCACGAGGGATGGCCATAGACGGCGCCAGCTCTTCTCCTTTTCTGGTGGGTCTGACGAAATCAGAGACAGTACTTAATTTCAGGAAACTGTGGATGTCTGGTCACCCTATACTAGTGATGGCGAACCTTGGCACCCCAGCTGTTTTGGAACTACATTTCCCATGATGCTCTATTACATTGCAGAGTGCATGAGCATCATGGGAAATGTAGTTCCAAAACATCTGGGGTTCCAAGGTTCGCCATCACTGCTACTATTTATATTCATAGGAGATATGAGGAATTAGATGTAACCAGACCAATAAAAATGTAGCTAGACCAATACAAATGAAAAAAAAAAATACTGCAGTTCAGCTTTGCAATGTAAGTACCTTAATGTACCTGGTATTAGCCTCTTGTAGCCCCTGTACAACAGGGCTCAGGCTAGGGGAGGGAGAACCAGCACAAAGCCATTCAGTAGTGCTGCAGCACAAGGAACATGCTAATAGGAGGAGAGATCAGAGTGGCAGAATGAACCTATCTGTTTGTTTTCCTTTCATTGTCCAGTAGACCTGTAAGCATTACTGAACTGCAAAATAAAAAAAAAAATATCAGGTCTCCTCCACTGCCAGTGTTGGGTTTACAGCTGTGCAAATCCCAGGACTGGATGGACAGAAATCAAAAAATCCTTTGACAGGTAAATCTGCTTATATATATTAACAGTGTATGTACCTGGAATTCAGTAAGAAGCCCACCACAGTTACATGAAAGATTTCTAGGCCCATTTTAGGAAGGATACGAAATGTAAAAAGTGTCTGGCTACTTGTTTATGGAAAGGGGAAATGATTATAAAAATAATAATGAATAAATTCATGAATGAAATACCTTATAGGAACACCAGCAGGCAAAATCCACATCCCAGTCATGTAATTGCAGTTCAACGTTGCCAACAGTATGGGCCAGATCAAAGCCGACAAAACATCCCTGAAGAAAGTACAACTCCGGTTATTTCATAGGGTCAATGACAAGGAACTGTTAGAGATTCTCAACTGATTAAAAATGAGCAATGCAATGAACTTCTCCTCTACATGCAAACTATAGCTCCTGTTCTTTTCTGTGGAGGATAAAAATACAAGAAATTTCTCCTCTCGGTGGGATTTTGTAGGCAAATGAAGGCGGAGGTGGCTAAAGTCATTACGTTCTAACTCCATGTATGGCATTTTAAAAAGGAAGGTCCTTTTGGATTTTTTTTTTTTTTAACATTATAAATAAATAAACAGTCTTTTAAAATAAAGCTCAGTTTTGTTGAGAAGAAAATAGAAATTTAGCAACATTTCATTGACAATTCTTACCTACTTCAGTCCTTTGAATATTAACACAGGTTAATCTAGTAACTTCCTCAAACGCTCTGTTGAATGGAAGGGTTGGATTGTGACAGACATGGGAGTAAGTCACACATGTGCAAGTCACAAGCAAGTCTCAAGTCTTAACCTTCAAGTCTCAAGCAAGTCCCAAGTTACTGTGACGAAAAGCAAGCAAGTCAAGTCGAGTCCCTGCTAGAAGTCAAGCAAGTCAAGTCAAGTCATTTATTTTGGTCAAGTCAAAATACTGATCTACGCCAATTTTCACCTTTAAATCAGTTAAAAGTCAGTGGTCAGGAAAGGTTTTGTTTTATTTTCAACAAAACTGTTTAGTGCTTTTTTCTTTTCATATTAAAGAAACACTTTGAATGTCATTCCTTCGTCCAGTCATGTTTCAACACCACAGTCACTAAAAACATGTTAAGTATTTCCATTGTTAAACAGCCAGTGTCCTAACAATCAGAACACACTGAGGTGTTTTAAGTGACTGTGGTGTCAGAAACATAACAGGCACATTCATTTTACTTTAACACATCTTGAGAAAATGCAAATATTTAATTACTTTAAAAAGTAAAGTCATTTCGAGTCATATGTCTCAAGTCAAAGTCAAGTCTCAAGTCATGAATACCAAGTCAAAGTCAAGTCGAGTCTTTTATTAATTTTAGTCAAGCAAGTCTCAAGTCCTCAAACTGGGGACTTAAATCTGACTTAAGTCAAGTCATGTGACTCAAGTCCCCCACCTCTGGATTGTGATAACCCAGCCTCTCTCAACCAGAGTTCAATGGAACCTAAGGGTTCCTCCAGAGGTTGCTAGGGGTTTCCTTAAGCAATGAACAGTTTTTGCCACAGAAGCCATTGATCTTTTTTAGCTGTCTGTATGGGAGTCATTCCTTGTACTCTGACCACCAATGTAAGAAGCAGATTTACCACTGACCGCCACACTAATGTACCATAAGCTGTAGCCTTTGTAATTATTAGCAGGGGTTCCCTGAGACCTGAAAGTTATTTCAAGGGTTCCTTCATCTAAAAAAGGTTTGGAAAAAGCTGCTGTAACCAGTCAATCGGTTCCAATGTGGTAATAAAATAAACACCACATCCCCAACACCATTGTAAAGAATGGCCAAATTATCTCCAGTCATAAAATGGCTCATTAGCATAAATCTAAAGACCACTAGGAATGCATAAAATGTTACATTATGATTATTTAGGATTTATTTAGCAGCAACAAGTTACACAGTCTTTACAGGAAAAAAATTGTGCAGTAGACGTTCATGGAGAAAGCAAAAATTCAGTTGTTAGGGCAACTAACTGGATGACCTCAGTCACGAGGAAAGATTAAAAACATTAAACCTGTTCTGTATAACATAAATAAAAGTATAGTGCTTCACCACAAAATGTGCACTGTACACTGTAAACAATCAACAGGATACAATAACTGTGTTTTAAAGAGAGAAGATTGGGAATCATTTTTTTTTTTTCAGAATCATACTTACCTAAGTGGATGCAGCATACCTCGGATGCTGCTCGGATGATGCTCGGATGCTGCATCTGTCAGTCACCGACTCTCTGCTCTGCCCCCAATGCTCACTGGACTGTAGAGGGGCCGACTCACTGAGAGACTGAGTCATATGGTCGCAATCTTTCCTGAGTCTGGACCGGCTCTGTGATATCAGCCGACAGTGGGCTTCAGACCGCTGTCTGCTGAAAACAGGTCACAGGAGTGCAGAATAAACTGCACTCCTGTGACCCACAGAAGAAGTAAAGCCAAACAAGCTTTGGGTGTACTTCTCCTTTCAAATAGTAAAGTGATTGTAAAGTCTAGTTTTAAAAAAAAATAAATAAATAACAAACATGTTATACTTACCTGCTCTGTGCAGTTGGTTTTGCACAGAGTGGCCTGGATTCTCCTCTTCTTAGGTCCCTCTTCAATTCTCCTGGCCCCTCCATCCAGTTGAGTGTCCCCACAGCAAGCAGCTTGCTATGGGGGCACCCGAGCTGAGTCACAGCTCCCTGTGTCCATTTAAACATGGAGCCACCCCCTCACTCTCCTGATTGGCTGACTGACTTTGATTGACAGAAGCGGTAGCCAATCACACCACGCTGCTGTCTTAGCCAATGAGGAGGGGAGTCCCAGGTAGCTGAGAAACTCCTGCAACATCACTGGATAAAGATGGGCTCAGATAAGTATTAGAAGGACTGAGGGGGGCTGCTGCACACAGAAGGTTTCTTTATCTTAATGCATAGAAATTAAATGCAAAAAAGAAGAAAAGTCCATAACACCCACCATTTATTGGTGAATAAATATCAATCTACCACCCATCCATTATTTTATTTATTTTTTTTATTTTTTTTAAACATATTCTACTTATAGAAGAGACGCTTAAGAGAAGATATGATAGCAATATATAAATATCCTAATGGTGATTCCAGCATTGGAAGGGAACAATTCAGTCTCAGGTCACCCAGGAAGGCATAGGGCTACTCAATGAAGATGAACGAGGAGAGGTTCAACCTTAAACTAAATAAGGATTTATTTTTTTTACTTACTAAGAGCGGTAAGGATGTGGAACTCCCTTCCACAATTGGTTTCAGCAGGAAGTGTTGCCAATTTAAAACTTTTGGATGGGCATCTTATTGAATGCAATATACAGGGATATGAGAAGTGGTAGAGCCATAGGTAGACTCAGGTTGAACTGGATGGACTTTATTCAACCTTACCAACTATGAAACTAGGTAAAGGTGGGATGGGCTTTTCTGAAGGGATGAGTTTTCAGGGATCACTTAAAGGTGGACAGAGTAAGAGATAGCCGGACAGATTGAAGTAGGGAGTTCCAGAGGATGGGAGAAACTCTGGAGAAGTCCTGGAGTCACCAATTGAAGAAGGTAACAAGAGAGCTAGAGAGCAAGAAGTATTAGGAGGAGCAGGGAGGATGGTTTGAGTGATATTTTGAGACAAGGTTGGTGATGTAGCTGAAAAGAGGAGTTGTGAATGTCTTTGTTTGCCATCGTTAGAATAATTATTAGTATTTGTTGGGCAAGCAGAATCCAGAGGAGAGATTGACAAATGGTGGTGGACACTGAGCAGTTTGTAAGGTGAATGACAGCAGCATTCATTATAGACCAAAATAGAAAATAAAGTTTGTGTAGAGGAAGGTAGGCCAACGAGGATGAAGTTGCAGTAGTTGAGGGGACTTATAACAATGGAGTGAATCAGTAGTTTGGTCGTGTCATTGGTTAAGAAGGGGTGAACTTTGGAAATGTTATAAATTGGCAAGTTGAAGGTAGCAAGGGATGGACAGAGACTGGACATGTGGCTGAAGGAGTGGTCAGAGCCAATTTTCACTTACTGGCTGTTTTTTCCAGAAGTCTAAACAGGACATGAGCAGTGACACTAAAAAATATCCTTATTCTCCAAATGTAATTTATACACATCCACCACTTAATGGTCTTATAATCTATTTTTTCATGAAATTGTTTTTCTGACTCCCTGTAGCATCCCCTGTGGAATTTGGAGGAAGCTGAGAGCAATAGAAGGTACATTTTTAACCACTTGCCAACCGCCGCAAGTACATATACTGCGGCGGTCAGCCCCTCACAGGCAAAGTGACGTATATATACGTCACTAGCCTGTGAGGCCCTGGGGAGCGAGCGCGCGCCGCCGGGGGCACGCTCCCGCGCGGTCAGGGGCCCCCCCGCGCGTGTGAGCGGCGGACCCAATGTCCGCCGCTCACTCACGATCGTCCGTGACAGCGGAAGAAAGGCAGGCGGCTAGTGTAAACAAGCCGCCTGTCATTCTCCCCTGTGTAGAAACAATGATCATACGGTTCTACTATGTAGGACCGTTGATCATTGTTCCTACACTTCAAGCCACAGCCAATCACACTTAGAATCACGCCCCTAGGGACACACACAGCCCCTCCCTCTCAAATAAAGTTAACCCCTTCACTGCCAGTGTATTTTTACAGTAACAGTGCATATGTATAGCACTGATTACTGCAGTAATGTCACTGGTAACCCCAAAAGTGTCAAAAATGTCAGTCAAGGGTCCGATCTGTCCGCCGCAATGTCGCAGTACCGCAAAAAAAATCGCAGATCGCCGCCATTACGCGTTAAAAAAAAACAACAAAAATGACAAAAATCTTTCCCTTTGTTAGTAAACGCGATAACTTTTGCGCAAACCAATCAAAATACGCTTTTTGCGATTTTTTTTTACCAAACATATGTAGCATAAAACAAATTGGCCGAAAATGTTCAAAAATTTAGATTTTTACATTTTTTGGGGGGGGGGAATTTCATATAAAATATTTGAAAAATATTGTTATTTTTGCAAAATTGACGCTCTTTTTTTGTTTATAGCACATGATCAAAAAATCGCACAGGTGATCAAATACCACCAAAAGAAAGCTCTGTTTGTGGGAAAAAAAGGACGTCAAATTCGTTTAGGTACAGCGTCGCGCGACCGCGCAATTGTCCGTTAAAGTCAAGCAGTGCCGAATCGCAAAATACCCCCTGGTCAGGAAGGGGGTAAAATCTTCCGGGGCTTAAGTGGTTAATTAATAATACATACTTTTTTGTTTAGTGACACTTTAAAATGATGGAAATGTCAGTTTTTTGTTTGTTTGTTTTTTAAGGAAAAGAAAAAAAATGCATAAAAATACTCCAGAAAAAAATTGTAAAGCATTACATAAGATGCATTGGTAATGTGCATTTACATGCAAAAATAAATAAAAACACATGCACTAACACGTAAAATGCACAGAACTGCGCAGCACTTTCAAGTCCAAATTTGTGAATTCCCCTACTGTTCTATTAAGTGCATGCAGTTAGATAAAATGACACAAGAGGGCAGCATTGACACACATATAAACCAAGATCCCTTTCCTTAATGGAGAGCTCAGTATACATTAAAAAATAATTGTGTAAAAAAAAGAAATATATAGATTGAGTAATCAAATAAAACTATGAACACCTTGTCAGAAATAATATGTAATCAATGTTGCATTTTAAACACTAATTAAGTACTTAGGAACCATCACAGTTTAAATTTTATAGTTTTAAAGTCCACTTTGTCTAATACATTTTTATTTATTTATTTTTATTTAATTAGAAAAACTTTTGCAAGGATTGTGCTGTCGACTGTAGTTACATTTTAAGTTAAACATATGGGGATGGTGTGGTGAGATCATGGGTTTCATTTTCTATATTCTTTTTTTTTTTTTCACATTTTATGACGATGCAATTTTGCACCATATGTTTTGATGCTGCTGTGATAGTGGCTTCTCGGAGGCTGCCTTGTGTTTGTGTTGGATCCTTATTATGTTTTATATTTGTTTTGAAGGGAAATGGCTATAGTACTCAGTAGAATATGCCTGCAAAACACTTTCATGAAAATGAAGGATAGTTATAGGAAATAAAGGATAGAATTTGGGATTAAATCAAAACGATGGATACTGTATTTATGTACCCAATTCCTTTTAGTACCCTTCAATGCATATGGGGATTCTCTCTCCCAATGATCCTTTTTTTGTACTTTTTTTTTTTCTTTTAAAGAATACAATCTCTAGACACCATCTCAAGCCTGAGAATACAGAGGTTCCTAACAGACTAGGAATAAAAACCAGCCCTGGAAATAAATTCATAACAGCCCCATAGCATTATTATACCGACCCAACAGCATAACACCATTATTTTCTTTTTCATAAAAGGGAAACCATGCATTTTAAAGCACATTTGAAAAGTGCATTATATATAGATATGATAGATATGAAATCACATAAGGCTTTATACACAGTATCTCACAAAAGTGAGTACACCCATCACATTTTTGTAAATATTTTATTATATCTTTTAATGTGACAACACTGAAGAAATGACACTTTGCTACAATGTAAAGTAGTGAGTGTACAGCTTGTATAACAGTGTACATTTGTTGTCCTCTCAAAATAACTCAACACACAGCCATTAAGGTCTAAACCACTGGCAGCAAAAGTGGGTACAACCAGTGCCTTCTCTTGGCCTAGGCCAATAAGGCCCAGGCCTAGGGTGGCAATTTGCAGGGGGGCAGCAAAAAAAAAAAAAAAACAGCCTCCTTCAAATGTGGCACTGCAGCCTAATGCTCTGCCTACCCTCGTCTGCCCCCAGGTATGGCGGGCATCGTGTCAATAATATAATTTAATTTCTTTAAACATCCTTGTCCTTGAGCAAGCATATTGAATTGCATCATATACAATTAAGACTTTTAATTGTATATGATGGAAATAATATTATGGACCCGCTCACCTCCGTATGTCCTATCACAATATGTCACTGGATTAGTAAAATTACTCCAATCTGATAAGACATTTGGACTTGTGTTTGCTGCCACTGATTATTTCACTTATTTGTATAATGACTATGGACTGCCTATTTATTATACAAATAAGTGAAATATTCCTATAATTACAATCAGTGGCAGCAAACACAAGTCCAAATATCTTAGGCTGCACTAATGGGCACTGATAGGCTGCACTGGTGGCCACTGATGGGGCTGTACTGATATGCTGCACTGATGAGGCTGCACTGATGGGCAGTAGTGAGGCAGCACTGATGGGCAGTAATGAGGCTGAACATATGGGAACTGATGAGGCTATGCTGATGGGCACTGATACACTGTGGTTGTGGTCTGTGGTTTACAGATGACAGAACGGGTCAGAAACAGGAAGGGGTGTGGCCTTTACAGGAAGGGGTGGGTCATATTTAGATTAGGGGGTGCCCAAGTTTAGTCAGGCCTAGGGCAGCACAAAACCTAAATACACCACTGGGTACAACCCTAAGTTAAAATGTCCAAATTGGGCCCAATTAGCCATTTTCCCTCCCTGGGGTCCTCTGACTCATTAGTGTTACAATGTCTCAGGTGTGAATGGGGAAAAGGTGTGATAAATTTGGTGTTTCTGCTCTCACTCTCTCATACTGGTCATTGAAAGTTCAACATGGCACCTCACGGCAAAGAACTCTTTGAGGATCTGATAAAAGAATTGTTGCTCTACATAAAGATGGCCTAGGCTATAAGAAGATTTCCAAGACCCTAACACTGAACTGCAGCATGGTGGCCAAGACCATACAGCGGTTTAACAGGACAGGTTCCACTCAGAACAGGCGTTGCCACGGTTGACCAAAGAAATTGAGTGCATGTGTTTAGCATCATAACTAGAGGTTGTCTTTGGGAAATAGAGGTATGAGTGCTGCCAGAATCGCTGCAGAGGTTGAAGGGGTGGGGGGTCAGCCTGTCAGTGCTCAGACCATATGCCGCACACTGCATCAAATTGGACTGCATGGCTGTCGTCCCAGAAGGAAGCCTCCTCTAAAGATGATGCACAACAAAACCCGCAGTTTGCTGAAGACAAACAAATTAAGGACATGAATTACTGGAACCATGTCCTGTGGTCTGATGAGACCAAGATAAACTTATTTGGTTCAGATGGTGTCAAGCATGTGTGGTGGCAACCAGCTGAGGAGGGCAAAGACAAGTTTGTCTTGCCTAAAGTCATGAATGGTGGTGGGAGTGTCATGGTCTGGGGCTGCATGAGTGCTGCCGGCACTGGGCAGCTACAGTTCACTGAGGGAACCATGAATGCCAACATGTCCTGTGACATACTGAAGCAGAGAATGATTCCCTCCCTTCAGAGACTGGACTGCAGGGCAATATTCCAACATGATAACAGCCTCAAACACATCTCCAAGACGACCACTGCCTTGCTAAAGGCTGAAGCTGATGGTAAAGGTGATGGACTGGCAAAGCACGTCTCCAGACCTAAACCCTATTGAGCATCTGTGGGGCATCCTCAAATGGAAGGTGGTGGAGCGCAAGGTCTTTAACATCCCCCAGCCCTGTGATGTCATCATGGAGGAGTGGAAGAGGACTCCAGTGGCAACCTGTGAAGCTCTGGTGAACTCCATACCCAAGAGGATTAAGGCAGTGCTGGAAAATAGTGGTGGCCACAAAAGATATTGACACTTTGGGCCCAATTTGGACATTTTGACTTAGGGGTGCACTCACTTTTGTTGCCAGCAGTTTAGACATTTATGGCTGTGTGTTGAATTATTTTGAGGGGACAGCAAATTTACACTGTTATACAAGCTGTACACTCACTACTTTACATTGTAGCAAAGTGTAATTTCTTCAGTGTTGTCACATGAAAAGATATAAAAAATATTTACAAAAATGTGAGGGGTGTACTCACTTTTGTGAGATACTGTATATAAGAGCAAAATCCTCTCCAGACTCCCCCCTCAGAGACTGCAGACATGATAAAAGACAAGAGACGGTCAGAGGTTGCAGGCATGGTACAGGAGATGTCAGAGGCTGTGGATATGGTGCAGGGGGTGGTCTGGTCAGGGGCTGCAGACATGGTGCAGGTGGTGGTCAGCGACTGTGGACAAAGTGCAGGCAATGGTCTGGGCAGCACCTGCAGACATGGTGCAGGGGGTGGTCAGCGACTGTGGACAAAGTGCAGGCAATGGTCTGGGCAGCACCTGCAGACATGGTGCAGGGGGTGGTCTGGTCAGCGGCTGTGGACATGGTGCAGGTGGTGGTCAGCGACTGTGGACATAGTGCAGGCGGTGCTCTGGTCAGTGGCTGCGGACATGGTGCAGGGGGTGGTCAGAGACTGCAGACATAGTGTAGGTGGTGGTCAGCGTCTGCAGACATGGTGCAGGTGGTGCTCTGGTCAGCGGCTGCGGACATGGTGCAGGAGGTGGTCAGAGACTGTAGACATGCGGTTATGGTACAGGGGGTGGTCAGAGACTGTGGAGTGATGCGGTGTTCGGTCTTAACTGCTGATGTGACAACGAGGCACCTTTGCTGCGCTGAGACCGAGTGCCTCACGTTATAAAAAATGGTGCTAGGTGGCGGTATTACTTCACTGCGCAAGCACCCACTCAGCCGAGTGTGTACGAGCTTTCCTGAGCCCGGCAGGCTTCAGGAACTAGAAATGCGCAGTTGCACATCGGCCCGCAGCCATACTGTTTATGGGTGCCGCTAACCATAACCGACATATATGGTTGGGCAGTTAGCAACACTGAAGCGGCCTCAGGGCAGGTGGCCTACCAGAAAATCTCCCGCTATCCAGTAGGCCAGTCCGGCCCCCGATCGTAATATAGATTCGTAGTGAATGCGACTTTCACAAAACATTGCTTGCATGTGAATCTTCTAGGTGCAAATGATTAAATAACAGTGATTGATTATACACCAGTAAATTCTTAGTTAAAGTCATATGAAAATTGGTGGTTGGTCCTCATTTTTAACCCCCCCAACTACCTACCTACATGCAGACATGGCACCCTGTCTGTTAAACTGCCGTGGCCATGAAGCTTTGTTTCCTGGAGTGGTAATTATACTTCAAAATGTTGCATTTGGAAGGTATTTCACTGGTTAAGTGTGCCCATTGAATGCTTGGCACAGGGTTGTGGCATGATATTTTAATGTAAAATCCCCATTGGGGTCGTAAGAAAACAAAATCAAAAGGCATTCAGGAGGCAGCGGTATCGCCTCCTAAACACCGGCAAAGCACCACTCAGCTGCCTCTGAAAAGTGATTCAATGAGGATCAGTTTTCAGAGGGCCGGTAAAGTCCAACACCAATATGAAAGAAGCCATTATAACTATGCACCTATGTGTAAGCAGTAGGATTTGGGTACTGAAAAATAAGAAAAAAGAAACGGCTGCATTGCCTCGAATGTTCAAAGTGACGGGTTTACTACAATTATTTACCTTTTTTTATGAGCATGCAGTGACTACAAGATGAATTATCTCATTCCATTTAAAAAACACATTTGATTTTGTGGAAACAAGAAAATGCAGCACCCTTTAAAATAAACATGACCACATTGACCACTAGATGGCAGTATTCTTTAACCTAACGCATATGTAGCGATAAAGAAGCAAATTTAAAGGGGATTTTAAATGCAATATAATGACTCATGTCTTAAGGGCCAAACATTCTGTTCTTTTCTGAGACATTTTATATACTGACAAATTAATATCTCACACATAATATCATCATTTAGAGATACTGGCATTCAGATACCTGGGAAATAATGATTTATTGATTCCTATTGCGTTTAAAGGCTGATTCATGCCGCACACCTCTAATGACGATATTATGCTGTTTTTCTTTGGCAGCAGATTCTGGTGGATTATAATGCCCTGCTATTATAGAGAGATGCTAAAATCTTTCCATTTTGCCTAAAGTGTATGTATAGCTCGTAAAATGTTATTCAATAGATACAGTACATGTATAACGCCATTACCCCATATAGGTATAGGAGTACAATTCATTTTGAAAAAGTGGCTATTTAAAGCCAAACTCCAGACAAATAATAAACAATAACTGCTAATATTAACAACTTTAGCCCCGGAAGGTTTTACCCCCTTAATAACCAGGCCATTTTTTGCGATTCGGCACTGCGTTACTTTAACAATTGGGCGGTCATGCGACCCTGTACCCAAATACATTTGATGTCCTTTTTTCCCCACAAATAGAGCTTTCTTTTGGTGGTATTTGATCACCTCTGCAGTTTTTTGATTTTGCGCTATAAACAAAAAAAAGCAACAATTTTGAAAAAAAAAAAAAAAAAACAATATTTACTTTCTGCTATAAACCATTTCCAATAAAAAAAATGAAAAATCTAATTTTTTTTTTCAGTTTAGGCCAATTTGTATTCTGCTACATATTTTTGGAAAAAAAAATCCCCAAAAAGCGTAAAATTATAAAGTTATAGCGTTTGCAAACTATGGGATAGATTTTTGGACTTTTTTTTTTTCTTAGTAATAGCAGAGATCAGCGATTTTTAGTGGGACTGCGACATTGCGGCAGACAAATCTGACACTAAGTGACACTTTTTGGGGACCAGTGACACCAATACAGTGATCAGTGCTAAATAATATGCACTGTTACTGTATAAATGACACTGGCAGGGAAAGGGTTAATACTGGGGGTGATCAAGGGGTTACGTGTGCTCCTAAATTGTGCTTACTAACTGTTGGGGGGGGGCTCTGTGAAATGCACACAGAGATCGCGTTTTCAGCTTAGCTGAGACACACAATCTCTCTGTGCCTGTCTGACAGGAGAGCCGCCTGCTTTGTTTACATAGGCAGACGGCTCTCCTGTCAGTTCCCCTGAATATTGTGGGAGGCCGGCGGCGATTGCGCCCGCTCCTCCCGCGGTCTTGCTCCTGCTGTGTCTACTTGCAGCGGGAGTGCGGCTCCGGCCGCGCGCACCACCGAGACAACTTGCAGATAATCACGTATATCTACATGATTATGCCCAGCCGAGCCAGCCTGCCGCAGTAAATATGCGTTGGGCAGTTGGCAAGTGGTTACTATATGAATCTATCTTTATATCAGCTCTTTGTAATCCCATGCACAACAACCCTCAGAACTGTCAATCCAACACTTAAAGTGGAGCTACACTTCATCTGAGCACTACAAACCAAAAACGCTATTTATTCATTTTTAATATTCAATGCAAACTCACCCATCCATCCATGTCTCTAGGCTTTATTTTTCCAGGTTATCACTTTGAAAAACACCCCCTAGCATTTTCTGGCCATCTTGAGTAAGGGCAGATGATTCATGTAGCACTTACTTCCTGGAATCCATCATACCTTAGCTAACCACTCCTCCCCTCCCGAAGACTCCTGGGATGTATGACATCATTCACCTAGACCTGGAAACCAGGAGGTAACTGAAGAAATGTTAAAAAAAACAATATTGTTTGAGAGAGTGAGATTCCACAAGAGAGAGCAGTGGGGACCCCTCCAGAGGGAATAGCTGAAAGATCCTGACCATCAGACTGAAGACTTCATAGCAGCAGAAAAAAAAAGTACTGCAGGGGAAATCTTTGAAGGAAAAAAATAAGTAAATATTGCTAGTTTTGTTTTTGTTCTTTTAAATATGATATTCATGTCCATCTTGTTATTTTTGGCTAGAGTTCTGCTTAATATTTGATTGAGAAACTCTGAGGAAGAAAAGAAGGAATGGGGAAAAGAAGGGGGGAAAGGAATGGTAAGATTAGGATGAAAGGAGAGGAAAGGAGAGGAAAGGAAAGGAAACACAGGACAATAAAAGACAGTAATGAACAAAGGAAGAAAAAAGAGGAAAGGGTGGGGGGTGGAGAGATAGAAGGAATGGAGGAAGGATGGAAGGCAGAGAAAAAGGAAGGATGGAATAGAGAGAGGAAGGAAGGAAGGAAGGAAGTAAAGATCGATCAATGGAAGGGAAGGAAGGGAGGAAGAAAACGAGAAAGGGAGAAGGGGAGCAAGAAAGAGGAACAAAGGAAAAAGAGAGAAGCAAGGTAAGGAGAGGAAAGAAAAAAGAGGGAGGAAGATACTTTAGGAAGAAAGGAGAAGAGGGAGGAAGGTGGGTAGGAATAAAAAAAAAACATAGGGAGAGAAAGAAAGAAAGAAAGAAAGAAAGAAAGAAAGAAAGAAAGAAAGAAAGAAAGAAAGAAAGAAAGAAAGAAAGAAAGAAAGAAAGAAAGAAAGAAAGAAAGAAAGAAAGAAAGGGAGAGAAAGAAAGAAAGAAAGAAAGAAAGAAAGGGAGAGAAAGAAAGAAAGAAAGGGAGAGAAAGAAAGAAAGAAAGAAAGAAAGAAAGAAAGAAAGAAAGAAAGAAAGAAAGAAAGAAGAAAGAAAGAAATGGAGAGAAAGAGAAGAAAGAAAGAAAGAAAGAAAGAAAGAAAGAAAGAAAGAAAGAAAGAAAGAAAGAAAGAAAGGGAGAGAAAGAAAGAAAGAAAGAAAGAAAGAAAGAAAGAAAGAAAGAAAGAAAGAAAGGTTGAGAAAGAAAGAAAGAAAGAAAGGGAGAGAAAGAAAGAGAAAGAAAGAAAGAAAGAAAGAAATGGAGAGAAAGAAAGAAAGAAAGAAAGAAAGAAAGAAAGAAAGAAAGAAAGAAAGAAAGAAAGAAAGAAAGAAAGAAAGAAAGAAATGGAAAGAAAGAAAGAAAGAAAGAAAGAAAGAAAGAAAGAAAGAAAGAAAGAAAGAAAGAAAGAAAGAAAAAAAGAGTAGGCAAAATAAAAGGAAGCTTAGGAGGGAAGGGCAGAAGGTAGGGTAGGACAAAAAGGAAGATAAGGAGGGAAGGGAGGCAAGGTAGGAAGAAAGAAAAATAGGAAGGGAGGAAGGTAGGGTAGGAAGGAGGAATGAATAGAAAGAGAGGAGGGAAGGAAGAAAGGGAGGAATGAAGGAAGGAAGGAAGGAAGGAAGGAAGGAAGGAAGGAAGGAAGGAAGGAAGGAAGGAAGGAAGGGAGACGAGGATAAAGAAAGGAATAACACAACCAACACAATAATATCTGGTTGGATAGATGTAGCAACAATTTTTTATGAATTCTCAAGGTGCTCATTAGACATTTTGGTTCTAATTTTGCCCTTCGTGTGCAAAAAAAAAAAAAAAAATGTGTAAAAGTCCATTACATAGACACTCTCCAATTTGTCTTCCACCACATGTATTTGCTAAGTGTAAACACATTTATACAAAAGAAAAAAATATTTTAACCAGTTCTGGGCCGGAAGGATTTTCCCCCTTAACCTCTTCCCGACCGCCCGCCGCCTTTTCACTGTGGCAGTGCGGCCCTCCTGCACAAACCGACATAGACCTATGTCGGTCATGCGCCTGCAGCTAGGGGACTCCGATGCATAGGGCAGGTGGCTCCGATTGCCGCCTGACACCTGCGATCTCTCCCCGCTGAGAGAGAAGAATGGTCAGCTGTTGTAAACACAGCCGACCGTTCTTCTCCCTGGAATGATCACAGAGTGCCTGTGATCCTCCTATATAGGTACACAGGTCTCTGTGATCATTTCACAAGCCACCCCCCCCACAGTTAGAATCACCCCCTAGGCTCACATTTAACCCCTTTCCTGTCAGTGTCACTATTACAGTAACAGTGCATATTTTCTAGCACTGATTACTGTAGTAATGTCACTGGTCCCCCCAAAAGTGTCAAAAATGTCAGTCAGGGGTCCGATCTGTCCGCCGCAATGTTGCAGTCCCACTAAAATTTGCAGATCGCCGACATTACTAGTAAAAAAAAAATATATATATATATATATATATAAATGACATAAATCTTTCCCGTAGTTAGTAAACGCAATAACTTTTGTGCAAACCAATCAAAATACGCTTATTGCGATTTGTTTTACCAAAAATATGTAGCAGAAAACAAATTGGCCTAAAATGTTAAAAAATTTTGATTTATTTTTTTATTTTTTTTTTTGAGAATGTTATATAGCAAAATGTAAAAAATATATATTTTTTTTCAGAATTGTCGCTCTTTTTTTGTTTATAGCGCAAAAAATAAACATCACATAGGTGATCAAATACCACCAAAAGAAATCTCTATTTGTAGGAAAAAAGGACATCAATTTTATTTGCGTACAGCGTTGCATGACTGCGTAATTGTCCGTTAAAGTAACGCAGTGCCGAATTGCAAAATATTGCCTGGTAATTAAGGGGGAAATCTTCTGGGCCAGAAGTGGTAATGACCAGGTCATTTTTTGCAATTCAGCACTGCATTACTTTAATGGAAAATTGCGCGGTCATGCGACACTGTACCAAAATAAAATTGATGTCCTTTTTCCCCACAAACAGAGCTTTCTTTTGGTGGTATCTGATCACCTGTGCAATTTTTATTTTTTGTGCTATAAACAAAAACATTCCCTAAAAAAAAAAAAAAAATTAAAAATCAAAAGTTTTCATCCTTTTAGGTCAATTTGTATTCTGCTACATATTTTTGGATAAAAAAAAAAAAATTAGGAGAAAGATTTATGGCATTTTTATTTATTTATTTATTTTTACTAGTAATGGCGTCGATCTGTGATTTTAAGCAGGACTGCGACATTGCGGCGGACAGATCGGACCCCTAACTGACATTTTTGATACTTTTGGGGGGGAGCAGTGAAATTACTACAGTAATCAGTGCTAACAATATGCACTGTTACTGTACTAATGACACTGGCAGGGAAGGGGTTAACACAGTAGTGATCAAAGGGTTAAATGTGAGCCTAGGGGAGTGTTGTCTAACTGTATGGGGGATGGACTTGTGAAATGATCATAGAGACCTGTGATCCTATATAGAAGAATCACAGCTGTGATCATTTTAGAGAGAATGGTCAGCTGTATTTTCAACAGCTGACCATCCTATTCTCTCAGCGGGGAGCGATTGCGGATGCCCGGCTGCCAGTCCTGTGGATCAGCATCCCCACTGCCTAGTGGGGGCAGGAGCACGCCGCTGGAGGGGTGCGTTTGCCCCCCCCCCCCCCCCAGTACCACGTGCGCGACCAATGTAGGGCTGCGTCATTCCACGCAGCCGAGCCAGCCTGCCACAGTAAATCTGTGGTGGACAATCAGCAAGTGGTTAAGTAAGTTTATGATTTTTCGTTGAGCCGCATTCATAGCCATTGTGGGCTGCAGGTTGGACACCTTTGCTCTAGACAAAAACCCAAAGGCAAACATTTATTATATTGCAGCTTATCAATTCTTAGATGTGATGGCTGCATTCATTTTCTGTTTTAGGCTTTTTTTCCTTTACTTTTATCTGGTGATCTGGTCAGTAAAGCCTAGTACATGGGTCATTTTTTTTTCTTTTTCTTTCAACCCTGCAGGACTGAATGAAAAAAAACGTACAGCTCTGGAGAAGCTGCTGTTCTAAGGATCCGATGTTAGTACAGCGATGCTGTTCTATTGTGCTCTGAGAGGCGAACGCCGTCTGCCCTGCCAGAACACTCCGGTCAGCACTATCAGCCATTGGCAAAGGTCTGCTGCCTTTTTTGGTCAAGCCCCTTCAACAGAAGTCAGCTTAACCGCTGGTGCGTACTAGGCTTAAAGCGGAGTTCCACCCATAAGTGGAACTTCCGCTCTTTTGTTTCCTCCCCCCCCCCTCCCCCGGTGCCAAATTTGGCACCTTTTAAGGGGGAGGAGGGAACAGGTATCTGTTTTTCACAGGTACCCTTCCCCACTTCCGGGATACGACGCTGTGGCGCCGTCCCTCTGAAGCTCGTCCCCCTCCTCCGCCGCCGAGCCAGTAGGAATGCGCAGCGCGCTTCGCGCATGCGCATTAGGGACCCGCCCATGAAGCCGCAAGGCTTCACTGCCGGATTCCCTTACCAACAATGGAGGCTGCGGTGCCAACATCGCTGGACTCCAGGACAGGTAAGGCTCGGTTCACACTGATGCGATGCGGGAAGGCTGCGAATTCGCAGCCTGTTCCTGCATCGCACACGCACCCCCGGCAGTTCACACTGCCATATGCGATCCGCTGGGGGTGTCAATGTAATCTTAACGACACCCCCAGTTTGATCGCATATCGCAGTGCGATCGTGCAGTTCGCACAGGATCGGATCGCACAAGTGTGAACCGCTGTGCGATCCGATCCTGATGCGGCAGCAAAAATGCCTCCTGTGCGTGTTTGCTGCGGGTGCGATGCGAATTTAGCCATACAAACTGTATGGCTAAACTCGCACCGCACAGCTGATCGCATGTCATGTCGGAGCAGTGCGCTCCGACATGACATGCGAACCCCGCACACGCAGTAGTGTGAACCGGGGCTTAGTGTCCTTATATTAAAAGTCAGCAGCTACAGTATATGAAGCTGCTGACTTTTCATTTTTGGAGGCGGAACTCCGCTTTAAAGAGGTTGTAAACCCATACAAAAATGTTTTTTTTTTTTTTTCGACCTGAAAGAGAAACACATAATGAGCTAGTATGCATCGCTAGTATGCATACTAGCTCATTATGAAATACTTACCTTAGAACGAGCCCCCACCGTACCGTCCGCTTACCTGTATGATGAGCGACACGGGAGCCGATGGTTACTGCACGGGGCTCTGAAGGAACGGCACCAGCGGCCGTTCCTTCAGAGCGCATGCGCCAGTGATGTCACTGGCTGCATGTAAGGTAAATACCTCCTAAACGGTGCATGTTTAGAAGATATTTACAGTACCTATAGGTAAGTCTTATCATAGGCTTACCTATAGGTACAACTTGTAGAGGAGGGTTTGCTTCCTCTTTAAGTCTGCTGTTTTCCAAAAGAACAAGCTTTCCTACAAATGTATCTGTTAACACTGTTGAGAAAAACTATTTACCACTGACAAGGATTCCTAAAATGATCAGCATTTATGTAAAATGTTATAGCAAAAGGAAAAAAAAAAATGGTTGCTATAACTGCTTGTGTAACTGTGGGGTGAGCTGGAGTTTGGCTTAAATTTATTAGTGTGTTTAAATCTGCTAGTATCTAACACTCCCCTTCCTTCAGACTGACAATGCTTCTGTCCAAAAGGTGCCCCCTGTGCTCCTACATCCAGAGTGGAGAAACTCTAATATAGGAAGCGTGTTATTAGCCAGATGACCAGGTGAAAACAGAGGGGAAAAAGCTAAAAAAAAAGGAAACTAATGCGTGTAATGCGTGCGTGCGTGTGTGTATGTGTGTGAGGGGGGGGGGGGGGTGGATACAATGCATGCTTTCACTTTACTGTAATCCATTAAAGTTTGACAAATTGACAGGTACACTTTATAGCAAAGTGGTCAGCAAAATAAGATGATATCATTTGCATATTATTGTAGCTTTCCCTTTTTAGAGGTCTAAGCTGCTATGCCATTCCAAAATATCAAGACATTTAAATTTTTTAGTTCTATTCCACGTATATTTTAAAACAAAGCCAAAAAAAAAAACAAAAAAACAAACAGGATCTGCTGAAATCACGAAATACAATTGAAACACAATTAATGAAAACTTTCAGCCTACTTTCCTTTCAAATGGAGAGAAACAATTATGCCAGTCATTGCCCAGGGGGGCATACTAGAACAGTTGCATTCAGCAAAAAAAAACTTGGCTCCAGTTTTCTGGCATTGATTTCGAGCAGATTGTATTTTGCTGGTGAACACTGGCAGTATTAACGATAGCTTCATTGATCATGCATATTATTGTGACGGCCCATGTGCTTAGGTTTAGAGTTAGGGCGTCAAGTTGCACAATCTTTAATGTTTTTTTTATATGAAATGCTCAGGGTAGGACTTGATTGTAAAGGATGAAGGTTTTTCATCTTTGTGCAATCTATACAGTATGGTAAAGAATCTTCAGTGCGCAGCAACCCCTAAATACATACCGGAGCCTGATCCCGATTCAGCAATGTGCAGAAGAGCTCCTGGCTCTCTACGTCCTCATTGGCTGAGACACAGCAGGGGAGCCATTGGCCAGTGAGGAGGGACCAGTGGGTGAACCAGTCTTATGAACACACAGAGTGGGGATTGGGAGCCAGCACGCACAAGGGCCCCCATAGCATGCTGCTTGCTATAGGGGCACTCGGTGGGGGATGAAGGAGCCAGGAGCGCCAGCAAGGAACCCCAGGAATATTGAGGCTGCTCTGTGCAACAGCCCCCCCCCCCCCCACACCCAATCTCCTCTCCTTTTCATAATTAATCCCCAAGAGAGGGGTAAATATAAATAGTAGGAAAAAGAAAGAAGAAGAAAAAATCGTCCAATGGCCCCCAAGGGCCTGGAACAAGGAACAAAACAATTATAGGCAACTAAGTGTATATTCAGCCAAACCTTTCTCTTCTTAGATGGGAAAGAGTAGGGAAGTATAAGAACCCACAACAGGTTGGCAGGTTTTGACTTCTATCTTGGGTTCAGTTACAGAGATTCCCCTCACTTCCTGCCCTCCTGACAACACTTTGCCAAGAATTGAGCAGAATGTTACAAAAACAATGCAGGCAGATTTAGGGAACACATAAAATTATTGAGCGCGGTCCTTATCTTAATCTAATACCATTCAACTTTATTGTTGTCCGGACAAGCGGCTCATAAAAGAAATATTGTTTTTATATCACATTCACACACATATTCATTTATTACGTGTATACCAATTTTTTTTTTTTTATTTGATCACTATTACCCTGTGCGTATCCACCTGAGTGTCTCCTACACTTATTTCTGTATATACACTATATTACCAAAAGTATTGTGACGCCTGCCTTTACAAGCACATGACTTTTAATGGCATCCCAGTCTTAGTCCGTAGGGTTCAATATTGAGTTGGCCCACCCTTTGCAGCTATAACAGTTTCAACTGTTCTTGGAAGGCTGTCCACAAGGTTTAGGAGTGTGTCTATGGGAATGTTTGACCATTCTTCCAGAAACGCGATTGTGAAGTCAGGCACTGATGCGAGCGAGAAGGCCTGACTCGCAGTCTCCGCTCTAATTCATCCCAGCAGTGTTCTATCAGGTTGAGGTCAGGACTCTGTGGAGGCAAGTCAGGTTCCTCCACCCAAAACTCCCTAATTCATAACGTTATAGACCTTGCTTTGCGCACTGGCCAAAATCATTTGGTGGAGAGGGGGAATATGGTGTGGGGTTGTTTTTCAGGGGACCCTTAGCTCCAGTGAAGGGAACTCTTAAGGCGTCAAAAACA
Organism: Pelophylax lessonae; assembly: GCF_965119305.1. NCBI lineage: Eukaryota > Metazoa > Chordata > Amphibia > Anura > Ranidae > Pelophylax > Pelophylax lessonae. Next base: position 287,428,036 of record NC_138773.1, read on the forward strand.
TTTTGCACAATTTCATGCTCAGAACTTTGTTGGAACAGTTTGGGGATGTCCCCTTTCTGTTCCAACATGACTGCGCACCAGTGAACAAAGCAAGGTCCAAATAGACATGGATGGACAAGTTTGGGGTGGAGCAATTTGACTGGCATGCACAGAGTCATGACCTCAACGGGATGAATTAGAGCAGAGACTGAGAGCCAGGCCTTCTCTTAAACATCAGTGCCTGACCTCACAAATGCACTTCTGGAAGAATGGTCAAACATTTCCATTGGCACATTCTTAAACCCAAACTCACTCATCAATGTCTTTATGGACCTTGCTTTGTGCACTGATGTGCAGTCATGTTGGAACAGTAAGAGGCCATCCCCAAACTGTTCCCACAAAGATGGGAGCATGAATTTGTGCAAAATGTCTTGGTATGCTGACACCTTAAGAGTTCCCTTCACTGGAACTAAGGGGCCAAGCCCAACCCCTAAAATACAACCCCACGCCATAATCCCCCCTCCACCAAAAGATTTTGTTGATGGTTTGGGGTGGAGGAACTTGATTGGCCTTCACAGAATTCTGATCTCAACCCGATAGAACATTTTTGGCATTAAATAGGCTCAGACTGCGAGCCAGGCCTTCTTGTCCTCATCAGTACCTGACCTCACAAATGCGCTTCTGGAAGAATGATCAAACAATCCCATAGACACACTCCTAAACCTTGTGGACAGCCTTTCCAGAAGAGTTGAAACTGTTATAGCTGCAAAAGGTGGACCAACTCAAAATTGAACCCTGTGGACTAAGACTGGGGTGCCATTAAAGTTCATGTGCGTGTAAATTCAGATGCTCTAATACTTTTGGTAATATAGTGTATATTATACACTGAAATGTCTACTAGAACATGACACAGAGTATCAGAGTGCCGCATCTTGTCTGCAGGCATAGCACATCATAACATATTTGTGACTAAGCTTATAAAATCCACCCTGATAATCCTGTAATCTCTGAAATCATGTTGAGCCTTTTGTAGGGAAATGCACCGTGACTTTAATACATTGATAGAGCCCATTTCTAGTCATATCTGCTGTATCAATGAACTCCATGCATTAATAAGGTTAAAATGGTCTCATTTCCTTTTACTAAAAGGATAAATACATCCCTACCTTGGATTTCCCCCCTCTGCTCTAAATTTGTCAAGGGAATTATATACAACAGAGTTCAGTTTACAATGTCTGGCTTGGCAATGGCTGGAACTTCCACTTTCCAGCACTCGCGGTGTGGCTTACTTAAATGGAACACTTTGTACACAACAGGTTCCCTTTAAAGCTGAACTCCAGGCAGATATGAAATACAGAAATGAACACAGCTCTGTAATCCTGAATGCATCATGATCCTTAAAAATATATAATTAAATATTTCTACTGAATCAGCTAGTACCAGATCTTATGGAACATGATTTCAACATTTTTACATTGAAGAACCCAAATGTGAATGTTAAATTGCTTTTCATCCAGACCTAAAGAGTGTCCTGGAGTTTGTTTTTTTTTTTTTTTTTTTTTTTTGCAATGACCTTAAAGTGTAACTTTACTTTTGTTGAGAAAAAAAAAAACCCTTTGGGTAATAAGAGATTTTAACACAATTGCTTCTTGTCCAGTCACTTAACACTGATATTCTTTGAAAATAATACAAGCTGTGTGGCTTAATCTGAGCTTTTGAGGACTACCAACAAGCAATGAGGTGACAGACAGGACAGGTGGGTTGTCCATACACCCCCAAAGCAAAAGTTATTCCTGGAACCCCTTCTAGAGATAGTCTGGTCCCTGCCTCTTGTGGCTCATCAGAAACTGCAAGGAGCCACAGTGATGATGGAGACCTGCAAAAATCTGGGGGTACCGGGGGAATAGATGGCAGCTCACACACAGCTAGTCCAGCTTATCAACTTGGGAACCTCCCCAGTCCCACTTCCGAATCACACCACCATTGTGGACTTCAAGGTAGTGCTGGGCCACTGCATCTCCAGACCTAAACTAGGGCTAGAGGTCATGCATGCTGCTACAAGCTGTCATGACCTCCTTGAATGATGAACAACATCATCAGTTGCTGGAACAACTGGCTATTGTTTTCTGAGACAACCCTCTGCTGAAGCAGCACCTTCTCTGCCAGCTACTAGAGAAATACCTATTGTTTTTTTCCACCAGCCCTAAGACTACGGATGCATGGAGGTGATAGACAACCCAATTCAAATGAGGGATGCTCCAGCCATCCGGGTACCATCATATTCCCCCAGCCCTGTGCCAGGTGATCAAGGACCTGATCCATAACAAGCTACAGAGTGGGGTAATCTGGGAGAGCCGCAGCCCATGGACTACTCAAAAACCTTCCCAGTGTATATGGATGGGACCTTGCAAAGACTGGAACAGGAGCAGGAGGGACAGGAAAGGGTGATAGCCTATGCCGGTGGTAGCCTACAACCCACAAAGCGCTACCCCCACAATTACAGTTCTTTTAAACTGGAATTATTGGCTCTGGTGTGGGCCATAATGAATAAGTTTGGGGAGTACCACACAGGGGCAGAAATAGAGATCTTCATGGATAAGAATTCCATTGCTTATCCGGAAATCGTATCCGCTAAACTTAAAAGCACTTGGACAGAGGTGGGTTGCCCAATTGTTCTGCTTGCAGCCACCTCCTTCTGTTCTGTGCCCTTAGGGGCCAAGAACAATTTCCCCAGGATGGGCCCATTGAGATCCGCACCCAAGAGAAATAGGTTCTGATCCAGCAGAAAGACCCCAACCTCATTCAGGTACAGCCTTTCCTGTCACAATGACACAGGCCGCCCTCACGAGGATGTGAAAAATTGTCTGACACAGTGAGCAAACTTGAGGCAATGGGATTGGCTCAAATCACATGCTCTCAGATCAGGGCCCAAATTTCAAATCACAAATTCTGTCGAAAGTGTGCTGTCTGAGTGGTATTCGGAAGTCCCACACCACACCTTACCACTCTTTAGAGAAATATTGGTGTTGCTGGAAATGTTACTTTAAGGACTCTTAAGCAGGGCCACAGAGAACGCTGGCATCAGCACTTGGGGGCCGTAGTCTGGGTCTACAACCATATGGTACAAAGGGCCATGGGCTTTACTCTGTTCTCCCTTACGGTAGGAAAATTACCTTTAGACCTTTTTGCTGGATTCTCCTGAACACCCCACTTCCCATACACCCAGTACCTGGGTGCACGAACATTAGAACTGGCTACACAAAGCCAAACAGGTGGTTCTGGATTGACATAAAGACCTGGCCGAGGATGCAGTCACAGTGAACTGCTGTTTCGACCTGGTGTTGGTAAAGAGCCCGAAATAGGAGAGAGGAAGCAAATTGGAGCCCAGGTGGGAGCGCACCCCTTTTTGGGTGGAAAAACAACCCTTCCCACCAACACTATTGTACGACGTGGTCTTGAAGGGCCCTGAACCTATCAAAAGACAGCTCCATCGCAACTTGTTGAGGCCTTGCATACTGAGTGGGAATTGTTCTATTAAGTGTATAGAAAGAAAGGTGCGCTGATCTGGGATAAAGCTGCTACCAGAAAAAAAAAATTCATAGAATGTTATAAAATGTGGTGCGCTAAATCCAATTAAACATATTCAAATGAATAAAATGCAAAACAATGATGATCATAAAGTCCCACAGTCCAAAGAATAAATTCCTTCAATCAACAATATGACGACGTGAAAACAAGTGTGAAATTCAAATTATATTATCAAGTGATAGTGATGAAATCCCTCCACCTGGTGAATTTCCTCCTTACCCGGCGGACGGTAGATAAGTTCAAAATATAATAATCAAACTGTACTCTTCATGTGACCACACCAAAATGACCGTGCTCTTCACCGCAGGTGCAAGAACCAAAATAGCCTCTTACCAGAACGATATCTTAAACACGCTCTGTAACATCCCTGGTGCTAGCAATCTGCTTCTTTCCCTTCAAACCTGGCGTAGCAGGCTCTCCAAGGTCTGTCCTCACCAGAAGCATTAAATGATCAATGCAAGCAAATTGGAGCTCTTTACCGGTTTGAAGGGAAAGAAGCAGATTGCTAGCACCAGGGATGTTACAGAGCGTGTTTAAGATATCGTTCTGGTAAAAGGCTATTTTGGTTCTTGCACCTGCGGTGAAGAGCACGGTCATTTTGGTGTGGTCACATGAAGAGTACAGTTTGATTATTATATTTTACACTTATCTACCCTCCGCCGGGTAAAGAGGAAATTCACCAGGTGGAGGGATTTCATCACTATCACTTGATAATATAATTTGAATTTCACACTTGTTTTCACGTCATCATATTGTCGATTGAAGGAATTTATTCTTTGGACTGTGGGACTTTATGATCAAAATTGTTCTATTAAACCTCCCACCGACAAAAGGGAAGATGGCACGATTGATATCCCGCCTATACAGAAAGTTACATTCGAATGGTACTAGCCCCTCATTGAACCCCGGGACTTTAGCCTAGTTTGTTCCCAAAGCGGAAGACATCAGCAACTCACCTATGGTCAGTCCCGAGACACCACTTCCAAAGCAAGCCAGTGCTGCCCATTCTCTGGAATCTCTCGAGGAGTCAGCCACTGATTAGGGTGGAGGGGGTGTTGATAGTGCTACCCACAATCACCCGAGGCCCTCAGAAGAAGAAGCTAACTACCCTGAAGGTGACCCTACAAAGGACAGTGAAGCTTGCAGCCAAATACGGTCTAACTGCAGGCAACTCCCTGCGAAGTACGTGGAGTAGGTCGTTTGAAATTTGAAAGGAACTTGGTTCCTCTATGATTTTCTCAGTCACAGGGAGGCAGCTATCCAACTGAATGCTAATGCCCCATGTGACTCTGACAGCAAACTTAGGTCAGGCAGAGTCTACCAAAGGACTCCTGCTCCCAGGCTTGGCGTGCTTTTTGCGAGTGGCTAGCATATGGAAAGGAACCCTGTCTGTCAGGGACAGTTCTAGAGATAGTGACAGGTTCCAGAGGAGTAGGGACTGTACAGAGACTATGTCTACCTTCCAGGAAGCCTTCCCTTTTGTATGTGGTCCGGCCATGTCGCATTCCTCTCCTCCATGGCAGACACTGTCAGCATCTTCCAATCTGCAGCTTATGGGTCCACCAGTGTCTCAGTTGTAAGTGGTGGCTCCGGACAGGTGTGCTCCCCGCTGGGCCTGAGGTTTTTGGTGAAGTGTTCCACAATTCTCTGTTACTGCCAAAATTGAACTGTGTGTGTTTTCTGCCTGCTGCACAATGCTGCACCTAACCCACACTTGGCGGCAGTTAGCAGCGAGTGTAGAAGGGGGAGTGGGAACCACTATGGTGCCATGAGGAACAGCTTTGGCCCTTGTGCCTAAGTTTAATGGGTTAAACATGAATGGAAGGAGAGACTTAAAAGTGGCACCTGCCTGTATAAGATCCCCACTCGACTGATCATGGAGCTGGCCATTAACTCATTGAAGGATGTTGCCCATCAAGCAATGATGGTGCTACCAGAGGATTCCCGGGCTAGCCTAGAACAAATTGTGGCATGCCTGGAAGGCCTGTTTGAGGGAAAATGTGACTGTCCCAGAACTGAGACATAAGTTCTTCGTCTGCAGACAGCAGGAGGACAAAAGCCCTGTACACTGTTGCTGCTGAAATCACACTCTGTTTTCTGCCTGCCGCACAACACTGCATCTAACCCATACACCATGCTCGGCACATCATCACTGCAATAATCTCAGTCAGATCACCGCTGTGCAACTGGACTGAACTGGCCCACATTCCGTGTGCAGTTCCCATGCCATGTTCAGAATGCACTGGGTGTGCAATCTACTGAGTGTGTCAATATAACCTTAATGAAACCCTGCATGCAGATTGCAAATGCAGTGCATTTGCCTGCACTAGATCACATGGTACCTCCACCATGTGATCTGGTGCATTGTGTTTTTCATATGTAGCACCATTTTTGGTTCGATCCAGCGTGATTTCACACACTGAGGTGTGAACAAGCCCTAAAAGAGACAGCACATCCAATTGCGCATAGAATCACCTTGCTTAAATAGAAGTAACCTTCCCTCTGTAACTATTACCTATTGGTAAGCCTATGATAAGGCTTACCTACAGGTACTGTAAATATCTCCCAAACGTGCACCATGACATTACTGGTGCATGTGCTCTAAAGAAACGGCTGCCAGTGCCGTTCCTGCAGAGCCCTGTGCCATGAACGGCGGCTCCCGTGCGCATGTGACGTCACCGTGGCTCCGGCCAATCAGACATACCGGAAGACGTGGACCCAGAAGGAAGACGGGTGAACTTGTCGTCCGTCTCAGCGGTGAGCGGGCACCGCTGGAAGGGCTTTATTCTAAGGTAAGTATTTCATAATGAGCTAGTATGCGATGCATACTAGATAATTATGCCTATGCCATTTGCCCATTTTTTTCCATGATGATTTTTTTTTTTTTTTTGCTTTTTAGTGTAGTCTTTTTGACCCCATATCTCACATTAAAGAGGACCTGTCCTGCTTATTTATTTTACAAGGGATGTTTACATTCCTTGTAATAGGAATAAAAGAAATCAAAAAAATATTTTTAAAGGGACAGTGTAAAAATAAAAAATAAAAGGTAAAATAAATAAGAAAAAAAAAATGTAAAGCTCCCAGTCCCTCCAAGCTCGCACGCAGAAGTGAACGAATACACAAGTCGCGCCCATATATGTAAACAGTGTTCAAACCACACATGTGAGGTATCGCCGCGATCGTTAGAGTGAGAGTAATAATTCTAGTTCTAGACCTCCTCTGAAACTCTAAACTTGTAACCTGTAGAAATTTTAAAATTGTCCCCTATGGAGATTTTAAAGTACCAATGTTTGTCGCCATTCCACGAGCACGCACAATTTTGAAGCATGACATGTTGGGTATCTATTTACTCAGAGTAACATTATCTTTCACAATATAGAAAAAATTGCTTAAGCATATCCCACCATGATTGGAGCACATTGATACTATTGATCCCCTCCCGATTCCCAAACGTAGTGATTTCTCTTACGCCTACAGGAGGATCTCGAAGAAAATCCTCGATTCTATATTGTTTACCGTTACCTTCTTTGCACTAACATAATGCGAATGTTGAATTGATTATCATTGTTCTTCCCATTTGCTATTATGAACTCTGCAAGGAACACGGTATATTATTATACTTAAACTGTTCACTTCTTATGCAGTAGTTGAGTTATGTATTAGCGAAATTGTACTCTGATCATTCTGTTATTTACTGTTTTACAATGCTGTATGATATGCATTTGATACCCAATAAAAATATTTTGGGAAAAAAAATAAGAAAAAATTGGGCTAACTTTACTGTTTAGTTTTTTTTTAATGCAGTGAAATGTATTTTTCCAACAAAATTGTGTTTGAAAGACCGCTACGCAAATACCACATGACAAAAATAATTGCAACGACCTCCATTTTATTCTCCAGAGTCTTTGCTAAAAAAAAAAATATATAATGTTTGGTGGTTCTAAGTAATTTTCTAGCAAAAAATACTGATATTTAACTTGTAAAGAGCAAGTGTCAGAAATAGGCCTGGTCCTTAAGTGGTTATTCTTTTCAGAAATGCTCAAACTAAACTGTAAATAGATGGAAAATGTCAAGGATGTCCTATTCAACCCATAATAACCCATAATTATTTTTATAGAGGCAAGATTATTTGATATGTAGGACCATTTGGCAGTCAAAGCCTCCCATAGATACAAAGACTCATACTGTACATCAATAAGATAGGCACATACATAAGTTTAATGTTGCTGTGTTTATTCCCGAAATAACCTCCTAATTACGCCTATTGTGTTTCATGAATTTCAGGACGCATCATTTTTCACTTCCGTACCATACCTATTTTTTTTTCTGTTTTTGTAAACCAGGTCAATGAACCGGCATATCTAAGGCTTGAGGGCACCGGGGTGAAGTCACCAAAGGCCAATCATAAAAAATGAGGTAAAGAACTTTGTACAGCGCCTGTCTCATGTAGGTTGATGAGCTGAGCAATACCGCGGTCAGCACCACGGGGAACAGCCTGCTGACTGAATGGTATTTCCGTGGAAGCAGATGGCTTAGCCCTGACTACAATATTCCTGCTTGTCATAAGAAATGCAGGCTTTTAAAAAATCATTTCTGTAATATTAAGATGGACCAAAGTCCTACCTTTCTGTGACCGGCTTCTGTTATTTTGGGGATGTCAAAGAGCTGTCCTGTATAATACTGAACTCCGCAGAATAAAATGAGGGCAATCGAATCGCCTTCCCTCTCAATAACCGACAGGATATCCTCCGTCCTCAGTGTTTCTTCCCCCTAAGAAAACAGAATTTACATTTCTGAAGGCAATGTATTATTGAGGTTATAAAATATAAATATATTGTGCGTGTATAATAAATATATATACACACACACACATATATATATATATATATATATATATATATATATATATATATATATATATATATACACACACACACACACACACACACATATATATATATATATATATATATATATATATACACACACACACACATATATATATATATATATATATATATATATATATATATATATATATATACACACACACACACATATATATATATATATATATATATATATATATACACACATGTGATATGATAGGTAGTTTTGCAAGTGTTTTTTTGTTATATATATATATATAAATAACAAAAAAACACTTGCAAAACTACCTGTCAAAAAATAGGCGATAAAAGTGATCCTATACGCTTAGGAGTACAAATAATCCAAAAACCACAATGCTGCTACTTAAATAGTAATAATCTGAAAAAAAAAATGTTTCATATATATATATATATATTTATTTATTTGGTATAATTAATTTTAGCTTTGGATAGAATGGAGATGGATTAGAACATCTGTCTGTTTTATTGCTCTCTGTGCCCCTGTTAGGGAGAATCACCCTCTCTATTTGTCCTGTTTATTACCATTTATTACTAAGAGTGAACAAAAATCACAAATTTTGGGTTGTCCCCAGAACAGGAATAGATGGGAAATCTTCCAATCAGGACACTCATTCTCGTAACCCAGGAGACTGCCAAGGATTTTCCTAATTTTTTAGGGATTTCATCTCACTTCCTGTTGTAGCTATGGGACAGGAAGTGAAGGGAAATCTCCCAATGGTACACAGATGAAAAAAAAAAAAAAAACTGGCAGATGCTATAACCCTTCCTTACGCTATCCAAAAAAAAGGGTTTTCTTTTGTTCAACTATATTCTATGTTTTCTTTAAAAGGTTCTTGCTAAACATGAAATATGTAGTTGCAATTAAAGTGTATCCAGGGCCGGTGCTAGACTATTTTACGCCCTAGGCAAGACCAGCCACTTGCGCCCCCACCCCCCCCAAAAAAAAAAGAAAAACAAAGGGAAATGGTTAAAAACTCCTCTATGTCATACCCAGTGACCCTGATCTGTTATGCTCTCATACCTAGTGACCCCCATATTACTCCATGTCACACCCAGGGATCCTGATGTCCCTCCATGTCACACCCAGGGACCCTGATGTTTTTCCATGTCACACCCTGGTACCCCAATATTCCTCCATGTCATGCTGTGATACCCACTGACCCCAATGTTCCTCGATGTCACACCCAGGGACCCTGTGTTCCTCCATGTCATGCTGTCATACCCAGTGACCCCAATGTTCCTCTATGTCAGACCCTGATGTTCCTCCATGTCACACCTGGGGACCCTGATGTTCATCCATGTCACACCTGGGGACCCTAATGTTTCTCTGTGTCACATCTGGGGACCCAATTCCCCCGTGGCACACCCAGGGACCCCAATTCCTCATGGCTCACCTGGTGACCCCGAACCCCTGTTACACCCGAAGACCCCTATCCCCCATGTCACACCTGGTGACTCCGATTCCCCATGGCACACCTGATGACCCAGATTCCCTTTCATACCAGGGATGCTCCATGTAAAACCCAGGGACCCTGATCCCTTGTTCTGGGCACACTCACTGGGCGGTATGAAGAGAGTGGCCCGCACTCTGCCCTCCTTCACTGTGATCCTGCTGATTCTTTCTCCCAGGACACTCCTCTCCTGGACCAAAGTGCTCACCACAGCTCCAACTGGCTCCTGGTGGAGGGAAAAGCAGCAGTCAGAGAGCTCCACACTTATTTTATCGCCAACCTCCTCAGACCCTTCCGGTGCCTTGTCGCTTCTGCTCCAGTAATGGTTCCGTCCTCCAGTGCTGAGCTCTGGCTCAGGTTCAGCTCTCCTCAGCTCCCTGCTTAATACCGACCCAGGGAAATGAACGGCTGCCCATCAGCTCAGTGCAGAGAGTCACTTCCTGCCCGGGGTTAAGGCTGCTCAGCTCCAGCCGCAGAGGATCATCATTCAGGCAGCACACTGGTGGACTCACTTCCTGCCTCTTTGGGCCCCCTAACAGTGGTGGAAAGCCAGGGCCTGGTAGTTCCGCACTGCCCAAAACACCTGGCATCTTCCACTGCCCCTTCTTCCTCCCCCACGGCCGCCCCTCCCCTCAGCTCACAAGGATCATTCATGATGGAGAGTGTGGACTCATGGGTGCGCCCCTAGTGGGCAATGCGCCCTAGGCGGCTGCCTAGTTTGCCTAGTGGAAGCACCGGCCCTGAGTGTATCTAAACCCAAAACAGAAATGTACTGATTTTATTACAGATATTTATATAGCAGGGACAATGTACACAGCAATTTACATACTGTACATTAACATCAGTCCCTGCCCCCAAGGAGTTTACAATCTAAAGCCCCTATCTTATATGCATAGATACACATACTGGGACCAATTTGAACTGGATCCAGTTAACCCACCAGAATGTTTTTGGAGTGTGGGAAGAAGCTAACGTTCCTGCAGTACAAATTTGCTTTTTAGCACTAAAAAATTTTTTTATAAAAAAATAGGCATCATAAGATGACCTCTTCACCTACTGAACAACGGCAAACCTCCTTTAAACGTAATCTGATAAGTGATCCACGGCGAATCACTTTTCAGGGGAGAAGGTAGAAATGGCTGCAAGTGTGAAAGGAGCCAAACTACAGAGTGGTAATGTGGTGCCATTTATTTTAGAAGGCACCCTAATGCACCATTATGGTAGCAGGCAACACCTCTGTACTGCAGAGTGTTAAAATATGCATGCTGTGCTGCGTTAGAAATAAAGGGTCATGTCCTTTTTCCTAAGGTGCGCTGTCAGTCCATTCAAAATGAATTCGGTGCCTTAACATAGCGAGTCTTAATGTGCTGTAACAGGTTGCATTAACACAGGTGTATTAACACAATGCATGGAGTGATGGGGCCTCTGGCTACGCCTACACCTGCCAGTCACTCTCTTTGCTAACGAGAAATGTAACTGTAGATGACAGTCATCTCATTAGATCCATTTTAATCTCAGTGTACTGCAAATAGGATGATCTCACATTCGCAAAGTGTTTAAATGCCAGTGCAGTTTTAGCCTTAGAGAGGCAACAAATAGGCAAGCAAAAGCTTAAAGCTGAACTCCGGGTATGGATATTTTTGCATAGTTGCATTGGTGCAACTTGAACCAATGGAACTTTATAATGTGTTGTACCTGTGGTATTCCTCTAGAAGCTGGAAGTCAGTGTAGCAGACACCTCTATTCCAGTGATCACCACTAGCTAATGGGTCCCATGCCAAGTGGCAGCCCTGATGCATTCTTAACATAGGAGGTCCCTCACTGGGCATGGGCGCCATTCAGGCAACACTTTGCAGTTTCTCAATGAATGGAAGACAATCTTTGATTGATTAAAGTGGAGATTGTGTTTTCACCACACTACCTCTACACCTTGTCTAATCTGAGAAGAGGCTTTGCCTTCATTGAGAAAACACTAAGGCCCCTTTTACACTTGCTGCTCCATCGACAGTCTCCGCTTTTCTAAGCGGGAGATCGATCCGTCGGTCCCCCACTGAGCAGGCAGATGGCAGCTCTGTCTCCACGCTGTGTGCAGAGACAGAACTGTCAGGTCCCCGCTCTTCTCTATGGGGGATTCGGATAAGAATGGACCGCCTGTCCGTTCTCATCCGATCCCATCCGATCCTATCCGCCAGACGGATGGAAAATAGGGTTTCCATCTGTCCGGATTTGACGGACAGGATCGGATGTCATCTGACATGTCTCCACTGACATCCGATGCCCCATAGAGATGCATGTCAGATCCACCTGAAAAACTGACAGGCGGATCTGAACGGTCCGCAAGTGTGAAAGGGGCCTAAGTGTTCTTGGAATGTCACCTGTGCCAGGACCTCAGAACTAGCCATGGTCTCTGCAGTAGCAGTGCCTACTACAGTGATTGCCAGCTTCCACAAGGATCTTCCAGGCTTAACACATGCATATTTACATTGGTACAAGCTGGATCAATGTAACTATGCAAAACCCTCTCCAGTCCCAGTTTACATGTAACAATCAGTATTTTTTGCTAGAAAATTTCTTAGAACGCCCAAACATTATATATTTTTTAAAGCAGAGGCTCTACAATAAATTGGTGGGGTTGCAAATTTTTATGTCAGATGGTATTTACACTTTTTTTGAATTTTAATGCAAACAAAACACAATACATAACCCAAATGTTTGGTAAAGTATAAAAAATGTTTTTACACCAAGTAAATAGATACCAAACATGATATCCCCCCTCCTCCTGCCTATTCTGCCTACTCTGTGTAAAAAGATCTGTATGCTTCTCTTTTTTGTCTGGTCCGATCATGTGATCCCACAGTTCCGGCTCCCCTGTGTCATTGAGCATTCTGCTGCAGGGGGGAGGAGGGAGCTCTGCCACAGCTGGGCCATGGGGGCCTATAGGTGATGTTATGACTCCCAGAATATCTTTTTTTAAGCCAGTACAGTCACATGATCCTACAGCTCCAGCTCCCCTGTGTCATGGAGTGCCCAACAACAGCTTGGAATTCCAGAAGCCGCAACATCACCCATAGTCTGTGCTTCCTCCATGGTCAGTGCTCCCTCCTCTTCCCTGCAGCAGCTGCTTACTAAATCTCGGTAGCTGAAGCCATGGGATCACATAACTGGACTGGAGCAGACAGAAAAAGATAAGTGTACAGATCTTTTTTACACAGGGTTGGCAGGATAGGTAGAATGTGGAGCAGAGATGTATAGTAACTAAGTAGAACTACTTCGCTACTGTACTTAAGTACCGAAAGGCGGTATCTGTACTTTTCTAGAGTAGAATTTTTTTCTCCTACTTCCACTTTTACTTCACTACATTTTTTCGATGATTTCAATACTTCTACTCCAATATTTTTTTTTTGTGCTGCATAGTTACTCGTTACAATTATAAAAATGACCACTGCCAGAACAGTAGATGGCAGGTTTCATGAAGCTCAAAACATGTGTATTATCAGCGCATACGAAAATAAATGCTACTTTATGTATAAATAAAAGCTGCATTTGAAATAATAAAAAACAATACGATGTTCAAACTTTTGACTTCTTTCTTTAATAAATACATAACACAGTACTGGTACTTTTACTTTCAGTACTTGAGCAGCAATTTTTTTTTTCAAAACTACTGGTACTTTTACTTTCAGTACTTGAGTAGAAAATTTTTTAAAAAAACTACTTGCAATACTTAAAGCGGAGTTCCGGGCACAAAATCAATCTTTTTTTTTTGTGCCCGTCCACTAGTTCCCCTTCACCTGTAAAGGAATTGGATAGTTAGGTTTTTTTTTTTTTTACACTCACCTTGTAATTGAAGATCGAAAATACTCACCTCAGTGTACTTCCTCCCTCAGCGCCGCGGCTCCGCCGTCACTTCCTGTCTTGCGATGATTCCTGGGAGCTGAACGTCATCGCTCCCAGGAATCAATGCGACGGCACAAGCCCCGCTCGTCACTTCCGGGGCGACGCCGCATTCCCCTGCTAAACAGCTTCTGGGCATGCCCAGAAGCTGTGGAGGAATGCGGCGCCGCACCGGAAGTGACAAGAGGGGCCGGTGCAGGCGCATTCTGGGAGAAGAGGACGCGGAAGAAGACGCAGAAGAGGACCGCGCCGGCTTCAGCTGCCCACAACAGAGATGGCAACCATGTGGAAGAAATTTTATAAGTGAGTATTTCATGTTGCAGGTAAGTGCGAACCGGGACAGATCAGAGGCTAGCCATTGTGTAATGTACTAGCCCTGACTGTCCCGGGGGTATGTTCACTGAAAAATGTTTTCTGAGCCCGGAACTCCGCTTTAAGTACAAAAAATGTTGAATACTTTAGTACTTCTACTCAAGTCACTTTTTGATTGAGCACTTCCACTTCTACTCAAGTCACTTTTTGATCGAGCACTTTTACTCAAGTCACTTTTTGATCGAGCACTTGTACTTTTACTCAAGTATGGGTTTCGAGTACTTTATACAACTCTGATGTGGAGGGAGGAACCATTTTAAAGACTAGTTAGTGTTAGACTTAATTGTTACTTTATCACTTACTCCAACCAAACCTAAAAAAAAAGGTTTTAGTTTGAATACAATCAAAGCTCTTCTCTTTGAAATCCCTTTCAATTGAATGGAGATCACAAAGTACCAAAGATCGACATTCCAGTAGCTTTTGGTTTCCAAGCAGATTTTGGAAGACATTGAACAGCACAAGCGGTAGGAAAGGTAAGTACTCTCTATCTTATAGGTATGGGTTTGCATTAAAAATATTTGTAATGTGACGGAGATTTCTTTAGGTATTCTGGAGTTACTCTGCATCCAAACTTCAGATATGAAAGTGTCTCACCATGGGGCTGATTCTCAGAAGTAAACTCTGCCATCAGTACATAAATTCTACATGAACTCTGTTTTCGATTTATTTCTCCATCACATATAATTGGACTGCAGGGAATATAATCAAGCTTTGCAGTCAGAACTGAAGATGCAGTTCACACACCCAACTGAAACACGATGACCAAAGTGTAGGTTCCTTTTATGACCGCTTCCATAATTGAAATAACAGAAATTTAGTGAACGCAAGGCGCAGTCCAGGGATTGTCAAGCTGGAAGGAAAGTGCTAGATGATGCTGATGTCCCCCCAGACAAAAAAATGAAGCACGCTCTGACTTGATGAAACCTGTAATGCACACTGTGAGAACCTCACAGCATGCAGTGAATTTTTTCACATTCAATTGTAAGCACATAAAATATTTTCTGTATTCCAAACACACACAGGCGTGCACACAGGGTGTGCCAGGTGTGCCTGGGCACACCCTAATCACCCTGTCCTGCGCAGTTTTCCCCCTGCTGCTTGGCTGCAGAGAAAGGGACCAGGGAATCTCTGTCCTCAGTCCCTTTTCTCAAAAATGAGACCTCAAGGGTCTGTTTAGACCCCTGATATTTCACCAAAGCCCCCCAAAAGGGCTCCTAAACAAAATTGTAAAAAACAAAAAAGTAATAAAAAATTATTGTAAAAAAAAAAAAAATGGTAAAGTAACAAAATAATAATAATAATAATAAAAATAAACTACTGACATTGGTAGAAGTAGATTATTTGTATAATAGATTATATTTATTTTTAAAATTGTATTCATTCATATTGTTTTTATTATTATTATTATTATTTTTTTTTATCTCTCCCCTACTATCATCCACTGTTCTACTGACACCAGCCTCTGCCCTACTGACATTGTCCACTGCTCTACTGACACACTGCACGATATAAATAAATAAATATATATATATATATATATATATATGTTTGCGCTTTGGGGTGCACACCCTAATGCAATAGGCTGCGCACACCTATGCAAACACACCCAATTTTGCCAAGACCCAATGTACATGCTAAGTAAACCACAGTGAGTGTTAGTTGAGTACAGAATGCGGCAAATGAGTCTTCTAACACTATGTTCTTCACCTGGGATAAACCACACATTCCCATTTGCTAGAAATAATTAAATCTATCCTAAAGGCAGGCAAAATAAAATGTTTATGCTCCTAGAGACTAATTAGCTGAGGGGATATGGTTATTTATACTAGCTTAATGGGATTGAGAAAGGTTTAAGGAACTTAGCCTTTAAAGAAATGTGGAGGCATAAAATGGCATTCATTCTGCCGTATGTTCTTTTTAAGGATATTGTAACCTTCTTAAATGTTAATGATGGCGCAGCTGAAAAATCATCTTTTTCTGGGAAAAAAATGTTTCTCAAAAGACAGGAGACGAGATCTGATTAAAATCGATTGAGTGTTGGTTTTTGTTTTCCATTAGTGTACACAGTAGATCCAAAAGAGAAGAAGGTCAAGGTGAGGTGAGATTTTCGGACCATGTCTGGTACTTTTTTTAGGATTAACAGGTGCTCTTTTTGTACCTAAATGAAGTGGTGGAAGCAGCAGAAATCCAGACAGGTGTATCCCCCCCCCCTCTGCTGGGGGTAATAAACTAAATTGATATGTGGACTTTGTGACTCCTGTTATCTGGAGGTTGGTTTACAGGGTAAGTTCACTTTTTCACCAAAAAATTAAAAAGTTAGCTAATTCCAGACCCCACTGCAAATAGTGGCTGTGATGTCCCGTGCTGCAGGCAGAGTTGTATAAAGTACTCAAAACCAGTGTTAATTTTGGCAGCAAATTTCAATTAAGTTTTAGTCTTAGTCTTAGGACTAAAATGGCATTTTAGTTTTAGTCCCATTTTAGTCTTCTGCAAGTGTTTTAGTTTTAGTCGTATTTAGTCTACTAAAACTCCAGTATATTTTAGTCGACTAAAACGCCCTACATTTTAGTCATCTATAATCGAATGGGTGTAGTTCAATTGTAATTTGTAATGCATTATTTAAGCATTTCTCTACAATTTCCAAACTCATTATATACTATTGCTGGTCCTGGAGTGAAAAAATCTAATATGTTATTATTTATGCTTTGAGCATGCACCAGTGTTAATTTTTGGCAGCAAATTTCGATTTAGTTTTAGTTATAGTCTTTTGACTAAAATGCCATTTTAGTTTTAGTCGTATTTTAGACTTAAGACTAAAATGCCATTTTAGTTTTAGTCGTATTTTAGTCATCTGAATTGTGTTAGTCGACGAAAACGTTTTAGTCAGTTTTAGTCGACGAAATTAACACTGCTCAAAACCCATACTTGAAAAGTACAAGTGCTCGATCAAAAAGTGACTTAAGTAGAAGTGGAAGTACTCTATCAAAAAGTGACTTGAGTAGAAGTACTAAAGTATTCAACATTTTTTGTACTTAAGTATTGCAAGTAGTTTTTTTTTTAATTTTGCTACTCAAGTACTGAAAGTAAAAGTACCAGTAGTTTTTTTTTTTTTTTTTTTTAATTTACTACTCAAGTAGTGAAAGTAAAAGTACAAGTACTGTGTTATGTAGTTATTAAAGAAAGAAGTCAAAAGTTTGAACATCATATTGTTTTTTATTATTTCAAATGATTAACCTAAAGGACAATCACAATTCCTTTGGCTGTAACTTTTTGTAAACAAAAAACAGATAAAGTATGTCCCTCTCTTCCCCTTTTAAAGCATCCCTCCTTCTCTTCCCTGCATGTTTTTTTTTTTCTCCACAGCTTATTGGTGCTCAAAATCATATATAAACCAATGTGATATACAACAATATATTCCAATAATGAGATAAACGAGTGTATGAAATCAAAGTCAATAAAATATTGTGAATCTTCAAATATAGATATACGTGACAAAACAAGATGAATATATTTTCAACGGTGCAGGAATCAAACAGGTGCTATTCCAAATAATAGGTGCAGACTTCCACCACAATTTTTTGAACTTCATGAAACCTGCCATCTACTGTTCTGGCAGTGGTAATTTTTATAATAGTAATGAGTAACTATCCAGCACAAAAAAAAAATATCGGAGTAGAAGTATTGAAATCATCGAAAAAATGTAGTGAAGTAAAAGTGGAAGTAGGAGAAAAAAAATGATACTCCAGGAAAGTACAGATACCGCCTTTTGATACTTAAGTACAGTAGTGAAGTAGTTCTACTTAGTTAATATACATCTCTGGCTGCAGGTGTAGTGGTCTGTACACCATACACTCCAATACACAGCCCTGGAATGAGAATCCATGATAATGCTCACAGTGGCAAGCACTCATTGGTCATGACCACATGACTGTGATGACCAGTGAAAAGCACTTCCTTCTTCTGTAACACCGTATTGGAAAAAGAAGCCTCAGATGTGCCTTTCCGTGGTCATCACAGTCACGTTGTTGCATTTAACAATGAGCACCTGTCATTGCAAGCATTAAACTGGATACTCACTCTAGGGCTATGATGTACAGTGTACCTACCACAACAGCAGCACAAGGCATCATGGCTGCTCTATGCAACAGGGCCCCCAAGAGACTGCAGTTAGTTAACATTCCCATTTTACCCTTTAGGGACATTATGTCTATTTCTATCCCTAAACACTTGGTTTTGATTACAATGTATTCATTGTATACTATAGAATAAATAGGATGTGTCTCCCTCGCACTAAGGTACAGGGTGTTATTTTTGATTTTTGGTAAGAGGGTGTGTTGTCAGGTGTTGAGTTGCTGTTTGTCATAGACCTGAAGATGGCACTGTGCTAATTCTTCAGGCTGGCTGGAAACCATTGAGGGACTAATGTGTCCCATAATATGGGTTCCAGGTGGCCAGCTTGGGGTTCTCCTTTTAGATGCTGAAATCCCATGAGATTGTGGCTTAAAAAAGCAGTTTCTGTGCCATTCAGTAGGAGTAGGTCAGGGATAGAGCCCCACTTGTAGGGAGAGTGGGAGCGGTGTTAGTAAGTGGCACCCGATGAGGAGGGAAAGCATAGGTTCCCCCTAACAGGGTATTTCTTCTGCCAGCTTCTTGAACTGTCACACACCGGAAGCTGGATAAACTGCAAGTACTTCCCTTTGACATCAGGGCAACCCAGTAATCTACATACCTCCTCCAAAGGAAGTGCTCCTCCTGCATTCTGTGGTCTGTAGGTTCATCTTATATTATTATTGAAATATTGACTTTGACAGACATTACCTTTCTGCTTGAGGAAGTGGGTAATTCATATGTTACGTGTGTGGAGCGCTACCCCAAAAAGAAGGCGCTTAGTAGATTGCCACAATCCTTTCCCTAGTAGTTGCCCCGTAGTCACACAATTGGTCACAGTGTTTCTTTGGCTCAATTAATAGTCCAGGTGTTTTCATTTTTGGTGTTTTCATTTTTGGGTTGGGGTTAGAGAATTGAGTGGCATACTCCAAAATTATGTAAAAATAGGAGGACACCTAACTTCTATAGAACTATGAGCCTGCAGTACACTTGATAAGATTAATATTCCTATGGTGGAAAGTCCAAGCGAAATTCTTTCCATGGAAATTAAGTAGACTAAGTTCTTCAGAATACTGAACACTATGTCCCCTTTATACACACAGCTGATTAACACCCGAGGGATGGCCTCAGCCCACAGTCTCTCGGATGTCTCTCTCCAGTCTGTACTCACAAATGTCCTTGGAAAATTGGTTGCCTCCTTTCAATATCCTTGTGACACTTTCTCCCTGTGATACCAGACTAGAACCTCAGATGACAGTCCCTCAGTCAGCTTTCTGCAGCTTCCAGCAAAGCAGGACTCCAGATAGCCAACCTGAGGCCTCGAAACCTCTAGCCACATGGCAGGATGGCCTAAGGGGGCAAGCAGCCCCCCTTAGGCTGTGATTTCCTTTTAAGGAAAAAGACCCCACTGTTCTCTGTCCCATAGTATTTATACAGGTCCCCAGCTACCATCTGAGCAACCCTCCCCAAGGATTGGCCAGGGCTTTATGAATATTCAGCTGCTGATTAGACTCTTCCTGCTCACCAATTTCCAGAGCTTTCTGGACCAACCAGGGGGAAGCAGTCAATTCTGCAACTACTGGAGCATAGAACAGACCAAAACAATCAACACAGCAACACTGGTTACAGTGAGCCCAAAGTAAATTTACCTGATCATAGCCCCTAACTAGGGGGGTGATACATGTGGTGCCCTTTCTGTAAACTACGTTATTACTGTGATCATTCAATTTCTACAATATAAAGTAAAATTTAAGTCCAAATATGTGCTGACCCCTCTCACATTTTGGGTATGCCGGTTAAGCCCTGACCATAGGTGCATTTTGGAGAAGTCAGTGGATACCTCTTTTAAATACAGTATATACATAACAATATTCACCAGAGAACCTCTTCAATATAGGCATTATATGAATAGGATAACACTTAGAGGACAGTGATGAGACTTTGTAAAGACTGTTTAGATGTAGGAACATTGCCGTATCTGTCAACAGGACCCTTTCATCTATCCCAGTCTGTAATTAATGAAGACACTGGCATAGTAATAAAAGCCTTCAGTTGTATCTCCCTGGGGACGTGCATTACACTAATCCAAACACCGACTAGCAGAATGCCATATTGTTGGGCCACTTTCTTGATCTCAGAAAGGTCCTTAAAATAGAAGCTGAAATCAGAGGGTTTCTGGCAGGATGAAGCACAGATTATAGTCTTGGAAGTGAAATATGGAAATAAATGTGTGAAACAAACCTTGCGGGGATGCACTAATAGCATGCTGGATTCCACATCGAGTCCATGAAGCTGAATCTGCGACTCCACTGCGTACTGCAAGACAAGAGATTTCATTTAAAGAGCGTGCAGAATTTTCATTAAATCAGAACATAATCACCTTACAGTTATATAGACATAAATAGATATGAAAAAAAAAAAAAAAAACTGCCCACTGAGTTAAAAAAAAAAAATTAAATTAAAAGCTAACCTTGCAGGCTCAAAACCCTAAACCTGCTGCTGAACCTTTTTGATCCACGAAGATAATCAGATAATTCCTTAAATCAATATTTTATATTCTGTGCAAATACATTCTTACTACTAGCCCTAAAGCTTTGGCTTAAAAGGGAACAGGCAAGAAAATATATTCTTTAAAGCGTAACTCCACTTTTGTTATTTTTATTTACAGTTTTATTTATTTACTTTTATCAAAGACATGTGCAGAAAATAGAAAAAAACAGTGCGCCACGCAGGGCGGTACGCACAAGAGAATACCAAACCCCCCCTCCCTAAGCAGGTGCACCACCATACATGAATATCACAATAATCAGAATATATGCCTCTCCATTAAATAATATTTACCTCAACATTTGGATAGAAACCTAATCTGTTAATGTATATAATAGCAGTAGGGTTCATCACCATATAAAGCTATAGTACTAGGGTGTTCAATCCAGACCCTTCAAACCCTATCAAAACTTCCAGGGCAGCCTCTATTCAAATATGTAGATTTATACAATGGTAATATCTTATTGACCAACCTCTTCCATTAGAGCAGGGATGGTGCTATTGTTTTTTTCCCAAAAGTAAAATGATCGATTTACGGGCATAAAACAACAAAAAACTAATAAGCGTACGCTGAGGCCAGGAGGGTATCAATTCCCCCACTAATCCCAGCATACAATTTGATATTGTTTTAGGTATACTCACATTTGTTACTTCCCTAATACAGCTCAGCACTTCCTCCCAAAATTGGGCATTGGACCCCAGAACAATGCCAAAATGTATGGTCAAAATCTGCTGGAGAATGGGTACAAGGCCAACACTCTGGTGATAAGCCAGGATACATCCTAGTAAGTCTGGCAGGTGTATAATAAATACAATGCAAAAACTTAAATTGAATAAGTCTGTCCTTCACCGACAACAAATGCGAAAAAGGAAATGTCCACATATCATTCCAATCCTCAACTCCCAAATCCGGTATCTTCTCAACTCACCTCGCCCTACACTTAACCACCAAATGGGGGGGGGGGGGACAGCTCGAAACAATATCCCATATAATTCTGACAGCGTTTTTTTCATAGAAGTAATTTTTATAGCAACCTCCAAAGCCGAAGTCACAACCTCCACCAAGGAGGAGCCAATTTGCGCAATAAAGGCATGTCTAAAGTCTAGGTATTTAAAAAAAATATATATTTGGCAAGTCATATCTGTCCATTAGAACATCGAATGTTCGTAACTCACCCCCCACCCCCCCACTGTAAGGTCACCCAAGGCTTTAACCCATCTGGATGCCCAAAGTAGGGGATTCTGGATAGATAAAAACTCCCGAAAACAGGGATTATGCCACAGTGGAGACCAAGAGTTAACGCCACTTTTGTTGAGAAAAAAAACAATCCACTCTGGGTAATCTCTGTACATTGCAGGGTTTTTTACAAACTTTGTTGCAGATTCCTACCTTTTGTTATTCTGAAGAAATCACTGTTTGTTCCTCTGTGCTGAGTGGGTCAAATTGGAGTGGTTAATCTGTGCTGAGTGGGTCAAATGGGAGTGGTTTCATAATTATCTATCAGCTGTGGAAGCTGCAGGGCTGTAATGGGGAAAGCTGCTGGGTCTGCATCCCTTTAGACGTGTTCCTATTGGGAGTATCTCACTAAAAATTACATTTTTGTTGCAGGGGATGCCAGAAATCTGACTTGCATCTTAGGCAGACTTTTGGGAAAATTGGTGAGCCAATCACACAAGCAGGAAATTATGTTTCTGGGGTGTGGTCAGTATACATTCTGTGTACAGAACAGCTCCAGGTAGAGATACTGCACTGCATTTTCATAAAACTACAACAGCTGAAGATGAAAAAGGAAAGGTAATTTGTAATAACATTCAATCACAATATGATTTGTGTCACAATTGTATACGCTATATTGTTTTTTCTTTATTTGCTGATTTTCTTTCCCACGAAAGTGAAGTCAACCTTTTAATTTCTTTTTTTATTTATGAAACAAATAGTCAGTATTTACAACAATGTGTATGCTTTCCTAAAGTTACACAATGGACAGTAAGGCACTTATACAAATTTGCCACAATACTTTTCCTCTATGCAAGACTTACATTTGGCATGTACCATATGAGAATTGCTTCTTCAGACAGTTACCTTTGAGGCTGGCAACTTGTGGCCTTGCAAAAGGGATGCCTTGTGGCCTGTACTGGTAAAACGGTGCCCAAAATGCCCCACTCCAGATAACAGACAACAAAAGGTCCTTCTACAATGCAAAACAATCTCCAGAAGGGTCACAAAACCTTTCCTATTCTCTTCCTTCTCCTCAGAAACCTTTTTGTGGACTAAGCTAATTTCCTTCCTATGCAGCAGGTGTCTGTCCTCCATCTTCAATCTCCCCACACTGTGAGAGCACCAGAATGACCCAGTTTCCTCTCTGGGTCTAAGATGACTGCCCAAATCTTGGGAGGGTTCAAACACAAGCTCCCCCCAAGATGGCCACCCAAGATGGCCACCTGTAACCCAGTGCAGAGAACAAGCCAGTTCTCTTAGCGTTCCCTTAGTGCAGGGGTGTCCAACTTGTGGTCAAAGACCGCTATGAATGCAGCCCAACACAAAATCGTAAACTTGCTTAAAAAACTTTAATTTTTTTTTTTGTAAAAATGCATTTACACTTAGCGCACACATGGGACCGAAGAAAAATTTGATAGTATCTCTTTTCTGGACTTTTTTTTACACTAATGAAATCAACTTCAGCCTTTCCCAAAAGCAGAACAGGTAAAAACAAATACATTACATATTATTGACATGCTCTGTGGACTTGAGTTGGTATTTAAAAATTATAGGAGCAATTTACAGCACTATTATTCAGGCTACAAAACTCCATATACACTTATAGATTCCTTTTTAGGAGGAGGCAGATACAAGACCATTCATGAAGCACTAAGAGAAAAAATATCAGTGACTGGTCTTGATTTCAGGGTGGGGGCTACTGGAGTTAACTCTTCAAGTGTCCCAGCAGCTGATTGGTTATTAGGATGATGGGTGGTCCTAGCAACCAATCACCTGCTGGGACATTTGAAAAATTAATTTCGGCAGCTCCTGGTTCTGCCCTCCATCGAAAGCTACTGTGTCTCCTGCTATCTAGAGCTGTACTGCCTCCTGCTCCCCGCTCTGCTTACCGAGAAAGACAGTAGAGTGAAGGGGCAGAGCTGAGGGGGCTACAATGTGAATGGGGGGGCAGATTTAGTGGGGGTCTGTAATGTGAAAGGAGGGCAGAGCTATGGGGGTAAACTGTGAATGCATGGATAGAACTGCGGGGGGGCTGCAATGTGAATGGGGGGAGCAGAGCTGAGAAGAGCTGGAATGTAAAAAGGGAGGAGCAGAGTTGAGGGGGGCTGCAATGTGAATGGGGGGAGACAGAGCTGGGAGTGCTGCAATGTGAATGGGGGGAGCAGAGCTGTGGGGAGCTTCAATGTGAATTAGAGGAGAAGAGCTCAGGGGGCTGCAATGTGAATGGGAGGAGCAGGGCTGAGGGGGGCTACAATGTGAATGGGAGGAACAGAACTGAAGGGGGCTGCAATGTGAATGGGAGGAGCAGAGCTGAGGGGAGCTTCAATGTGAATTAGAGGAGCAGAACTGAGGTGGGCAGCAATGTAATGTAAATGGGAGGAGCAGAGCTGAGGGGGCTGCAATGTGAATGGAAGGAGCAGAACTGAGGGGGGCTGCAAAGAATGGGAGGAACAGAGCTAACGGGCTTCAGTGTGATAGGGGGAAGAGCTGAGGGGAAGGGGGGCTGCAATGTGAATGGGGGGGGGGAGAAGAGCTTAGGGGGCTGCAATGTGAATTGGAGGAACAGAGCTAATGGGGCTGCACTGTGATAGGGGCAGAGATGAGGGGGGCTACAGTGTGAATGGGGAGAGAAGAGCTTAGGTGTCTGCAATGTGAATGGGGGCAGAGCTTAGGGGGGCTGCAATGTGAATGGGGGCAGAACTGAGGGGGGGGCAAATTGTGGGCAGAGAACATTGCTATGGGGGGATGTGAAGGGGAATACAGAGGACACAACTTGGGGGGGGGGGCAGTGTGAAGGAGGGGGCAGAGAACACTACTGTGGGGGATGGGTGATGTGAGGGAGGGCAGAGGTCACCACTGTCAAGGGAAAACTGTGATGTAAAGGGGGAATGAGTAAACTGATGTAAAAACAAGATTGCAATGTCAAAGGAGGGGGCTGCGATGTAAATGATCTGAGTCATCGCATAAAAAAGCGATTCATTTGGACCTCGGATGGAAGAGATTTTTACGGGTCAGACCTCCACCTCCTTGAACATAAATTCAATACCCATGTTTTAAACAAAGGAAACGTTTTACATTGGATTACTGCACATAAATAAATAATAAACAGCGGGAACTTTCGGAGTTAACTTTGCAAGCTAACAGCATGTGATTGGTTGCTAGGGGGTCCTAGCAACCAATCACCTGCATGTTAACTTAGAAAGTTAATTTCGGCAAGGCCCGCTGTTTATTCGGGGCTGCTGTGTCTCTCTCTCTCCCCCGTTCTGCTTCAGTTACTCCTGCTCCACTCTCCTGTGTTAGTAAGCGGTGGAGGCAGTCTGGCGGCTGGTAGCTGGCCGGCCATGGGTGTCACCCCTTAGGGGGGTATCATCCTGGTGCTCCCTGACACACCCCAATGTGTGACACCCGTGGCTGTCCACCCCCCTTTCCCCCCGTGCGTATGCCACTGCAGCCTAGTAGCACTACATTTAGGCTAGGGATAACTACAGCTTAGGGCAGGATCCCTACACATGTACTACAAGGTGATCAAATATGAATTACACAAACAGGAAATTACATTTTTGGAGGTGTTCTGCGCACCAACTGTGTACAGAACACCACCAGGTTGTCATATTGCATTGAATTTTACAGAACAACATTGCAGATTAAAGAAGAAGTGTCATTTTAGTAACATTAAGTTACAACATGGGCCAGTATAGAAATTGTACAGCATATGCTAGATTACTTTTTTTATTTGCTAAATTTTTTCCATGAAAATGGAGTTGCCCTTTAAGTCTGTGCCTCTGTAAATTAAGAAAAAAAAAAAAAAAGTATCTTGCAGGCTCTAGAAGCTACAAATCTGCATTGCATTCTATTATGTTTATGATCTATTAGGATTCTTCCCCATCATTGATTCACCCAGTTTTACTATCTATAGTTTGTATGATGTTTAAAGCTGAAATTGCACTTTGTAAAGAGCTAAATAGGCTTGTTTTATTCACTCCATTTCACAGATTTCAATTAACGTGGTGCTAAAGGTAAAAAGTCATATATGATATAGGTGGGGTTAATTTACTAAAGGAAAATAGACTGTGCACTTTACAAAGTGCAGTTGCTCCATAGCTTCGTAAATGAGGCAAAGCTTCACTTTGCAATTAATACCCAATCACATGCAAGGCAAATAAAAAAAAAAAAACATAATTTTGCTTTCACAAGATTGGATGATGGAAGTCAGTAGAGCTTCTGCTCATTTACTAAGCTCTGGAGCAACTGCTCTTGCAGAGTGCAACTGTATTTTGTAAAGTGCACAGTCTATTTGCCTTTAGTAAATTAGCCCCAGTATGTCACTAGAATTAAAGCAGTCTTTGTTTTTCTGATTTCCCCTGTAACCGTTTTCTCAACTAGTGATCTGGCTGGTAAGTCTTATTATTCCAATTCTTTTAACAGACCAAGCTGTCCAACCAAAGTAGAAGTTAGAGAGTTTAGGCAAACCATTTAACACTGACAGGGGTGCTTACAATGGTCAGCTTTTATTTAAAGACCTCATGCACATGGTAATGCTACAAATATGCTGGATCTTTTTCTGCCAAAAATTGGCACAAAAAATGCCTCTAATGTTGTGTATGTATGTGCGTATACATGAGTATTGATTGTGTGGTCAGTGTAAATACATTCTACTGGCCAGAATTTTAATTATTTCTTCCAATTGGAATACATTTATGAGCATATGCACACTTAGGTGCATTTTGATGCGTTTTCGTACATTACAAATGATGATAATCTGTGTTCCGAATGCAGGTTTCGCTTTTGTGGGATTGGAGATCACGCAGGGCTGACTCAATCGGTGGTGAGTCAATGTTTAGGTGGTAGTGGGTGCGGATTGGAAGGGTTCTTTTCCAATGTATTCTGCCCAGTTGCACCAGAGTGAGGTATTAAGCCCTTTTGGGGGGCATGGGCTGCTGCTTCTGGGTACAGCCTTGAGGACATTTCTGTGTATACTAGTAGAGATAGAAAGAGAGGGAGCGCCCAATATCCAATGGATTGCAAGTTGAGAGGTGGATATATAGTTGTTTATCAAACGTAGCAACAAGTGATCAAGCCAATGCGTTTTGGGGAAGAAAATGCCCCCCCCCCCCCATCAGGCAGGGCTGCTGCTGTTTGTTGAGGGTAAGGAGGGTAGGATCCCAATTGAGGGTGTCTGTGACACCAGGATTGGTAAGATCTGTATTCGCTGTGTTTGCAGCGGCAGCATAAAGCTTTATAGGACTCTGTGGGCTCTCATAGGGCTCCATGCTGCCGCTGCAAACACAGCGAATACAGATCTTACCGATCCTGGTGTCACAGACACCCTCAATTGGGATCCTACCCTACTTACCCTCAACAAACAGCAGCAGCCCTGATGAAGGGGGAGTCTTTTTCCCTGAAACGCGCTGGCTTAATCGCTTGTTGCTGCATTCAATAAACAGCTAAATATTCACCTTTCGACTTGCAGTCCTTTAGATACTGGCCGCTCCCTCTCTTTCCATCGCTACTAGAATGCAGGTTTCAGGCATTTTTTTATGCCCCTGAACACTGCATGCAAATACGTGCAAAAATGTCTGCATGTGCATGGGAACATTATGTAGCACCCTCCTAGATAGGTGCTAGGAAAAGTATATTGTGGCCCTTTCTGCTTATCAAGGGGGCCTGAACATTTAGCTAGTCTGTCATGTGTTTCCAGGTGTGTCTGTTGAGTCTGGGGAGTCTCCCCACTGTGTCCAATGAGGGCTTTTATTGGACAGTGGAGGAAACCTAGTCAATAACACATCAGGGCTTGTATCTACCCCAGAGGGTGGAGTTTGCCGCAATGCACCCTAGGATGGGGCATAAGTCTGAGGGGAGCACATGATAGAAGGTCTTTTGTGGGAAGCAGAGTCCCAGGAGGAGACTGACAGCTGTCACTCCTCCTGCCAGAGGAAGCAAGTGTGTCCTGGGTGGTCGGCTTAGAGGACCAGAGGTTGAGCTGGGCTGCAGGAAGGATCCAGAGTGCTGTGGACCGAGTGGAGCTGCTGGGCAGAAGTTTCCAGGAAAAACAGTGTTGTGAGTACTCAAAACTGCCAGGGGTCTGCTTAGGATAGGGGACCACTCCAGAAGGTCAAAGGGATCCAGGAGTCAGCTAACCAGTAGAGGGGTTTAGAGAAAGGGGTGCCTGTGTCTAAACCCTGAAGAGAAGTGAGAGAAAGGGGGCGCCAGTGTGGGCCCTGAAGTGTTCAGCAGTGCAGCAGTATATACAGATAGCTACCTTGGCAAGGAGTGCTTAAGGGAGCTTAAAGCGGAGTTCCAGCCATTTCACTCACCTGTCCAACGGTCCAGCGATGCGGCCGCCCGAAGCCTCGATCCTCTCCCTCGGCGCCGGCATCACTGCTGTGGGCACCCGGCTGTGACAGTTTGCGGCTTCACAGCCGGATACGCACTGCGCATGCGCGAGTTGCGCTACGCGCCGTGATTGGCCGGCAATCTTCTGGGACCTTTGACATGTCCCAGATGATTGCAGGGAGGGAGGGGGAGAGGAGAACTTCCGCTCAGGGCGCCGTGGCGCTCCGAGCGGAAGTGGGAGCGGGTACCTGTCAAAACTAGGTACCCGCCCCCCCCCAAAAAAATGACATGCCAAATGTGGCATGTCAGGGGGTTAGGACCACCTAAAGCGGAAGTTCCACTTTTGGGTGGAACTCCACTTTAAAGAGGACTTCTTTATGCAGAAAAGCAGTCACAAGTCAGTTCAGCGTTAACAGGCATCAGGCCAGCATTAACCAGCGTTAAACCGGCGACATCTTGCCAACGTCAAGTCAGCGCCAATCAGCATTTTTCAAGTGTCTTCACCCAGTTGTACATAGTTGAGCCAAAAACGGCTGGGAATTGTGCCAAAATGAAATAACATGCAGCTGCATTCATGGGCCTAAAGAGAAAAAAACAGACGACCTTAGCAGAAGTTTTTTTTTACATCTGTGTGCATGAGGCAATAACCTTGATTCCAGAAAAAAAAAAAAAAAAAAAATCTGCTTAATCAGTCAGAACGGTAAGGATGTGGAATTCTCCACAAGCAGTGGTGTCAGCAGGGATACCAGTATTAGTGGTATCAGCAGAGAGTTTAAAAAACTATTAGATGGGCACCTTAAAGACCACAACATACAGGGGTATACAACGTACGGTTAACAGCAAACACACACATCATAGGTTGAACTGAATGGACTGGTGTCTTTTTTAAACCTCACTATGTAACCACTTCATAAAAGAAAAGTAGAAAAGGTCCCACTGCATGTATAAAAAGGGGGACCGAATATTGCAGTGGGCCTATTATTGTGGGACTTTAAAGGGCATAGGGTTACCTATAGTGAGCACACATATGGGAAAATTTCAAAACTTTATTGATATATCAAAATCATTAAAATGACAACAAACCAACTGTCAAATTGTATTACAAACTGTAAACATCATGCGTAAGGACATCCTATACATGGTTTGAAGATCAGTATATTGTTCTGTAACCATGGAAAACAATAGCTTGGCTTTTCTGACATATATGACCTATGGCATGTATAACTCCATAGTGCCATCTTGAGGTTGAATTGGAGAATGTTTCTCTAATTGAAAAAACAGTATTTGGGAAAGGGGCCACACCCATGTGGGGAGGGTAACGTTTCAAAAATAAAAGGGCAATGACATATGCTGACAGGAGAACTCCATAATGACTTAACACCAAGGAAGGTCTGTGCCAGCCAGAAGAAACATTACCTGAAGGCTTTTTCGCCTGATCTCCAGCAACTGATTACAGATTAAGCCTGGGTCCTCGTTGCCTACCGAGATCATGAACCCACTTTAACCTGAATTAGGTAACTTTTAAGCTTATTTGCTAGGAAGTAGGTAGCATTTTGCTTGGTATAGGTACATACCTCCCAACTTTTTGAGATGGGAACGAGGGACACCTATTATCAAAAGAATGTAGGCATAGGACACACCCCCTGCTACACCCCTTAAAGAAGAATTATATATAAAAAATGATTAGTTTAACCCACAAGTGCTTTTTATTACCACTACTATTCCTTTATATTGGCTTTTGAAATGTAAAAATGCAGCAATTTAGAAATTGGATGAAAGGTTTAGCACTGGAAAACACTTTTTGAAAGGTAAAAAGTGCATTTTATTTACACCTATATAGATCAGACCAAAATGAGGGACAAATGAGGAGGACAAAGGAACTTCGTTACAAATCAGGGACAGTTGGGAGCTATGTAGGTATATCTGTCAGTCTTGTATTGTATTCCTATAATTGTAATAGTTGTAAAGCATTTTTGTTTAGTAAAAACACATTAACCACTTTACCACCGGAGGATTTTGCTGTCTTACGTCCAGGCCACTTTTTGCAATTTGGCGCTGTGCGACTTTAACTGACAATTGCGCGGTCGTGCGACGCCGTACCCAAACGAAATTTACGTCCTTTTTTTCCCACAAACAGAGCTTTCTTTTGGTGGTATTTGATTACCTGTGCGATGTTTATTTTTCGCGCTATAAACAAAAAAATAGCGTTTATTTTGAAAAAATAACAATATTTTTAACATTTTTTTATATGAAATTCCCCCAAAAAAAGATGTAAAAAACAATTTTTTTTTAAATTTTTGGCCAATTTGTTTTCTGCTACCTATGTTTGGTAAAAAAAATCACAATAAGCGTATTTTGATTGGTTTGCGCAAAAGTTATTGCGTTTACTAACAAAGGGAAAGATTTCTGTCATTTTTGGTGTTTTTTTTTTTAACGCGTAATGGCGGCGATCTGCGATTTTTTTGCGGTACTGCGACATTGCGGCGGACAGATCGGACCCTTGACTGACATTTTTGACACTTTTGGGGGTACCAGTGACATTACTGCAGTAATCAGTGCTATAAATATGCACTGTTACTGTAAAAATGACACTGGCAGGGAAGGGGTTAATTTTATTGGAGAGGGAGGGGTTAATGTATGCCTGGTGCTTACTGACGTGTGGGGGGGGGGAGGTGACTGTGTGAGACAGGGACAGATCGGATGTCCAGCTATGCTGAACACTCCGATCTGTCACTCCCTGTCACTTGGGAGATCCGCCCGCTTGTGTTTACACAGGCGGGCGGATTTCCACACTAGATCCCCGATGATCGGGGAAGAGCTGCGGCGATCGCCGCTGCTCCTCCCCTGGCCCGACTCCTGCTGTGACCGAAAACAGCGGGAGTGAGCCTCCGGCGGCGCGCAAGCGCCGCCCAGAAGGGGGAGTGTCTGACGACGTAGTACTATGTCGTCAGACGATAACGAGCCACTCTGCCGCAGTAATATTACTGTGGGCGGTGGTAAAGTGGTTAAAGAGGTTGTAAACCCTCTCTTGAAAGTTGTACCTAAAGGTAAGCCTTTAATAAGGCTTACATATAGGTACTGTAAATATCTCCTAAACTTGCACCATTTAGGAGATATTTACTTTTAATGCAGCCGATTACGTCATCGGCGCATTCGCTCTGAAGGAACGGCCACCCGTGCCGTTGCTTCAGAGCCCTGTGCCGTGCGTATGCGTGGGAGTGATGTAATTGCGCCTCCAGCCAATCAGATGGCTGGAGGACGCAAACCAGGAAGCAGGATGGCCGGACATGTCTTACGTCCTGTCGCTGTGTGGGCTGCACTGTTGGGGCTTCGTTCTAAGGTAAGTATTTCATAATGACCTAGTATGCAATGTAGGTTTTTTTTTTTTTTCTCATTTTTTCGTGCACGGTTTACTTCCTCTTTAATACACTACAGAGGTCTGAGCTTCCTTGCTTATACTGCAAAGTAACCTTAATAGACCAAAGAAAAAGACACAGCAGCCCCACTTCCTGCCATCTTAGGGCCCCCATGGTGTTGAAAAGCTGGGGTCCAGTCACAAGTGTGACCTTTGCAACCCTGGGGGTGATAGCCATTGTCTTCCAAGTCTAGAGAAACCACGGGGGTCACTTGCTCGGCAAGGGTGCTATTAACAGAACATTGCGCATTTTTCTCAGTGTTGACGGGTTGGATGAGGTGAAAATCATGAGGTGACATCATAATACTCACCTCTCCACCTCATCGAATCAGAGAACACCTAGCATTAGTTGAAAACAATGCAAGACGTTCTGTGAATGGTGCCCCTGACAAACATGTGACCCTCTGTGGTTATTATGTAGCAGGGCAGCCGCTTTGCACCCGGAAGACAGCGGCATTTGCTATAATAGTGGTAACTACTACAGCAATATTCTGCTTACACAGAGGTCACATAGGTAAGTCATATGCACACATACATTGGTCTATGCAATATAACTATGCAAGTTAATATAAAATATAATATAAAAATAAGATCCATACCAGAAGCTAAGCTTTAAATCAGTGAGCAATCCATGTCCTCCCTGTTACATTTTTTTTGTATTCTATTGAATAATGGTAAATGTTACCTTACACTATAATGCAAGCTGGTTTTAATGCTCTTTTCTTTGTGTTGGGGCTTATTTACTGCGTAACGATGATTATCACCATGGCAGGTATGAGAAAATGTACATTAACGTATAATTAGCCATAAGAAAAGGTGCACTGCTTACATGGTCGGAGGGAAAAGCTTTAGCTTCAAGCAGGATCTTATGGCGAGCTTTTGTAGGCTTGTAAAAGGATAGCTGTAAAACAAAGAGATGGAAAGGCATTACTGTGTAAATTCAGCGAAGCGAGTCTTTTATCACATAACAACCCTAATGACTTAATGAGTGAATCCTGAAAAAAATTAGGAGAATTGTATGCTAAGTGCGGTTATATAGAGAAGGCCCTAAAGCGCGCACCTCTCCCTTTTTCTTCATTTCTGTAAAGCTGAAATCTAGGTAAATATAAATGACACATTAACCGCTTCAGCTTCAAGGTTTACCCCCTTCGTGACCAGGTTATTTTTATGATACGGCACTGCGCTATTTTAACTGCCAATTGTGCGGTCGTGCGACGCTGTACCCTAATAAAATGGATCTCCCTTTTTTTCCCCACAAATAGAGGTTTCTTTTGGTGGTATTTAAACATCTCTGCAATTTTTGTTTTTTTTTGCGCTATAAATAAAACAAAAAAAAAAGACCGGAAATCCGGAAATATTTTTTACTTTCTGCTATAAAACACATCCAATAAAAAAAATGTAAAAATCTAATTTCTTCATCAATTTAGGCCAGAGATCCTCAAACTACGGCCCTCCAGGTGTTGTGGAACTACACATCCCATGAGGCATTGTTAAACTCTGACATTCACAGACATGACTAGGCATGATGGGAATTGTAGTTCCTGAACAGCTGGAGGGCCATAGTTTGAAGACCCCTGATTTAGGCCAATATGTATTCTGCTACATATTTTTGGTAAAAAAAAATCCTAAAAAACTTATATTGATTGGTTTGCGCAAAAGTTACAGCGTCTATGAACCATGGGATATTTTTATGGAATTTTTTTGTCATTTATTTTTTTTTACTAGTAATGGGGATGATCAGCAACCTATAGCAGGACTGCGACATTGCGGCAGACAAATTGGACACTAGGTGACACTTTTTTGGGGACCATTGACACTAATACAGTGATCCGTGCTAAAAAAATGCACTGTACTAATGACACTGGCAGGGAAGGGGGTAACATCAAGAGCGATCAAAGAGTTAAATTATGTGTCCCTAAGAAGTGCTTTCTAACTGTGTGGGGGTGCTTTGACTGGAGGAAGACAGAGATCCGTGTTCCTGCTTAACAGAAATACAGGATCTCCAACTTCCCCTCTCACAGAATGGCGATTTGCATTGTTTACATAGGCAAACCGCCATTTTTCCTCTTTTGGGAACGATCACCGGGTGACGGAGAACATCGGGCCCACTGGACCCGCTGATTGGCTCCTGCTGTGTCCAATCAGCAGGTCACCAGTGGCATGCATGCATGTCACAGACCCAGAAATAAAGATGATGTACAGGTACGTGATTTCACGCAAAGGGCCGCCCTGCCTCAGTACATGTACGTGGGGCAGTCAGGAAGCAGTTAAAGCAGGTCTGCAATCATGAATACATCATTAAATGGATTTTCAAAAATATGCATTGTTAATAACTGATTTCACCTGGTAACGGTCTCTTGCATTCCTTGCACAGTGGAGCTCAGAATGGGAAGGAAGAAGCAGCAGAAATAGGGAATAAGTTCATGTGCTGACAATAAGCAAACTGATAGAGAGGTGAGCTCATCACTGTGCTGCTTCTCCTTTCACTGTACAGTCACAGGCTGGGACGGTCCAGGACCACCTGGGCTCAGGAAAAGTCTGTTGAATGATGCTGGCAATTCAACTGATGACATCTAGTGGCAGAAAAATGTAATTGGGGGGAAAATCTCTGAATTGATTTGGATTGCCATTTTAATGTAGAGTCCTCTAAATATAGGGGGCTGACATCATTCGGCACAGCCACAGTGAGGCAGGAAGTAGGGAAAGAGCTCCGATGAGTAAGCACAGTGCAGGTGTAGTACTAGGAAGAGGTCTTAAGACAAGTAGGGGCATGTCGGTTTCCATTCCAAGGTTCCGTTCCTGGACTAGGTTTGGGTCATCTTATACCGCAGCGGCCTGGTGAAATGAACCTTACCACTATCCCTGCAATGGAGCCCAGTGAAATTATAAGTGGAACTTTTATCATTCAAAAAAAGGTCTACCTCTTTGCCAGTATTTTGCAAATAAAGAAACCGTATATCTCACATGTTCTGTGGCTCCAAGATTATATTTGACTATTGTGTCTTGTTGGTTAAGGTTGACCAATACATTTTGTAAGTCTCATATTCATGAAAACAATGCCAAGCTACTTTAAAACATTAGCCATGCATATGACCAATGCAGCCAGATTATGTGTCCCTGTCCATTGGCGGACAACTGAACCTCCAACTATAACAGGATGGTTTTCTCGCTTTAACAATCTGAGCCATGGAGGAACTGATCCATACTTATCATGACAAAATATACAGATTCACAATACCTGGTCATGTTGGATACACTACAAAACCTAGGTGGAGTATGCTGTTGAACATGCATAGGGGTATTGCGCTAAGAGAGCATACAGTTGGAATTGATACGTCCATTGGCCCACTATTTGGGTTTCTTTCCTCTGGACACCTCCGAATTAGGATGTACTTTGCCCTCTACTGCAATTTTTTACTAGGGATGTGTAGTCTTGGTAAGCTCCTTGGCTGTTGTGCCCTCTATCCCCTGCATGCCTTCTGCAGGCTACCTCCCTCCCCCCCCCCTCTTTTTTTCTCCTTATTCTCTTCTCCTTGCCTTTTTTATTTTCTTTCTTTCTATTCTAGTTCTAAAGTTGGAGCAGTTCCCACTTGGGAGTCTTTGGGGACTGAGTTCTAGAAATACTGTGCCCCCCTTCATTGGGTTATGGGTATTAGTGTTGCCCCTTAGCGAATTATTGTGGTTGGAAACGCACCTTACGTGTGCTCCCTGGTGTCACCCATGGATATGTCTCACTCCTCTGATATGATGTGCTTGTACACTATGGTAGGCTACAGGCTGCCTCTTTTTGTACTTGCATGCTTATGTTAGGGCACCTGCTTCACCTTTCCCTTGGGGATCTCCCCATCCAGGGGTGTTTCTATTGTTATGTGTTTTGTTATCTCTCTGTATGTCTTGCATAAAATTTTAATAAAACTTTTATGGAAAAAAAAAACACACACACAACGCCAAGCCACCCTATCTGATGGTTCTTCCATAAGTTGGTGCACCACTTAGGCCCAACCTTCATGTTGACCTTGCATCCTAACACATGGTCCCATTTAAAAGTAGAAAACCCTTTAAATACACAGCGTTGAAATAACCTCATAGAAAAATGAGGATTTACCTAGGATTGTACGCCAAGATAACCGAGCTCTGAAAAATGTAAAACTCAGAAGCTGCAGATGATTATTGTTCCATATTTGCTTCTGTGAGTTGGAAGGAAACAATTTCTTGAATAGGAAAAGTAATGATTCTCAGTGTGAACACGCATAATAGATAAGGAGAATCTGCAATTGAAAGTAGACCATCCAGTGCAGGGGAGAAAAGACTCACCATCTGAAGATGCAAATTAACCGTCAGTCCATTCATTAACGCCACCTCTCCGGTTTTGGCACCTGCAAAACAACATTACAGAGATCTCAGCAATTCTCATTCTGTCCCTTAATTTCCGTTAATAGGGAAAATCTCCACTGCGCAGAAATAGTGAACACATTTTTTAAAGTGTCACAAAAGTAAACCTGGCGCTCTATTTATTTCCCTCATTTGGCGATCGGAATAAGAAAGATAATAAAGTAGTCGCGTTTTGTAGTAAACCGGCGCCTGATTTATGACCGTGATTATTTTCCCGCTGAATCCGTACAAACTGCGATTTAGTTAGGAATGCAGGTGAAAATGGGAGTTTAAAAAGAGAACAGAAGAGACGAGGGGTCCTGAAGTATAGGAATGAATGCAATTGCCAAATTAATCAACTTTCTGCAACAATACCGAGCAAACCCAATCTGCAGAGGCAAGGAATACGTTCATTGGGCAATACATTGTAATGTTCCAAAAAAGCAAAATACTCGTGGATCTGCATACCAAACATCATTTGTTTCTAAACTGACTATGTGAATTATATTAACCCAAGACCAATAATGTAATACTGTATATTGCAGCTTAACAGTCCTTATATGTGGTGCCTGCATTTGTTTTCTTTTTTCGGGTTATGTAAATATTTTGCAAATACAAAAAAATACCTGTTAGGGCTCTTTCACACAGGCGGACCGTTC
Organism: Pelophylax lessonae; assembly: GCF_965119305.1. NCBI lineage: Eukaryota > Metazoa > Chordata > Amphibia > Anura > Ranidae > Pelophylax > Pelophylax lessonae. Next base: position 287,464,881 of record NC_138773.1, read on the forward strand.
AGATCCGCCTATCAGTATTTTTGGCGGATCTGAACGGTCCCCCCATGCATCCCTATGGGGCATCGGATGTCAGCGGAGACATGTCCGCTGACATCCGATCCGTTCTGTCAAATCTGGACGGATGAAACCCTATTTTCCATCCGTCCAGCGGATGGGATCGGATGAGAACGGACCGGCGGTCCGTTCCCATCCAATTTCCCCCATAGAGATGCATGGGGAACTGACAGCTGTGTCTCCGCACACAGCGCGGAGACACAGCTGTCATCCTCTATCCATCGACCCGCCGATCCCCCGCTGAGAAAAACGGACTCCTTCCGACGGACGGAGTGTGTGAAAGGGGCCTAAATCCTTCCAGTAATCCAGTGTCCCTGTAACTTCCTTTCCTTGTAGTGCTTACTCCCTTAGGAGCCGCTGGACATTTACCCAGGTTCTTCCCCTGTGGATTGCCCCACATCCAGGCACAGTATCTGAGGTACACCTTTTCCCCAATAAACAGTCTAGGGGTGTTGTTTTTATTTTAGAAAACTTGGATAGGGTTGATGGGATTACGTGGGATACTCCAAAAACAGAAACTATGTACAAGTTGAGGATGGGGTGAACTTCTTTCTATAAAGCTAAAGCAGAAGTCATTGCATTTAGAAAATTGTGGGCTTGGCTTGTAATGGCTGCAGTTAAAATCAGATTTCTTTCTTTAGAGCAATAAGAGCATAGTTCCTTCACAAAGAATTGGATAAACAAAGCTTTTCAGGACACCAGCCAATGCCCCCTTTAGCAAACACACAGCTGACTTTATAGCACAAGAGGGGTGGCAGCAGCCCAAAAACCTCTAATGGCTCATATCAACTGAGCTTTCTGGTACGGTTCGGTTCGGTACGGTACGCTATTTATGCCGTTTCCATTGTGAATGGTACCCTAATTCCGAACTGTACTGTACCACTTTTTTGGGACCCTTTCATTGGGGTACCAAGCACATTAGTACCGTACCAACAGGGTGGAGCTACACTTTGCAGAACTTTGATTGGTTGACAGAGAATCGTCTATCACAGCTTTCCTGCTACACCACGCCTATCATGGCAGTGGAAACGCAAGGTGTACCGTTCCGAACCGTACCGTACTGAACCGAACCATACCGTACCACTCAGTGGAAACGAGGCATAAGATCTCTCAGCAGTCTGTACTGTCCAGGAACAGTTGGTTGCCTCCTTACAACTTCCAAGCGATGCTTTCCTCCAGTGATACCAGACTAGATCTTCAGCAGACAGCCCCTCAGTCAGCTCTCAGCAGCTTTAGCATCCAAGTAAGCACTTGGCAGTGTTGCCCTAGAGGGCAGGAGCCTACCAGGCTGGACTCATCCTCTCTGGGAAAAGACCCTGAGCTCAATGTGCTCAGAGAATATATAAAGTCTCCCAGCAGCCTTCAGGGCCCTGCTCCCTGGGATTGGCCAGGGCTGTATAAATATTCACGTTGTCATCTGCATAGCGCCACACCTTTGATCCAGAAAATTCTTCTCATTTCTGGAAAGCAGAGGGAGCTATCAAACTGGCAACAGCTGAGAACACCGAACAGACCTAACTAATCAATTGCAGCCACACTGGATACAGTTAGGCAAGCTAAATTTACCCAACCAAAACACACACAGTTCCACTGAACACGGTGAGCCAGCACTAAATCTAACCGATCCTAGCACCTATACAATCTAGAAGGGTGCTACACACATAGTTGCCAACATTTGAAAAAAATTTACAGGGACACTTTGCAGCAAAGCTATCAATTACTTACTTGAAAATGTACCACACCCACTTCCCTGAAGTTCCGCCCACTCTGCATAATTAATCTCCGCCTACTTATCATCAGATTATAGGGTCTACTCAATAACGAGAGAATTACAGGAAATTGAAAAGGGAATTTCAAATTTAATGCCAAAGTAGCATAGTTGGAATATTTCTCCCATTCAGCTGCACTACTTCTGCCTAAAGTTTATAATTCTCATTACAATTCCCTGCAATTCTAAAGTGTCAAATGTGCTCGGGTGTGACCATACAAAAATGTAATATGTAAATAGAAATAAAGTGCAAGGTGTAAAAAAGTACGATAAAACCTAATTATACTATCTATACTATCTGGTATAATTAGGTTTTATCTTACTTATTTACACCTTGCACTGTATTTATATTTACATATTACATTTTTTGTATGGTCACACCTGAGCACATTTGACACTTCAGTCACACGTCATGTTACCAGATATTTTTGCACATAAAATTGTTGCTTTGCATATGTTATATTTTACCTTTAGGCAGATCCACCACATACCTTCCCTATACCACATCCTACTGACCTTCATATCTGTGAATGTCATGTCTTCACTCTCTAGGGGTCCTTCTCTGCTCTGCTGGGGCAGCGCTAGTGAGGTGCTGCCGAGAACGAGTGCCTTTGATTTAAAAATGGCGCCAGGCGGCGCCATAACGCAACTGCGCATGCGCCCGCCCGGCCGAGCTTGTACGAGCTTTCCCAAGTCCGGCAGGCTTCGGAACGGCACATGCGCAGTTACGAAGTCGGCCCACAACCTTTTTTTTTTTTCGGGCACCAGCTGGCCGTAACGTGCATTTACAGGCAGCCCGATTAACGGGCGGTTGGCAACACTGATTTGCCGGGACCAGCTCCTATTTGCCGGGACTGTCGGTGACAGTTGGCAAGTATGTACACACTGAACTGAAATCTCAAGCAATGTTACTAGTATTTCCAGTTTTCTTCTATTAAAGTAGAACTAAAAGTCAAAGCATTTTATTTTTTTTTGTTCTGTTTTAGATAAAGGAGTTATAACTCATGGCAGTTTTGTTTTATTCCCAACTGTGTCCCATTGAGGGAGATTTCCTTTCACTTCCTGTTCCATTGCCAAAACAGGAAGTGAAAAGTAATGCCTCAAATTTGTAGAAATCCCTAGTTGTCACCAGAACCATAGCTTTCAACTGTCCATGATTTTGAGAGACTGTCCCTGATTTGGAACAAAGTTCCCCTGTCCCTTTTTCCTCCTCATTTGTCCCTCATTTTGGTCTGATCTATTGTGTATAAAATGCACTATTTATCTTTCAAAAAGTGTTTTCCAGTGTTAAATATTTCATTCAATTTCTAAATTGCTCCATTTGTAAATTTCAAAAGCCAGTATAAAGGAATAGTGGTGGTTAAAAAATGCACTTGTGGGCTAAGCCTAGTACACACCACTAGTTTGTGACAGCTCTGGTCAGAGCCGCTGTACTAACAATCCGGTGTTAGTGTAGTAAACTCCCCAGCTATACTATTGTGTTCTGACAGGAAGACCCCCCCCCCCCCCTCACCAGAACACTTCGGTGTGGCTGAGAGCGCTGTTCGGGAGCTGGTCATTTGCTGGTTTTCCAGCATGCTCAGCCGGTTTCTGTCAGACGGGCTGCCGTACACATGGCCCAAACGTTGGCCGGTTTTTATTGAACCAGCCGAAGCCACCCAACATTCAGCCCCATGTGTACGGGCTTTAACCACTTCTGGACTGGAAGGATTTGCCCCCCCTAATGACCAGGCCATTTTTTTCAATTCGGCACTGCGTTATTTTAACTGATAATTGTGCGGTCGTGCAACGCTGTACCCAAATAAAATTGACATCCTTTTTTTTCCCCACAAACAGGGCTTTCTTTTGGTGGTATTTGATGCATTTTTTTTGTTTATGCGCTATAAACAAATAAAGAGCGACAATTTTGAAAAAAAAAAAACAAGCAGTATTTTTCACTTTCTGCTATATATTATGCCCAATAAAAAAAAAAAATTAAAATCCAATGTTTTCATAAATTTTGGCCAATTTGTATTTTGCCAAATATTTTTGGTAAAAAAAAATCCCAATAAGTGTATATTGATTGGTTTGCGCAAAAGTTATCGCATCTACAAACTAGGGGAAAGATTTATGTCATTTTTATTTATTTATATTCTTTACTAGTAATGGTGGTGATCTGCGATTTTTAGCGGGACTGCGACATTGCGGCGGACAGATTGGACCCCTAACTGATATTCTTTACACTTTTGGGGGGACCAGTGACATTACTACAGAAATCAGTGATAAAAATAAGCACTGTTACTGTAATAATGACACTGGCAGGGAAGGGGTTAACACCAGGGGTGATCAAAGAGTTAAATATGTACCTAGGGGGTGATTCTAACTGTGTGGGGGCCAGACTTGGGGGATGGAAACAGGGCTCCTGTGTTCCGAAATAAAAGGAACACAGGAGCCCTGTTTCAATCAGTGACAGTTGAGCGCTATGCCGTGTTTACAACGGCACACCGCCTTCTGTCAGTCGCTGCAGCAATGCCGGACCCATTGCTTAGCTGCATGGCTAAAGAGCGGGCGCACGATCCCACTGCTGGCAGCTGCGCGCACACCCGAGACACGCTACAGCGGGCCGATGTACCCATACGTTGGTTTGCGCAGGAGAGCCAGCCTGCCGCAGTATATCTGTGGCGCCTGGTCTTTAAGGGGTTAAACTAGTCTTGTTTTTTAGTATAATTCTCCTTTAAGGGGGCATAGCAGGGGGTGTGTCTTATGCTGACATACTTTTGCTAATAGGTGGCTCTTGTTCCCATCTCAAAAAGTTGGGAGGTATGCCAGAACTAGTGTCCCCATTGGAGGAGGCAGTAGAACACCTGTCAGCCACAGCTGTACCGCCATCTGAAAAGCAACCCACATCAGATCACTTTTCAGAGGGTAGCAAGCATTACAGGTAATGTGAAAGAAGCTGTATAGTTGTAAAGTGACAAGGCTCTGTCCCGGTCTCCCAGCCATGGTCCTACATTGCCACCCTACCATAGGGGCATCTGGTGGAGAATATAACTGGCTGTTTCAACACACATTGCACAGGCTTGGTTCACTATTATGACACCCTAGAAATGCCGTGCAGCCATCACTGGAGTGCATGCAGACAGGAAGTGACTGCAAAGAGGCTGAAGAAAATAAGCAACAAAGAATTTAAAGCGTAACTCCACTTTTGTTGAGAAAAAAAACACCCCCTGGGTGATCTCTGTACATTGCAAGGATTATAAAAACCGTTGTTGCAGATTCCTATCTTTTGTTATTCTGAAGAAATCCCTGTTTGTTCCTCTGTGCTGAGTGGGTCTAATGGGAGTGGTTTCATATTTATCAATCAGCTGTGCAGCTGCAGAATGGGGGAATCTGCTGGTGGGCGTGCATCCCTTTAGACGTGTTCCTATTGGGGTTATCTCACCAAAAATGAAATTTTTATTGCAGGGGATGCCAGAAATCTGACTTGTATCTTAGTGCAGACTTCTGGGAAAATCAGTGAGCCAATCACACAAGCAGGAAATGATGTTTCTGGGGTGTGGTCAGTATACATTCTGTGTATAGAACAACTCCAGGTAGCCACATTGCATTGCATTTTCTGAAACTTACAGCAGCTGCAGATTGAAAAGGAAAGATCATTTTAATAACATTCAATTACAATAGGATTTGTGTCGATATTGTATAATTGTTTTTTTCTTTATGATGTAGCACCCTTCTAGATAGGTGCTAGGCAGGTGTAATATAGTTTGCTCTGTCTGCTTATCAGGGGAGCCTGATCATTAGTTATGCCTGTTGCACGTGTCCATGTGTGATTCAACTGGTCTGAGGGAGTGTCCCCACTGTGTCCAATAGGGAGGCATGTTGGGCAGTGGAGGAAACCCAGCCAGTGACACACAGGCTTTTGTAGCTGTCCCAGTGGGTTGGCACAGAGAGTGGTGCATCCTGGGATAGGCTATAAAAGCCAAGAGCACATGTGGCAGGGGGTCTTTGGGCAGGAAGCCAAGTCCCAGGAGGAGGGTACGGCTGTCTCTCCTTCTGCTGCTATGGATGGTGGTCATAGGTGGTCGGCCTAGTGAACCAGGAGTGTGGAGCAGAGCCAGGAGGTCCATGAAGAGGACCGCTCCAGTGGAGTGTCAGTGGACGGGTGCCAGCACACACAGCAAGTGAGAAAGGGGGTGCCAAGTTAGAACCCTGAAGAGTAATTCAAGCAGGAAAACTTTATCTATCTTCACTTCAGTGGCACATTCTAAGGTCAGTTGTCCTCACCATTGTGAATAGTTGTCAGTTGGAGTATCCCACTCATCCCTTCTCCTATCCCAGTTGTCAATAAAACCACAAAACCAACATCCCCTGGATTGATTATTGACTGAGCCAAGAACTTTCATTGCTGTTTATCTGCTGTCAGTTGCTAAGGGTAACCCAGGGGAATCCAGAAAACGTAATTCTCAGCAGTCCTCTAGGGGGCAGTGCTACAATATGTTATTTTTTTTCTCCAAGAAAGCAGAGTTACCCTTTAAAACAAATGTTTTATGTTGCAAAATTATTTTTTTATGGTACACATTGCTTTAGTAAGAAAACTTTCATTCAGGTTGGGTTTACAAATAGTACAAGCCTGAATTTCCATGCTATGCATGCTAACCAGGTGACCCCAGCAAGTTATGTTCTGGTGCAGCATAGAAACACAATCTACACATCGAACTGCTTGATGTGCGCATTTCCACCGTCTTCCCTTTCCTACATTGGCTCTTGATGAACTAAAACCCTTAATTATAAATTCTGATCATGGATATCCAGCTCCAGCCATAAGATTTCAGGTCACTGTAAGTAAAGAAATGAACAAACTCTGCAGATTAATCCCAGTGTTGTTTTCTTCTATACAGGAGCAATGTTAATATATTCAAGACTCAGGCGGTTTTAAAGGCTGCCGCGATGGTAGAAAGGGCACTCGGCTATTTTGACAGAAGATAAATATTACCTGATAATGAGGGCGGATGAATGGGGGCATTTCATATAACAATAAAATAATAAAGTCAAAAGAACATTTGAAAAAAAAAAAAATCAATGGGCCATAAAGTTTAGAGCAGTGGAGATTAAAGAGTACCTGTCACAGGCCTAAGAGATACAAACAGATGGAAAAGTGCATAGGGGTATCCAGGGCTGTCCTAGACATTATGCTGCCTGGGTCCAAGAATAAAATGCTGCCCCCCCCCCCCCCCCAAAAAAAAAAAAAAAAAAAATCACACCCAACAAAAGGCCCCCCACATCCATTATTTTATATAAATATACAATTTAGAAAATATTATATATACAGTTATCTTCTTCCATAACTCACCACCGGACCGGTCCACCAAACACCCACTGTCTGTCCTCAGTCCTCCTATCACTCCTGTGTCTGCCACCACCCTAGAAGATCCAGCCTGCCCTGCGTGAGATGGAGTTGCGCTGATGTCTGACGTCATTGCGCACGCCACGATCAGGTGAGGGAAGTTCCCCAGAGCAGAAGCTCCGCCTCCTCATACTCATCAGTTTACACTACGGGCGGCAGTAAGAGATGGGGAAATACCACCCGTAACATGCTTAAAACCGATGACACACAAAACTGCTGGAAAAGAAAAAATCTTGGCAGTCAATTTGCTGCCCCTCCCCAAGTTCTGCCTGGGTCCAACGGACGCAGTGGGACCCATGGTAGGGCCGGCCCTGGAGGATCTGCCTTAACCACTTAAGCCCCGGAGGATTTTCCTGCTCAAAGACCAGGGCCTATTTTGTGATTCGGCACTGCGTGATTTTAACGGACAATTGCGCGTTTTTTCCACAAACAGAGCTTTCTTTTGGTGGTATTTGATCACCTGTGCGATTTTTATTTTTTGCGCCATAAACAAAAAAAGAGCGTCCATTTTGAAAAAATAACAATATTTTTCACATTTTTTATATGAAATTCCCCCCCAAATTTTTTTTTTAACATTTTAGGCCAATTTGTTTTCTGCTAAATATTTGTGGTAAAAAAAAAAATCGCAATAAGCGTATTTTGATTGGCTTGCGCAAAAGTTATTGCGTTTACTAACTAAGGGAAAGATTTATGTCATTTATTGTTTTTTTTTTAAACTAGTAATGGCGGTGATCTGCGATTTTTTTTTTTTGCGGGACTGCGACATTGCGGCTGACAGATTGGACCCCTGACTTACATTTTTTACACTTTTGGGGGTACCAGTGACATTACTACAGTAATCAGTGCTATACATATGCACAGTTACTGTAAAAATGACACTGGCAGGGAAGGGGTTAACTTTATTAGTGATGAAGGGGTTAAGTGTGTCCCTAGGGGCGTGATTCTAACTGTAAAGGGGCGTGGCTTGTGATGTAACCACAGAGACATACGATCATACATAGCAGGATCGTACGATCTCTGCAGTTACACAAGGGAGAATGACAGGCGGCTTTGTTTACATCAGCCGTCTGCCTTTCTCCCTCTCCAGCGGGAGATCGCAAGTGGCCGGCGGACATCGGAGCCACCCGTCACTTGCGCGGGGACCTCAGTGAATGAACGGGGGCGGGAGCGCGCCTCCGGCGGCGCGCACTCGCCCCCTGCAGGCTCCTGGGCGAGCGATGTAGTACTACGTCGCTTTGCCCAAGAGGGGCTGACTGCCGCAGTAAATATACTGTGGGCGCTCGGCAAGTGGTTAAAGCTGGACTCCAAATAGCAAAATACACAAGGTGAAATGCATAGATGGGGGGCCTTTTTCCAACCAAGGGATTTGGATTTCTGTCAATCCAGTCCTAAGATGTTACACAGCTCTGCCACACAGTACAAGCATGACAGGAGAACTGATTTTTCTCAACAACAGTTCAGTAAAGCTAACACGTCTTGTCCCTCCCCCAGCCTGTGACAGGACAGTGAATGAAGAAGCAGCAGACTGTTTATCTAATTTCTCTGTCACTATACTCTCTCCTCCTATCACCATGCTCCGTTTTAGCATGTGAGCATTGTAGCACGAATGATTGGCTTCTTGTATTGTTTCTATCTCTCCCAGTCTGAGCTCTGCTGTACAGTGATTGTAAGAGGCTGATGCTTACCTTGCTTGCATTAAACAATGTATTTAACAAATACAGAGTTGCATTAAAGTGGACCTTGCACTCCTTGCAAGGTCCATTTATTTATCAAGGGCCCACTTCTTAAACCACTGCAAATAAATAAATAAAAATAAAACTGTGCTGGAAAAGGTCAATCAAGTTAAATAAATTTTCTTACGGGATGTCAGCATTCTTTCGGCATTATATACTAGTGCATAAAGGGTACTCCAAATCTCATTAAATGCCTTAACAGCACAGTCCAGTAGTATTTTCGCTTGAGATTTGGGCTCCTGGGATATCGCCCAAAGGATGCCGACGCCACCCTCGCCTGGTCAGAAGCAAAGTGTATGGCAAGTACAGTATACTGTATTCAATTCACTTTACTCCCCAACAGGTGTTTTTTTTTTGAGCATTTTTGCTTATAAGTGGACCATGCTATTGCTTGCACTAACTAATATCTCACTACTTAAATGCAGAGAATAAACCATTTATTAAAATTTTATTAAATTAATTTCAATACCAATAAAATATGTCTGGAAGTTTACCATACTTCCTTACAGTTAAAAAAAAAAAAAAAAAAAACAGTATAACATCTGAACATATCAAAGGACTCTCCTTATAGGTTCATATCAGTCTACAATATACAACAGTTATAGAAATACAAATATATTGTTATACAATTATACTGTATTACAATTAATATGTTATAATACAGTTAGAGTATATAATATAATAATATATTATAATAAATAACATACTGGTATACTGTATATCGTTACCTTATATATTATATAGATATATTACAATATATTTATATCATATTTATAATATACTGTATAATATATTCTACATTATGTTATATAAAACTTAATAATAATAAATTAGTATTATATTACAATAATTGTACAATAGCATACGTATTATAGATTGATGAACCTATAAGAACAGTCTTTTGATATGTTCAAATGCTATATATAGATTTTTATTTGATTGGTCACATTGACCACATGACACTGACAGCGGGCTGGTATAGTTATCGGTCATCATCTGTGTCCGGTGGACACAGTAGGTGAAAGATCGTGCCGCTGTGTGGCCCCGAGGCTGTGCCAGAGGCCAAGTTTGGAAGGACATTACATGACGTCCTTCTAGAACAACAGTGCTCCCTCCGGGCCATCATTGTGCTATAGGCCGGGCAGGAGGGTATAAAAAAAAAAAGCTGTATCTGCACTAAGAACTGAGTAATCAAAGTCCACTGATCGCTCAGTTCTCCCCTCAGCTATGAGCGGAGCATGACTATCAGTCAGTGGCTCTCTGCTCTCCCCTCTAGCACTCACTGGTGTGGCACATACTGTACATACTTGCATTGGTTGGAGCTTGTCCAATGTAACTACTGTATGTAAAAGCTGCCATATCTGGATTTCACCTTTAAACTTCCTTATATGTTATAATATGGACCAAAGTTTTAGCATGGTGAGATACCATCTCTGTAGAACCCAGTTAGGGATGAGTGATGTTATTTTGTCAAAATTGATTTCTCCGTGAATTACCTTTGGCTTAATTTTGCTCAACTATCACTTTTCCTAATTGAACAGCTTATATGAATTTTGAGGGAATAAAAGAGACAAAAAAGATTGACTTTTTCCCTTTATTTTGGGAATTTTGTTTGGTGGATGTATATAGGGAAGTTTTGTTTCATTTAGATCCATTAGTGATCTTTGTAATAGGACCAGCCTAGTCAAAAGCAGCTTTAATAACCTTTTAGGATATATAAAGTCACTGGCACCCTCAAAGCCACCAAAAATCTTTTTAGTTTGCATGCAGGGCCGCTGATAGGGGGGCACCACCAGTCCTCCTGTAGGGGGCCCAGGCACACAGGAGGGCCCGAAAAGCAGAAGGAAACAGTGCATTCGACAGAGATGTATAGTAACTAAGTAGAACTACTTCACTACTGTACTTAAGTACCGAAAGGCGGTATCTGTACTTTCCTAGAGTAGAATTTTTTTCTCCTACTTCCACTTTTACTTCACTACATTTTTTTCGATGATTTCAATACTTCTACTCCGATATTTTTTTTTTGTGCTGCATAGTTACTCATTACTATTATAAAAATTACCACTGCCAGAACAGTAGATGGCAGGTTTCATGAAGCTCAAAAGAATATGTATGTCATGTGTACTTTTGACTTCTTTTGACTTCTTTCTTTAATAACTACATAACACAGTACTTGTACTTTTACTTTCAGTACTGGAGTAGCAATTTTTTTTAAAAACTACTGGTACTTTTACTTCAGTACTTGAGTAGCAAAATTTAAAAAAAAAACTACTTGCAATACTTAAGTACAAAAAATGTTGAATACTTTAGTACTTCTACTCAAGTCACTTTTTGATTGAGCACTTCCACTTCTACTCAAGTCACTTTTTGATCGAGCACTTGTACTTTTACTCAAGTATGGGTTTCGAGTACTTTATACAATTCTGGCATTCGGACAGAGGGGCAATTACAGAATGCCCTGTGCAGCTCTCTGCAGCAGCTGAAAACCAATTTCTCTCCCTTCTGCTTTCAGCTGCTGCAGGGAGAGACACAGACACATGCCCCCCCCCCCACACACACACAGGAAGCTGCTGGCTTCCCTGTCCCCTAAAAAAAATAACAAATTGTAAAAAAAAATTATTAAAAAAAAAATGTAAAATAAAATAATTTAAAAAAATTCATTTTTTTTTTTAAATTATAAAATGTTTTTTCAAAAATGTAAAAAACTATTTAAAAAAAAGGGCTAATTTGTTATCTTTGTGTCCTCTAAGAACGATTTTAGTATATTTTTAGTGAAAATTTTGTTTTGATATACACGAGGAGGGCCGTGCCAGGTAGGCTGTATGAGGCCCTGTGATTTCTATCAGCAGCCCTGTTTGCATGACAGGTCATTTTTACCTGAATTGTAGGTATCTTTAAATAGATTTCTGAATTCTAATTTGCTTATATTGCTTTCAAATGGATGCTGATAGTAAGGGTTATGCAATCTCCCTCAAGTGATTAATAGAAGTTGGGTATTAGAGAACTAATAATGGCCGGGAATAGGAGCAGGCTCTGCATAGTGCTGTATAAATCACTTGCTACCATTTTAATGAATAGCCGTCCAATCACTCTAATTTAAATGCACTTTGCCTTTTTGCATATACACTTCATCACTCTGATTCTATCTGTCGTCAGACGCACTGTGCTGAATCAGCTCGTTGGCATCACTAACACTGCATTCCACATTACAGCTTTCACAAAGTCTCCAGTTCCACTGGTCTCCGGTTCACAGACACTGGGAAATTAAATCTAAAAATGTATGTATGAACTTTACTTATTTGCTTCCTTTTTGGTCTTGTGAATCCACCATTGGAATAGTTTTGTTATAGCTGATTGCCCAAAAGAAAAAAAAATACCTGTTGATCTTAAAGTGACATTGAACTCTGGCTAAATATTTATTTTTTTTTTTTAAAAAGCTGAACTTCAAGAATTCAGCTAATTTGTAAAAACTACAGGCATACCAATGAGTTAAGTCCAACAAGGTGCCTGCTGCTTTGTAAACCTATCTGTAATAAATCTTAAAGGTTTAGTGTGCTCCAGAAAGATAACTTCTAGCCAGTGGCGTATTTAGGTTTTGTGCTGCCCTAGGCCTGACTAAATATGTGCACCCCTAATTTAAATATGACCCACCCCTTCCTGTAAAGGCCACACCCCTTTCTGTTTATGACCCGCCCTGTCATCTGTAAACCACAGACCACAACCACAGTCTCAGTGCAGCCCATCAGTGCCTGGGGGCAGAGGAGAGTAGGCGGAGCATTTGGCTGAGCATTTGGCTGCAGTGCAACACTTATTAGCATTGGCAGCCGTCGGGCCAGTTGTATTAAGTGTGGTCGTCGGCCTGCGGTCTATCCGAATGTCCTGACCGGCCGGTATTATCATACTGGTAGGTAGCAGTGTGACCGCTTTATGGGGGTACCAGACTGATTTGCCTCCTGGACCCTGCCCTCCGGCCCAATTCACCACATAAGACTGGCACAATACAAAAAGTGTAGTGCAAGCCGGCACTTTTTGCTGCCCCCCCCCCCCCCCCTGCAAAGTGCCGCCCTAGGCCTGGGCCTTTTTGGCCTAGGCCAAGATACAGCATTGCTTCTAGCACTCTGATGCTGTTTGCTGTGGTCTCAACATCTTCAAAAGCAGAGTCACTGGAACTGCTATGCCCGTTCTTCTCTCCTTCTGCCTATTCACAGAAGCCTTTGTACTCATTCACAAAGTGCAAAAGCTTCTATGAATGGGTAGCAGAGGGGAGAGGAGGGGCTCTGTGTTCTGCTCTGTGTGCTTCTCTATCACAACCTGAGTGTATCCTCCGGGAGTGCAATAAACCTGTCACATACAGCGCATCCAGAAATGATTCACAGCACTCCATTTTTTCCACATTTTGCTATGTTTACAGCCTTATGCCTAAAATGGATTAAATTTACTATTTTCCTCAAAATTCTACAAACATACCCCATAATGACAACTTGAAAGATGTTTGTTTGAAATCTTTGCAAATTTATTAACAATAAAAAAAAAAGAAAAACAAAATCCCATGTACATAAGTAATCACACCCTTTGCCATGACACTCAAAATTGACCTCAGGTGCATCCTGTTTCCACTGATCATCCTTTAGATGTTTTTACAACTTTATTGGAGTCCACCTGTGTTAAATTCAGTTGATTGGACATGATTTGGAAAGGCACACAACTGTCTATATAAGGTCCCAAAGTTAACAGTGCATGTCAGAGCACAAACCAAGTCATGAAGTCCAACTAATTGTCTGAAGAACTCTGAGACAGGAATGTATTGAGGCACAGATCTGGGGAAGGGTACAGAAACATTTCTGCAGCATTGAAGGTCCCAAATGAGCACAGTGTCCTCCATCATCTGTAAATGGAAGATGTTTGGAACCACCAGGACTCTTTATAGAGCGGACCGCCCCAACCAAACTGAGCGATCAGGCGAGAAGGGCCTTAGTCAGGGAGGTGACCAAGAACCTGATAGTGACTCTGACAAAGCTCCAGCATTTCTCTGTTGAGAGAGGAGAACCTTCCAGAATAACAACCATCTCTGCAGCACTCCACCAATCAGGCCTGTATGGTAGAGTGGCCTGACTGAAGCCACTTATCAGTAAAATGCACATGACAGTCCACCTGGATTTTGCCAAAAGGCACCTGAAGGACTCCCAGACCATGAGAAACAAAATTCTCTGGTCTGTTGAAACAAGGATTGAACACTTTGGCCTGGAGGAAACCAGTCACAGCTCATCACCTGGCCAATCCCATCCCTACAATGAAGCATAGTGGTGTCAGCATGGTGCTATGAGGATGTTTTTCAGTGGCAGGAACTGGGAGACTAGAAGGAAAGATGAATGCAGCAATGTGCAGAAACCTCCTTGATGAAAACCTGCTCCAGAGCGCTCGGGGCCTCAGATTGGGGCAAAGGTTCATCTTCCAAACAAGACAACGACCCCAAGCACACAGCCAAGATAACAAAGGAGTAACTACAGGACAACTCTGTGAATGTCCTTGAGTGGCCCAGTCAAAGTCCAGACTTGAACTAGATTGAACATTTCTGGAGAGATCTGAAAATGGCTGTTCCCCGACACTCCCTATCCAACCAGATAGAGCTTGAGAGGTCCTGCAAAGAAGAATGGGGGAAACTGCCCAAAAATCAGTGTGTCAAGCTTGTAGCATCATACTCAAAAAGACTTGAGGCTGCAATTGGTGCCAAAGGTGCTTCAACAAAGTATTAAGCGAATACTTAATATAGTGAATACCTATGTACGTGATTTTTTTTTTTTATTTTTTTATTTATTTTTAATACATTTGCAAAGATTTCAAACAAACCTCTTTAGCGTTGTCATTTTGGGCTATTCTTTGTAGGATTTTGAGGAAAATAATAACATTTAATCCATTTTGGAATAAGGCTGTAACATCACAAAATGTGTAAAAAAGTGAAGCACTTTAAAAATGTTCTATATGCACTGTATAAGTAGGGGGAATAAGTCCTGGAGGATCTGTGCAAAACCACTCCACAGAGTAGGTAAAAAACAAACAAAAAAACAATTAAAATAAAAAAGAATTTAATATCACTTCATGTTCTAAGCCTCTAGCACTGTGTAATGTTGCCACACCTACAATGTACCATGATGTGCTACATGGACCATCCCATTACTCTGCTCTGGTTGACCAAGCCTGCCCCCTCCTCCCAAGGAAAAAGAAAAATATAAAGATTGCTCAAAAAAATTAAAGGAACACTTTTTAATCAGAGTATAGCATTAAGTCAATTAAACTCTTGGAATATTGATCAGGAATGGTTTTACAGAGGGAGGACACAAAATTTTTTTTTTTCCCATACTCATAATTTCTTACTGTTTTTCACTAGTTTTGCATTTGGCTAAGGTCAGTGTCACTACTGGTAGCATGAGGTGATACCTGGACCCTATAGAGGATGCACAGGCAGTCCAACTTCTCCAGGATGGCACATCAATATGTGCCATTGCCAGAAAGTTTGCTGTGTCTCCCAGCACAGTTTCAAAAGCATGGAGGAGATTCCAGGAGACAGGCAGTTACTATAGGAGAGCTGGACAGGGCCAGTGCCAGGACAAGGTCATCTGGTGCCCAGGGCGAAGATGGCAAACTGCGCCCCCCGCCCCCGGGGTATAAAGAAAAAGTCAGTGTCATTTCAAAACCAATATTTCCCATAGATGCCAATGTTAAAAACAAGGAGCAGTGCCATGTCAAGCTGACCAAGATTTCCTATAGATGCCGATGTTAGACAGGGAGCAGTGCCATGCCAAGCTGTCCAAGATTTCCCATAGACGCCAATGTTAAAAACCGGCAGCAGTGCTATGTCAAGTTTACCAAGATTTCCTATAGACGCCAATGTTAAAAACCGGGAGTAGTGCCATGCCAAGCCGACCAAGCTGTGTCCGTACTTGTGAGCAGTGCCGGTCCTAGCAAGTAAGAGGGTCATCGAGGCGGGCGGGGAGAGAAGAGGCGGCCAGGGAATTCGGAGAACTGAAGGCAGCCTGACAGGAATCTTCACTGCGTGAAGCGCAATGCCGGACGTTGATCCGGCACTGACTTCATCCCCAGGAGCCTCTCATGGGGCCCCCCACTGGTCCCGGGCACTCAGTCAGATGGGTCAGTCCATCCCTGGTATGAACTAACACACCAGGCGGGCAGGTGAGCGGCCGCTAATGGCTGCCTGTAACGAAGTGAGCCCTTCACTTCCCTGTCAGTGGAGATACCCGCCTGACAGGGAAGTGAAGGTCTCACTTCGTTACAGCTATTAGCGGCCGCTCGCCTGCCCGCCCGGTGTGTTAGTAGTCACACACACTTCAGCTGTGCTGCGCCCCCCTTCCTCTACTAAATGGTGCCGTCCAGGGCACCCGTCCCTTCCGCCCCCCCCCTTTGTACCGGCTCTGGACAGGGCTGTAAAAGGTCCTTAAACAATTAGCAGGACCGCTATCTGCTCCTTTGTGTAAGGATGAACAGGACCAGCACTGCCAGAGCCCTCCAGCAGGTCACTGGTGTGAATTATCTCAAAAAGACCACTAGTGTGAATGTTTCTGACCAAACAATCAGAAAAAGACTTCATGTGGGCCCGACATACTCTAGTGGGCCCTGTGCTCACTCTTCGGCACCTTGGAGCTCGATTGGCATTTCCCATTGAACACCAGAATTGGCAGATCTGCCACTGGCACCCTGTGCTTTTCACAGATGAGAACAGGTTCACCCTGAGCACATGTGACAGACGTGAAAGGGTCTGTAGAATCCATGTAGAACATTATGCTGCCTGTCACAACATTCAGCATGACCAGTTTGGTGGTGGGTCAGTGAAGATCTGGGGAGGCAAATCCATGGAGGGACGCACAGACCTCTACAGGCTATACAATGTTACCCTTACTGCCATTAGGTATCGAGATGAAATCCTTGGACCCATTGTCAGACCCTATGCTGGTGCAGTGGGTCCTGGGTTCCTCTTGGTTCACGACAATGCCCGGCTTCATGTGATGAGAGTTTGCAACCAGTTCCTTGAGGACGAAGGAATTGACACCATTGAATAGTCCCCACGCTCGCCTGACCTACATCCAATAGAACACCTCTGGGACATTATGTTTTAGGTCCATCCGACACCGTCAGGTTGCACCTTAGTCTGTTCAGGAGCTCAGTGATGCCCCAGTCCAGATCTGGGAGGAAATACTCCAGGACACCAGCAGTTGTCTCATTAGGAGCATGCCCCGACGTTGTCAGGCATGCAAACAAGCACAGGAGTACCATTTTGAGTTGCTGCAATGAAATTTTAGCAAAATGGAGTAGCCTGCTGCATAATTTTTTCACTTTGATTTTGGGATGTCTTTGAATTCAGCCCTCTGTAGGTTGATCATTTTCATTTCCATCAAAGGATGTGGCATCCTGTTGCTCCTAACACATCACCCAGTCCATATCAGTATAGATATCCAGCATGATATTTTCCCTATTGAGATCTGATGTGTTTTCAAAGTGTTCCTTTATTTTTTTTTTTGAGCAGTGTGTATATATCTATGGCTCTGGCCTCAGTGTATTATCAGTCTACAGCAACTTATAAATGCAACCCAGCACTCCCTGCTATCAAGCAAACATAATTTTGCATGAAAAGCTGATCCTTCACTTTCATGATTAATTAAACAAATACCACTCTCTCTGGGATCACCCAAAACAGTGATTGAAATAATCCATCACTGTCCAAAAATAGATTTCTATTAAGTCTTTTTCCCATGCTATTCAAACGCTGAGCAAGACAAAGCGAAGTTTAATGTCTAGTATGATAGATATTAAAAAATAAAATGATAAAATAATAGAGCAGGAAAAATCCCAGCATATCACTTAAAACAACCATTATTTGGTATGAATAAATTGATTTTTAAAGCATTCTTTTAAAAAAATGCATCTGTTCCTAGAAAACAATGGTTAGTTTAAATGATGTGCTGGGATTTTCCCTGCTGTAATATTTTATAATATTCTTTCTCTAACCATTAAAACTAGTTTTGTCTTGCTCAGCATTTGGATAGCATTGAAACAAAACCTAATAGAAAGAGATTCAGAGAAAGACAAGGCATATTTTTTTTACCAAAAGAGAAAAGGTGAAGGTGCCACGCCGTATTGTTTTGTGAAAGGTGCCACGCCCAGTTAAAGCCTGAATCAAGCCTCAAATATTAGAGGCTTCAATTGAACTGTAACCACTTCCCGCCCGCCCTATAGGCGTTTGACGGCGGGAAAGTGGTTGCATTATCCTGACCGGACGTCATATGACGGCGCGCAGAGCGGCGTTCAGTGATGCGGCGTGTCACTCTGACATACCGCATATCTCCGATCTCGGTAAAGAAATTACTGATGTAGTCTCTTTACCCATCTGACCAGCTGTGTCCAATCACAGCTGGTCACTTATTTCACAGGAAGAGCCGTTGATCGGCTTTCCTTAGTTCGTGCCTGACAGGCACGAGTAGAGGAGAGCCGATCTGCAGCTCTCCTGACAGGGGGGGCTCTGCACTGGTAATCAGATCATTGATTACCAGTGCAGACCCTCGGGGGGTGCCACTAGAATCACCAGGGATGCCCATCCATGACCCCAGGGATGCCCACCCATGACCCCAGGGATACCAACCATGGCCACCAGGGATGGCAATCAGGGCTCAGGGAGCCCGCCAGTGCCCTCCCCATCAGTGCTGCCCGCCGGTGCCCTCCCCATCAGTGCTTCCCACCAGTGCCCACCATTGCCATCTATCAGTGCCACCCACCAGTGCCCATTAGTGCCCATCAGTGCCGCCCATCAGTGCCAATCCGTGCCGCCCATCAGTGCCGCATATCAGTGCCCATCAGTGCCACCTATCAGTGCCCATCAGTGCCGCATATCAGTGCCCAGCAGTGCCGCCTATCAGTGCCCAGCAGTGCCGCCTATCAGTGCTACCTATCAGTGCCACATATCAGTGCCTATCAGTGCTGCCTATCAGTGCCGCGTATTAGTGCCACCCCATCAGTGCGTCCTCATCAGTGCCTGTCAGTGCAGCCTCATCAGTACTCATCAGTGCAGGAAAAAACGTATCTATTTACAGAATTGTATAACATAAACAAAAAACTTTTTTTTTTTTTTTTTTTTTAACTTTGACTTTTTTTTTTTTTTGTTTAGCAAAAAAGAAAAAACCTTGCGGTGATCAAATACCACCAAAAATAAAAAAGCTATATATTTGTGGGGAAAAAAATGACATAAATTTGTTATAGGTACAGTGTGGCATGACCACGCAATTGTCATTCAAAATGCAACAGCGCTAAAAGCTGAAAATTGGCCTGGGCAGGAAGGGGGTGAAATTGCCCTGTATTGAAGTGGTTAAAGCACTATTAAACCCTAAAGCAAACATTTATTATATTGCAGCTTACCAATTCTGAGATATGGCTGCATTCGTTTTCTTTTTTGGCTTTCTTCAGTTTTCCTCTGGTGATCCAGCTAGCAAGTCGGTTGTTTTTCAAAAACTCAAGCTCTCCAGAAAAATGTATCAGTTAACATAAGTGAGGAATATATTTAACATTAGCAGGGGTGGCTTATTAGCTTTTATTTGTGTAAAGCCCTTACCCTAAAAGGTAAAAAAAATGTTCGCTGTAACTGATTATAAAGTGTGAACTGGTATTTGGCCTAAATTAGTTAGTGTATGCAAACCTGATAATACATTTAGCACTCCCCTCCACCCAGATTGACAATTATGCTGTGCCTCCTGTGCTCATTCACAGTGGGGGCATGTGGGTAGGTACAGTGTGATGCGGCTGCAGAAAACACACATAGGTAGAAAAGCAGGAATTTATTCCAACAGAAGTCAAGCAGAAAAAAACAAGGCACCTGACAGGGAGCACTTCCATGTTGTAGCAGCAAAGCGACTGTAGAGTGGTGGACCAAAGGTGCCAACAGCTTCTATCCTGAGGAGCGGAAAGTGGCCTTGCCAGTCTGCACCGAAATGGGAAGCCTTCCAGGAAATATAGCGTGTCCCTGCACTTTCCCTACTCCTCCAGAACCTATGCCTGATGCCAAGCACTGTCCCTGACAGACAGGTGACCTGTTCCTACTCTAGTCACTCAAACAATGCATCCAAACCCAGAAGCCAGGGTCTTAAATAGCCTCTGCCTGACCCAAGATGGCTGCCAGAGTCACATGGGGTGCCAGCATCCAGTCAGACAGCTGCCTTCCTGTGACCAAGGAAACCATACAGGAACCAGTTTGCTCCCAACTTCTTCCTCCATCTTTATTGCCACTGCGGATGAGCACTACCTGCAGTGGAAAAAGTAAACTGCACCTGCCTACAGGCACTCTAACACAAGAGGCCAGATCACCAGAGAAAAACAGAGGAGGAAAAGGCAAAAAAAAAAAAAAAAAAAGAAAACTGATGCAGCCACCACATCTAACGAATGGTAAGCTACAATATACTGTATTACATCTTTGATTTTGGGATTAATACTGCTTTATGGCACTAACCGCTTGCCGACTGCGCCCAGTATATTTACTGCGGCAGTCAGCCCCGGCCAGGCAGAGTGACGTAGATCTACGTCGCTAGCCTGTGACCGGCTTTTGAGCCAATAGCGGGCGAGCGCACGCCCGCCCCAGCTCGTTCACAGAGGAGTCCGCGCGTGTGACCGGCGGACCCGATGTCCGCTGGTCACCCTACGATCGTCGGTAGAGCGGGAGAAAGGCGGGCGGCTTATGTAAACAAGCCGCCTGTCATTCTCCCCTGTGTAAAAATGGAGATCAGACGGTTCTACTATGTAGAACTGTTGATCTCTGTTTTTACAATAGTACACATGTCCCATCACAGTTAGAAACACGCCCCTAGGACACACTTAACCCCTCCCTCTCCAATACAGTTAACCCCTTCCCTGCCAGTGTCATTTTTATAGTAACAGTGCATATGTATAGCACTGATTACTGCAGTAATGTCACTGGTACCCCCAAAAGTGTCAAAAATGTCAGTCAAGGGTCCAATCTGTCCGCCGTAATGTCGCAGTCCCGCAAAAAAAAAAACCGCAGATCGCTGCCATTACTCGTTAAAAAAAAAACACCAAAAATGACAAAAATCTTTCCCTTTGTTAGTAAACGAGATAACTTTTGCGCAAACCAATCAAAACACGCTTTTTGCGATTTTTTTTACCAAACATATGTAGCATAAAACAAATTGG
This sequence comes from Pelophylax lessonae, assembly GCF_965119305.1. Lineage (NCBI taxonomy): Eukaryota > Metazoa > Chordata > Amphibia > Anura > Ranidae > Pelophylax > Pelophylax lessonae. Next base: position 287,486,020 of record NC_138773.1, read on the forward strand.
CCGAAAATGTTAAAAAAAATTAGATTTTTACATTTTTTTTGGGGAATTTCATATAAAAAAAAGTGAAAAATATTGTTATTTTTGCAAAATTTACGCTCTTTTTTTGTTTATAGCTGATATATGATCAAAAAATCGCACAGGTGATCAAATACCACCAAAAGAAAGCTCTGTTTGTGGGGAAAAAAAAGGATGTGAAATTCGTTTAGGTACAGCATCGCACGACCGCGCAATTGTCCATTAAAGTCACGCAGTAAAAAATCACAAAAAACCCCCTGGTCAGGAAGGGGGTAAAATCTTCTGGGGCTTAAGTGGTTAACAAAGACAAAATGCCCCGGGATTCTACCCTTTCATATGCTTGGAAGATATCAGCGCATAGATCATGTTAAATATTTCATAGCTGTTAAAGAAGAATAGCTGGTGAAATTAGAAAAAAAATGTGAGAAAATGGTCTGTAATTAAAGTAAGTGTGACACATACCAACAAGTTTTGCCATAAGATCCACAATGCATTCATCGCTCAGTGCCCACGGACGCTTACCGACAAAATGGCCATGGACGCCCCTAAAGAGAAATAGCACAAGTCATAAATATATAACAAAATGTCTGATCAATAACTAAAATATCTATGGTCTGACGGAATATTAACTAATAAATTGTACAATACGGTGGTAAAGAAAAGAATCACCCCCCTTTAAAATAATCACATGTTGTTGCTTTGCAGTTGGAAATGAAGACAGCCACTGTTATTGTTTTATTCAGCTGTATTTACTCAGTGAAACTTATAGCATCCAAGTGAAAGATACAACACCAAAATGTCAGAAAATTTTATATTATATATATATATATTATGTATATATATATATATATATATATATATATATATATATATATATATATATATATATACACACACATACATACATATATACAGTTATATTTTGTACATTTAAGATATAACCCAAGCCTTTTATAATCCAAGCTGGTCAGAACCACCTCTGGAGGGAGTCTACTTTATATTTTCACAGCTCTTACTGTAAAGAAACCTTCCTGTATTTGGAGATTAAATCTCCTTTCCTCCAGATGTAAAGAATGTCCCCTTCTCATCTGTGAAGACGTTAAAAGTGAATGACTTCAATGTGGGGAACTGTGTCAAAGGCTTGTGCAAAATCCAAGTATACTACATCCACAGCCACCCCTCTGTCCAAGGTTTTACTTACCTCTTCATAAAAAGAAATCAGGTTTGTCTGACAAAATTTGTCTTTCACGAATCCATGCTGTCTGTTGCTTAAAATATTATTTTCCAGCAAGAATTCATCTATGTGGTCTTTCATTAAACTCTCCACCTCGTCCTGACTATAGAAGCGAATCAAACAGGTCTATAGTTACTTGGAAAAGACTTTGTTCCCTTTTTAAATAAAGGCACCACATTGGCCTTTCGCCAATCCACCAGTTCTAACTAATGTTCTGCAACTAACAATGCTTGATCTCCCTGAGCAATGTTGTTAGCATGCCGTTTATACAGACATAAGTGCAACAACCATTCTTATAATTATACTGTGATAATTAGTTCTGCCACTAGGTGGCAGTGTTTGATGCTTGATAAATGTAATGTTTTTAATAGTTTTAATTGTTTTTTTGTATATTATTAAACCTTTTTAGTGGTAATGCACAAGGTTGTTGTTGTCTTTCAATACAGAAGTGTAGGTGGTAGCAAGCCCGTGTTTGACGAAACCAGCTAGAAGTCACACTCCATGCAAGCTATAGGCCACAGGTTTAGAGACATATAGAGCAGCGCTACAACCACTACTGGAACATCTCAACTACTCAAAACCCAGTGCTAAGGCTGAACAGTCTCTGGGAACCTCGCACAATATACAAATTTCATGAGGAAGTCGGAACATTGGTAAATATCAACTAGCAGTTGTCTTTTATTAAACAAAGTTGAATACAGCCATAAAAATCCAACGTGTTTCACCTGTTCAGGCCTTAATCATGGCGGGTACAAAAAATTCACAAACACCCAAAATAACCATTCAAATCACATCTGAAAAAGGTTTAAAGCTGAAAAACAGGCCAACAGCTAAATACACAGTGGAAACATGTATATGGGAGTGTTTTTTCCTGTCCATCCATTCCTGTAATTTACCCAGCCCTCATTATAGCCAGGAAGATATTATCACTTACAGTTGATGGATCCAGTGGTGTTCTCACTCCACCACCAGCCATTTGTGTGGACAGGACAGCATAAGACTGATGAGGTTATCCCTGTGCTCATGTTGCTCTCGCCTCCTTTCACCATGTTTCAGGTTAACACAATAGCATGCTGAACCACCCGATTGGCTCGCAAGAAGCTGATCCAAATTTGGGTATTTACAATAATTACATTAACCACTTTCTGAATGCCAGCAGTACATTTACTGCTGGGAGGCGGCTTCCCCAGGCAATGCAATATACTTCCTGGCATGCGTGTGCTGCCTGCTAACCTGTGGTGTGAGGAACACAACATGGGTTTATCAGCAGGTTACAGCCAATGATTCCGCTTGTATACCTGCTGATCAGCTGTGACCAATCAGAGCACAGAAATCTGTGTGATTGTAAACACAATACACAGATTCTGTCTGGATTTCTCCCTGTTTTCAGTTACTGTTCAGAACCGAAAGCAAGGAGACACTCCAGATAGATCTTTAAAGTTTAACTAAAGACAATATTGCTGTATGCGCCCCCTCTCCAATTGCTTTGTTACCATTATCATTGAAAGTGAAAGTAAAAGAAAATCCCACATATTGGATTGTCCCCAGAAAAGTAATAGAGGGGAAATCTTCCAAAAAGGACACTAGTTCTGATTACCTGGGGGTCCCCAAGAAATTCCTCTAATTGGCAGGGATTTCCTCTCACTTCCTGTTTGGCTATGGGACAGGAAGTGAAGGGAAATCTCCACAAAGGGACACATATAGCGAAACAAAATTTGACAAGGGGGTATAACCCTCCCTTGCTCTATTCAAAATGAAAAAAATAAGTTTTGCTCATAGTTCTATTTTAAGCAAAAGCAGCATACGTACACTTGTTATGCACATAATTAACCCCTTGATTGTCCTCTGATCACTCCTGTCACCCAGGCAATTCCATTAGTACAGTGTACAGTATTACCACTGCTCACTCTATTACTGTCACTAGCTACGTCAGTGTCAGTCAGTTAGTGTTCCTCACAGCCAATGTCAGTTTGAGTCAGATTGCCCACCACACTATCACAGTCACAGTATAAGTCGCTGATCACCGCCATTACTAGTATACTGTCTATACAGATCAATATCTTTATCACAATCAGAACTATTACTCGTGTCCCCAAAAACACAGTTTGGGGTAGCAGAATACATCTTGGCCTAAATTTATGAAGAAATGTTATTGTATTGGATATGTTTTATAATAGAAAACAGGTATTTTTGTTTTCAAAATGTTCAGTCTTTTTTTTATTTGCTGTATATAATAAAAAAAGTAAGAAACTCAGTGATAATCAAATACCACCAAATGAAAGCTCTACTCGGGTGAAAAAAAATGATAAAAATGTCATTTGTGTACAGTGCTGCATGACAGCGCAATTACCAGTTAAAATAGCACAGTGCTATATAGCAAAAAATTCCCTGTCCAAGAAGGTGCTAAAACCTTCTGGAGGACAAGTGGTTGAAAATGTAATGCTATATTATCAATTACAGAGCTGCATTTATTGTGTCTTATATATCTGTTAGGAGTTCAGCTTTAACGTAACACTGTGTTTGAGCACCGAAAAACTAAAAATGCTATTTAATTCATTTTTAGTATTTAAAGAAATCTCCCCCACCTGTCCATGTCTCCTTGATTTATTTTGTTAGGAAGTCATTTTGAAATCCCCTCCTCCAGCATTTCTAGCTTTGGCCATATTTAGTAAGGGCAGTTGATTTATTTACTCTCTGGAATCTGTCCCTTAGCTTTGGCATGCAGGCAGGAGGGTGTGCTTAGCTGTGAAAGCCCCTCCTCCCCTACTGAAGACTCCTGGGATGTAGGACATCATTTGGGCCTAGGTCAAAAAGCAACTGACAAACGTAAAAAAAAAAAAAAATGGATTTTTGTAAGATCTTACCGTAAAATCCTTTTCTCTTAAGCTCATTGACAGACGTAGTCCTCTTGATTCTCAAGAGCTGGGTTATGTTGTCTCCGCAGGAGTAGGACTAGGCAGAAAGACAAAACGTTCTGGCTCCACCTTAGGGGCAGTCCCTGAGGGTATATCCTCCCTCTCTCTGCTACAGGGAATCAGTTCTGTTCTAAAGCAGTAACAGAGAATTTAACCCAACCCAACTCAATGATAGAGGGGCGGGTACTACGTCTGTCAATGAGCTTAAGAGAAAAGGATTTTACGGTAAGATCTTACAAAAATCCATTTTTCTCTATCGCTCATTGACAGACGTAGTCCTCTTGATTCTCAAGAGCTGGGACATCCAGAAGCAGTGCCACAAAATGAGGGGTGGGATTGACAGAATCAAAATCCAATCTAGAAGGCCCAACCGGAGCCAACCAGAAGTATCAAAGGACTCATCGAGTAAACAGATGAGGCCTACCCCACAAATCCTCGAGGTAGACCAACAGTCTCCTCAAACAGTGGCCTGCAGGAACCTTGCAGCCAGAAGAGGCATCTGACGATGCCATCACATAAACCTTATACAATATTGTAAAGGTATGAACCGACTACTAAACAGTCGCCTTGAAAACCTGAACCACTGACGCCTGATGGCGGAAGGTCCAGGAAACTCTAAGCGCCCGAGTAGAATGCGCCTTAACAGGGAACGGGGGATCCCGACCCTTAGATAAAATAAGCCTATACCACCGTCTGTCTGATCCATCTAAAGATGGTCGCAGCAGAACAGGCAACCCCTTCTTAGGGCCATCTGTGATCACAAACAGTGAATCCGTCTTACAAATTGAATCCGTAGTATTCAAGTATATCCTGATCGCCCGAACTACATCCAAGGAATGCCATGCAAATTCTCGAGGATGATTGGGCTAAGGACATAGGAAGGACAGTACACTGTCCTTATTCAATGAAACTTTGAAACCACCTTAGAAGGAAGGATGGATTCGGATGAAGAACAACCTTATCCCTATGAACCACCAGATCTGGGGAACAACAGGATAATGCAGCCAGTTCTGACACCCTGCGTGCAGAAGTGATAGCCACCAAGAAGACCACCTTCTGGGATAAAGTAAGCAAGGGAATCTCCCTGATATTTTCAAAGGGAGGTGTCTGGAGAACCGACAGCACCAAATTAAGATCCCAGGATGGTAACGGCGCGTGCACTGGCAGAGCCAGGTGTCGCACCCCCTGGATGAAATTCCGCACCAAGGAATGAGTAAACAAAAGCTTCTGAAAGAAGATAGCAAATGCTGAAACCAGACCCTTGATAACACTCAAGGCCAGCTTCTGCTCAACTCCCTGTTGCAGAAAGCCAATATTCGGACTACCGAATAAAGATGTAGATGGAACCCAAGGGATTCACACCACACAATATAAGACTTCCATGTACGATGATAATCTTTCTGGAAGTCGCTTTCCTTGTTTTAACTAGAGTAGGAATAACTGAAGCTGACAATCCCTTGTCCTTCAGCACCTGGGTCTCAATAACCAGGCCGTTTAAAACCAGCGATCGTAAAGCAGGATGGAAGATCGGTCCCTGAGACAGTAGATCCTCCCTGAGAGGAAGTCTCCACGGGACGTCCGCCATCAGTCTGACCAAGTCGGCGTAACAAGCTCGACGAGGCCAGTCCGGAGCTGCCAGGATTACTGGAATTCCTTCCTCCTCTATCCTGCGAAGAAGTCTTGGCAGTAACCCAAGAGGAGGGAAGGCATACATTAGCTGGTATTGCCCCCACGGGGCGATCAGTGCGTCTGCGATTTCTGCTAGAGGATCGCGGGAGCGAGCCACGAATCTCTGAACTTTCCTGTTGAATCGAGATGCCAACAGATCCATATCCGGGGTGCCCCATCGTCGGCACAACTGGTGGAAAACGTCTGGATGGAGGGACCATTCCCCCTGATCCAGAGTCTGACGGCTGAGATAATCTGCCTGCCAATTCTCCACCCCCGGAATGAACACCGCAGAGATTGCTGGAACAAATCGTTCCGCCCAGCGAAGAATGCAAGCCACTTCTTTGGCCGCTCGGACACTCTTGGTGCCCCCCTGGTGATTGACATAAGCCACGGCCGTGGCGTTGTCCGACTGGATCCGAACCGGGCTGCCCTGGAGCTGCTCGGTCCAGTGAATCAGACAAAGTCTGATCGCTCTCAGTTTCAATACATTTATCGGTAACCTGGATTCTTCCGGGGACCAAAGTCCCTGGACAGATAACTGACCGAGAATTCCTCCCCATCCGGATAGACTGGCATCCGTGGTCACTGTCGTCCAATATATTGGCAGAAATGACTTTCCCTGGCTGAGCATCGGAGACCGAAGCCACCAGACCAGAGACTCTCTGGTCTGTTTGCTCAATCGGATCTGATTGTCCAGGGATTCCGGATTCCGATTCCATCTGAGAAGAATCTCTTGCTGAAGAATTCGGGTATGGGACTGGGCAAATGGGACTGCTTCGAAGGAAGCCACCATCAACCCCAGAATCCTCATGCAAGTCCGAAGGGAAGACCAGCTGTTGGATAGTAACAACTGGACTGCTGATTGAATCTTTCAGAGTTTCCCTACCAGAAGAAAAAAAAAAAACTCTTGTCCTGACTGTGTCTAGAATTAGACCCAGATATTCGAGCCTCTGGGTGGGAACCAGAAATGACTTTTGCTGGTTCACCAGCCACCCGAATTCCTGTAAAGAAATCATAGTAATTTCTATGTTTTGTAGCAAGGTCTGAGGAGACTCTGCATGAAGCAGAAGATCGTCTAGGTAACCTAGAATCGATATGCCTCTTTGGCGCAGAAGTGCCAACATTGGTGCCAACACCTTCATGAAGACCCGCGGAGCCGTGGCGAGACCGAAAGGTAACGCCACAAACTGATAGTGGTTCTCTTCTACGGAAAAGCGTAGAAACCGCTGATGTCCTGCGAAAATGGGAATGTGAAGATATGCGTCCTTGATGTCTATGGACGCTAGGACATCCCCTGGATGCAGAAAGGCTGCTACTGTGCGAATGGACTCCATTCTGAATCTTCTTATGTTGACAAAAGAATTGAGTGCCCTTAAGTCCAGAATTGGACGCACTTTGCCCTCTTTCCTGGGTATTGTAAATAGGTTTGAATAAAACCCTTGAAACCGTTCTGTCCAAGGAACGTGGACTACCACTCCTTGTTGTAGTAAATCTGTGACTGCTCTCCGCAGATCGTCTAAACGATCCGGGGATAGTCGGCTATTGGAAGGGAAGAATCGCGCCGGTGGGAGAGATCGAAACTCGATCTTGTACCCTGACCTTATGACTTCGCAAACCCATCTGTCCGGGATTCTGGAAAGCCATGGATCCGGGAACAGGCGAAGACGTCCCCCTACCCCAGTTATGGGTGGGGGCGCACCTTCAGGCTTTGGACGGTTTATCTTCAGGTCTAGAGGGGGCGGGCTTTTGCTTGCCCGACCAACGACCCCTGACGCCTCCTGCAGGAGCTTTGGAGGACTTAATTTTTTTTTTTTTTTTTTTTTCACCCGCGGGACGAAAAAACCTCTTGTGAGCAGAAAAAGAAGGTCCTCGTCTTAGACGAGTTCCTTTACCTTTAAAATTTTGCGGTAAAAAGGTGCTCTTTCCACCCGTGAGATCCTTAATGATCTCATCTAAGTTGGCTCCAAATAGACACTCTCCTAAAAAGGGGATATTAGCCAATGCTTTTTTGGAACCTTGGTCGGCTAACCAACCTCTTAGCCACAGTGTACGCCTGAGAACCACCGCTGAGACAGATGCTCGCGCCAATAATGAAGTGGCGTCTAACGCCGCATCACACACAAACTGTAACCCCTGTATCATTTGTTCCAACGAATCTGATACCGCCTGAGGGACCTCTTCTAGGTCCCGGCGTAACCACTTGGTCCATACAGTTACAGCCTGCGAAACCAGACCAATAGCAATTATTGGTCTGAAAGCTGATCCAATCAAGGTAAACATGGTGCGAGACATAGCTTCTATCTTGCGATCCACTGGATCTTTAAAAGACGGAGCGTCTTCTAGAGGAATAACCGTGGCTTTATTCAATCTAGCAATTGGTGAATCCACCACAGGTGGTTCTGTCCATTTCTTAATGAGGGTTTCCTCAAACAGATAACGCCTGTTAATGCGTTTAGAAATAGTAGAAATGCGTTTTGGCAGACTCCATTCTTCTTTGATTGGATTGCCAAAACATTTGGGCAATGGAAAAACCTTCGCCACTTTGATGCGTTTTTTAGTCCCAAAAGGGATTTCAGTTTCAGCTATTTCTGACGGAATACCCTGTAATCTTAAGGTTTCTTGAACAGATACAATGAGTGCGTTTACCAACGCTTCCTCTCTGGCTATGGCTGATGCCGAAACATCCTCCTCACTGTCTGAAAAGACAGTACACGAGACACCAATACCAGATGAAGTACCTGCAACTGCAGAAATAGGCTCAGAGTCTGAATCCGAGGTTTCAGATAATAAGGGGTTAGGCGGGGGTCGCTTACTTGCGCCCTGTCCCTGACAAGCCACTTCCACCCGGGACACAAAAGTTTCCATAATAGCGGACAATGATTTAATCGTCAGTGGGGTGCTGGAGGATCCCGCAGACCCCTCGAGGGGATCCGGAGGAGATACATGAGTGGCAGGGTCCATGTTAATTCAGGACACCTTTGCCAGAAAACACAAAAAAACTTTTTTTTTTTTTTTAAATAAAAAATACCTCTTTTTTTTTTTTTTTTTTAATTTTTTTTTTTTTATGTGTCTCCCCCTAGCGCAATAGCGCCCCTCAGAGTACCTGCTTCTCGATCCCACAGAGAGAGAGAGGGACCCCCAAGGCTCACCAACCGATGCAGTGAAGTTTCCAACCAACTGCAGTCAGCGTCTGTCTTACAGACTGGAAGGAGCTGTTGCTTTTTCCCGGGTAGAAGGACGTGGCTCCGCCCCCTGTGTACGCCTTCCAGCGTTCCCAGCTCTCCACGAGGTAGCTGGGCTCATGAAACATGGCTGCCCCCATACAGGAGACATTAGACTCCAAAAACATGGCGGCCGGCGTGACCTGAGGACATGCATGCACCTGGTCTACGGCAAAATGGCGGCGGACCACCGAAATCGTTTTTCCCAGCACATCCACCTGCATCTCTGCTGAGTGGCGATTGATTGATCTACAGGAGATACACTACAAATAAGGTAGGATTATACCTCCTATGTCTGCTGTAATGCTACAGTCTGCTGGGTAGAGTGTTAGCTCTCAAACCAAGTCCACTTCCCACAAACACATACTGTATTTACAAGGGGGACTTTTAGTGTCAGATATATACTGACCATGTATGGAGGGGCCCATAATTCATACTGCCTCATAACGAGGAAAGAAAAAAGGGAACGTTTACTCACCATACCGAACCGACAGGCACCCTCTCTTCACAATACCCTCTCCACCGGGGTGGGGATTTGTGGACCACTCCGGACGCCTCGACTCTCTGGTTTCTGGCGTCCAAGCGAGACTTTTAACTCGCAAGGTCAGTCCCTCCACTGGGACTCCGTCGCGGCCGACCCAGCGCGGAGCTCTGGTCTGCACGCGCTCGTAGGCAGAAACCGGGGTGACCACTGGATCTCAACATCCAGCCCGTCGCCCGGCCCCGCATACTTACTTGAATGTGTCGCGGCCGACCAAGCGCAATGCAATGGTCTGCGCGCGCTCGTAGGCCGGCTGGGGTGACCACTAGTGTCGCCCAGTCCGGCGTTTTTGCTTGAAGATCTCACAGGAAAAACACTGGAGAAAAAACTACCTAAAAAATATTTCTTCTAAAGAAAAAATCTTGCCAGGACCAAAAAGATCCCAGCAAGGAACTTAGGTCCTTACTCCTGACTAGACAGAAAAAAACTGATTCCCTGTAGCAGAGAGAGGGAGGATATACCCTCAGGGACTGCCCCTAAGGTGGAGCCAGAACGTTTTGTCTTTCTGCCTAGTCCTACTCCTGCGGAGACAACATAACCCAGCTCTTGAGAATCAAGAGGACTACGTCTGTCAATGAGCGATAGAGAAAAAAGTTTTCTGTAGCACCCTCCTAGGTAAGTGCTAGTGAGAAAGTATAGTTTTGAGCTATGTCTGCTTACCAGAGGGGCTGCAGGTAAATCTATATTGTTCTCTGCCTATCAGAGAGCAGGATCGGTTAGTGAGGTCTGCTCATTGTGCTTCATATGCGATTCATTGTGTCTAGAGAGAGTTTCAGATGGAGTCCAAATAGGAAAGACCTCTCCAGGTGGGCTAGGTGTCGGGTGCTGGTCGGATCTGTCAATCCAAGATCATATGAAACAAAAAGAGATGACCGCACTCCGATGTAAATAAAAAATTGGAGTAAATTTATTCCACATCAAACAATAGGCAACTGGAACAACACACTGTGCATGCAGGACACAAAGGCAGACGCGTTTCACGACTTAGAGATGTCGCTTATTCATTGCCATAGCCACTTGGCAATGAATAAGCGACATCTCTTAGTCGTGAAACGCGTCTGCCTTTGTGTCCTGCATGCACAGTGTGTTGTTCCAGTTGCCTATTGTTTGATGTGGAATAAATTTACTCCAATTTTTGATTTACATCAGAGTGCGGCCATCTCTTTTTGTTTCATAGAGAGAGTTTCACACTGGTCCAATAGGGATGCATGTTGGACAGTGGTAGGAAACCTGACCAATGGATACATAGGCTTTGATACAGTCCTGGTGATTGGCAGAGAGCAGGTCGCCTCAGTGTATTCTGGGATACTGTATAAAAGCCAGGAGCACATGTGCTGCGAGTCTTTGGCTGGAGAGCAGAGCCCCGGAGGGAGGGGGGTGGCTGCCTCCTCCTCTGTAGCAGTGGCATGCGGTTGCAGGAGGTCTTCCTGAGAACCAGAGGAACTGATGAGAGAAGCTGAATCCAGAGGTCCTGGAGAGATGATTGAGGGGGAGACACTGGAGATCTTGGGACCGCAGTATCGTGAGTACAGGGATTCGTGTTAAGGGGCCTGACTTGAGGGGAGCCACCCCAAGTGTAGGATAGTCAGTGGACGGGTTTCGGCGGTGGATGGAAGGAGGATGCTAGAGAAAGTATCCTGAACGTAATTACAAGCTCACCAAGTCATCTTAGGAAAGAGACTTAATTCCCAAATTCACCTATAGTGGCAGGGTGAATCAAGAGCCTGGCTGTACCAGAAGATAGGAGTCCTCAACCAATTGTCTATAGGTAATTTGGAGTATACCACTATACCCTTCTCCAAACCCTAATTTAAATAAACACAAAACAACCAAATACCCCTGGACTGATTATTAAAACGAGCCAAAGAAGGAGAACTAAAGAACTGTATGCTGGTAACTCAGGGGGACCCGAAAAGTGTGATTCTGGCAGTCCTTAGGGGCGCAGTGCTACATTTCAAACAAGTAAAAATAATAAGCCTTCCTATCTATTTACTAATGCTAGCATCATAAGGATTAAAAATAGTTCATGTTAATTTAGAGAGTTTAGTTCCATTAAATAGCGCCACATTTTTAAACAATATATATTTATTTAAATATATTTTTGCGTATACTGTATGAATATTTTTTTCACATCACTGACAAGAACGGATCATTAGATTTTATTTTCGGTTAAAAGCAATACATAAGCATGTTCAGGTCTCTCCTATACCATGCAGTAATAATATTCCTGTGCAAATCGAGCATATTCTGAATGATTGTTGCAGAACTGGGCCGTGAAAACTCGGCACAATATGTTATTCTAATCAGCGCAGATAATGGCGGTTTTGCTGCTGGCACCGCTCTCTCGGTGTCCTATCATATTTGCAGTCTGCTGTAAAATGCTATGCAGATCTGCTATAATCCTTCGTCTTCCCGGACTTTTTAGGCACCAAAATAATTAACATTGACATCGCTGAAGGAGCACACAGGGTTAAAGGTTCTGTAGCTTGTCACATCTTTCAAAATAGCTGCTGGTGGCCTGGGCTGGGGGTTTGAAGCGTAACATTCCCATAAGAAGAAAATAGATTTTAAAAGGGGGATAAAGTGTGACACCTTCAACGGCGACAGAAAATCGCTGAGCTGGTCAGAAAAGTCTAAAAAGTGAAAGAAGTCTTCTAAGTTCAGCGAATTGTTAGGCCATTTATGTGCGTTTGGATGACTTTGAAGAGTCCCTGTTACAAGCAAAAAAAGCTGAGGCGACCATTTTGTTGTAGATTTAACCATCAGGTGTAAAATAGCAATGGGTTTACTGGGGACTGGTAACAGGGCCGCTGATAGGGGGGGACCACCAGCCCTCTTATAGGGGGCCCGAGCACACAGGGGGGCCCACACAGAGAGGGGGATTAGTGATGGACAACAAATACAGAACTCTTCCTCCAGCACCTGAATCTGATCTGTCCCTCTCCCTGCTATCAGCTTTTATCTGTTGAGAAAGAGACAGTCGTCCCTCACTAATCCCCCTCCCTTGTGTGGCCCCCCTCCCAGCACTTATCTCTGCTCAGGAGTTTATTTGTAAATTGTAACTTTGTTTCTCTCTCTCTGTCTCTCTGATCACTGAGCTCCAATTGCCCAACCTGTATATTTTTCTCATCTCACCTTTTTTATTTAACATAGTTTTTTTTTAGATTTAGCAGGAATTATGCGAGTTATGTTATATTTGTGTCTGATAATAGTGATTTTGTTGTAATTTTAGCTAAATATATCTTTAATATTTTCTTGAGGGGGCCCTGCCAGGTAGTCTGTACGGGGCCCCGCGATTTCCAACAGCAGCCCTGACTGGTAACATCAAAAAAACAAAAAAAACGAAGGGAGCTGTGTAACTGGAAAAGGATTTGTATTTTTTCCCATCCAGTCCTGAGATTTACCCAACTCCACCACATTTCACAGGCCGAATCTGAATTTATTCCAGTTAAATTGACAGGTCCTGTCCCTCCCCCAGCTTGTGATTAGTGAAAGAGCAACAGCAGACTGATGAGGTCATCTCTCTGCTCCAACCTTCTACCGTCGGCATGTTCTTTCGCAACACATGTGAACACATGACACCTGATTGGCCACTAGTTCTACCCCTCCCTCTCCCAGTCAGAGCACTACTGTAAAAAAGGTTATGAGGCAGAAATAATTTCAAGTTCAGGTTTTCTTCTACTTGGATTTAAAATATTTTACATGGTTCACTCGAAGGGCATTGCTTTAGGATTTTCGCAGCAAAACTAGAGTTGTCTTAAAGCAGTAGAAAACCGGCAGCTGCTGAAGAAAAAAAAAATTCCCTGCAAGGCAATGTCATAATGTGCTAGTATGCATCGCATACTAGCACATTAAGGGAAACTTAGAACAAAGCCCTCCAGCACTGTGCTGTCACTACTGAAAGGGCTGACCTCTTCCCCCACTCTTTCTTCCCGGTTTGCGGCCTCCGGCTACATGAGTGGCCAAGGGCAGAATAACGTCACTACCGCCCATGGGCACAAGAGTCACCATGTACAGCATGGGCTCTGAAGGACCTTCACTGGCACAGTGATGTCACCAGCATGCACTCTAAATATCTCCTAAACTGGGTAAGTTTAGGAGTTATTTAAAATACCTACAGGTAAGCCATATTATAGACTTCCCTGTAGGTACAAGTGGTGTAACAGAGTTTACTACTTCTTTAAAGTGTTACTAAACCCACAACAGTAAAACCAGTCTGTATATGCAGTAAAGCACATGTGTCAAACACAAGGCCTGCGGGCCAATTCTGGCCCTCCAGGACATTTTATATGGCTCTTGCACCTCTCCTGGAGCTGTGGCACCTCTTCTTCTCTGCTCTCACCTTGTTTCAGCAGTTGGCAGCAGAGGGGAGGACAGAACTCCTCCACCAGATCCTGTGCTCCTCCTTGCAGAGAGGCTCATCTCAGCATCCCCCCCCCCTCCCTGTTTTAGCAGTCAGCACTGTTTTAGCACTCCTCCTAGAGATCCTGTGACTCTCTGTGCAGTTGCAGCACCACCTCACACCTTGTCTCCATCTCCCCTGGTCTCAGCATTTAGCAGACTTCAGCAGCCGACTCCTGCCCTTCTTGGGTCCTCCTCCAGACCATTAAATTTTTACTTCTCAGCTCCACCGCAGCCTCATCTCGACATCAGCACAAGTTAAGGGGGGTGCATTGTGATGTAAGGGAGGGTGAGGAACTCCTGAGTTCCGATTATGGGGGGGGCTTTCTCTGGATATCTAGTCTTACAGATACAACCGGCCCTTTGAAGGCATCCATAATGCTGATGCGGCCCGCAATGTAATTGAGTTTGACACCCCTCCAGTTAAGTATGTTTGTTATACTCACTGTGGAACCTAAGGGGTTAATCCTCTGCACTGTGTGAAAAGGCTGTTTGATCCTGTATGCACAGATCTTCCCCTTCTTGCATTGCCCTCAAAATGTGTCCGGATACGACAGAGTAAATGGAGTCAGACTGCACATGCTCAGTTTGGTGTTTGTTGCTAGAGAGTCAGGGGTCCTGCATCCTGATAGGACAGCCAGTGCAGTATGAAAACTCCTCCTACAAGCTTTAACCAGACACTGATAGAAGTCACAGGACTGCTATATACTGCTGATGAGAAAAGGTATTTAGCAGATTATAATTACTAAAATAATTGCATTTCCATGTTCTATGTACTGTGGGAGACCAGATAAAGTGAATGCAGGGTCCTGGGTTCAGTAACACTTTAACCCGTCTGTGAACAAAGCACCCGTCTGCTTTTTTACCACTTCTGTTCCTCTATATTGGCCTTTGGAAGGACAGAGGGACTTTATTATGAATGAGGGGACAAACCCTCAAAATCAGGGACAGTTGGGAGCTATGCATAGATCCTGTATAGATACAATATGGGGGGAATTTGATTTTCATTAAGAATAAATAACATAGCATACAAAATGCTTCATTAGTCATTTTGTAATGATTAATTTTAATGTTATTAACGGTTATCTTTCCATTTCAGCCTGAATCCACTGTCATTTTCTAAAACTGTCCAAAAAAAAGTAATAGAACAACCTGATGGTGTTCTGTATACCGTCATGCAATAAAATACAGGTAATATTCTAGTCATCTGCTGCAAAAGGAAATTTCGTTTTGGTGAGATCCCCCCAGGATTTAATACTTCTATAGGGATGCAGACACTTTCCCCATAAGAACATTGAACGTGCACTAAGTGGTTATAATGAACCAGACCCTCCCATTAAAGAATCAGTCTTGAAAGGACATAGTGTAACAAACAACTTTAGAGGAAGAGAAAAAGGTAGGAATCTGCACCAAAGATTTGCTAAAATCCATGCAATGTATATTGATTACCCTGGGGGGGTTTACCAGCTGAAATTGAAGGAAAAGAGCTAATGCAGCCACCATGTCAAAAGACTAGTACGTTGTTGCAAATTATAACTTTTTTTTTTGGATTTAGATACACTTTAAACATTCTCTTCTTCAACCAAAACTTAAAAATAACTTTTTGCTATAGATAAAATCATTTTGCTTTGTCTTGCATGGACAAATCACAGCTTTCCTTTAAACATGACGGGCTTCTCTCTTTTCTGACCTTCCTGACCATGCTACTGTGCTAAAACTATTTTAGGGTTATAAAATAAATGTCACACTTTTTTTTTAGTTTCTGAAAGCCAGACCTTTAAGTAATTAATTGTTGATTTCTGTCATCATTTTATTATTGATTCCCTCAACCAATTCCAATAATGCAAAACGTTACAAATGATTAAAAGCCAAATGTGGCTTTGAAAAAAAGGAAAAACTTTAATGAGCGCTGACTTCTTTCACCTCTACTTTCTCTGCTAGCAGCTCAATATTGGCCGTCTAATTGCTAAATCCCACGGTGACAGGGAATGCTGGGGGGAATCTAAGTGCTGCTACTAATGGTTTTAAGCACTTCAGTCTTCTGATGGCTCAAATCATCCTCACACCCTTTGTACATAAATTCTGAAGTTAATTCCAGGAATCCATTTGATCATCACTGTCGACCTTGTCACTGGAATGAGCTTTATAGAAAGCTAAACATTTGCCATGAACAAGGTTAACAGAAACCGCTTTCTTCTAGATGTTTGGAACACGAATATTTTATGTAGCAAAATAAAGCTGCCATATACTTATTTTTAAATGCATTTATGGATAGGATATGAACATTTAGGTATTCACCAATACATAATTAGAAGTTTATGAGCTTAAAAAAAAAAAAAAAAAGAAGCACTCAGTGACTTTTGTAGCTACAGGCATTATGGAGCAATCCATCTTCAAGGTGAGCAGAAGCATTGAAATAATTTAGGTTCAGGTAAGTGTGTCCTTCTGCATGGTGGTAGGTGTTAACTCTTTCAGGGCTGACAATGTTTTGAAGCTCTGGATGCTGATGGGATGTTGTCACTGGATCAATATAAGGATTCAGTGGAGTTGTCAGGTATGCACAGTCAGGCACACTTGCTGGAGCTTTGCGGTCATGTGACTGCTTGGAAAAATATAATATAAAACAGCATTTACATTGAGGTTTGCTACAAACTACATGCAACAAATATGAGGGGAGTTAGGAAGTATCTTTAGCCACCCTGACGTATGCAGGAATGTTTCTTTAAATTTAGTCAGGGCCTATAAGTAGCAGTGGCATCTTAAGAGCATTAAAGGGCCCTTGGCAATGCAGTGCACTGGGGCCCCTGCCTACACAATCACCCACGAGAATAAAAATGCAAATTATCGATAAGGCTAAATTTATTGGTACAGCAGTGCCAGGCTAGTGACAGCTTCCAAGTTGGGCGGTTGAGTCCGGTGAGCACACACACGGACGGGAATCAGACTCAACTGTCCTTTGTGTGCCTGTTCCCGTGGAGGTGGACAGGCATTCCTGCAGTTGTGGGCTCCCCCTCCACGGCCCAAGTGGCCTGACAGCAGTGCAGGGCTAACAGACGCTTGCCACCTGCTAAGTTCGGTGGCAGGATGCACACGGGAATCTGGACTAGAGCTTGGCTGGGGCTGGGTCACTGGGCCCTCCGGTCAAGTGGGGCCCCCGGGCAACTGCCCAGCATGCCCATTCGGTAAGATGGCGCTGATTAGTAGTCAATTCTTGTTCTCCTGATTCCAGCCTGGTTGTCAGTTCTTCCATTTGTCAGTAGGTGGCACTTTTACCTGCTGAGATTACACAGTGGGCTTGGGTTATGAATATTCATATGTTTTTTCCTGTCAACCACTAGCAGTTTCTTTGCCAGTGGAGTATTATGGGAAAGGGTATAAATATTTGGGGTGAGCTGAAGCAAGCTCTCTTTCCTTCCAGGTTGCTGCTTGATGAGGGTGCATGTGATGGAGCTGTCCCTGTCTGGATGCAGGATGGAGTCATAGATGGTGATGGCCTATTCTCCTGAAGAAGATTGGGCATAGGATAAAGTCCCAGCTAGTGCTGGTTGACACTCCTGAGGAAAAACAAGGTTGCTGCCTAAAATGTCTGCTGAAGCATTCTAGGGAACAGGAGTGTTGGTCCCAACCTAAAAGCCCTTTCCTATGCAGGAACTTGGAGTTCCAGAGTTCTGCTGAAGAACGGAGCATTTACCCTCGCTCCTATAAAACAGGAGTGATAAACCTACGCTTTGTTTCTAAAAAGTTAATGGTGTCCAATTCTTTACAGACCCCAAAAACTTGCTATGAATCCAGCTCTGAGTTGATTTGCCATCTCTCTCTGTTTCTGGGGGTACCACAATGCCTCTGGAGGTGGGGGTGGGCTACATAGCATTTAGGAGGGAGGTTATTGCTTAGACTTTAACTTTAGGTGCTTTAAGGACAAATTTCTCTACAGTGCTTGCAGATACTGAGGTCAGGAAGGGCTTGTTTCAAAACAAATTCACTGCCTTTTCAAAGTATGTAAATATTTGAATGTCCATAGCCTGGCAACGGGTTCGCTTAAGAGCACCTAGAGAATTATCTTGGCTGCCATTGCCAACCTTTACTTTTGCTATAGAGATAAGGAATTTTGAAAGGTTTCCTATAAGTCCATGTTCTTTAATGAAAGGAACAACCAGGTAATTGGTCATTTCAGAATAAAATTGTAGTTCCTGTACTTCTCTCCTGGTGTACTTTAGAGCAGTGGTCATCAACTCTGGCCTACAGGGCCCACTAACAGGCCAGGTTTGCAAGATAACTGAAATTCATCCCAGGTGATATAATTTGCTGCTCAGTGATTGCAGTACTCTAGTCTGCATCTCCCCAAGGTAATACTTAAAATCTGGCCTGTTAGTGGGCCCTGAGGACCAGAGTTGAGGACCACTGCTTTAGAGAACCTACGCCCAGTTTAAAAAAAATTCCAGCTCCAATGAGAGTACATTCTAAGTAAATCAACCCCCCCCCCCCTTTTTGTTTCTTATGTACCCCCCCCCCCCCCCAACACAGCTCCAGCCAAAATACAGGGTGCAGGTTTGGGATAGGTAAGAACAATGATGCATCCTTCACTTTGTAATTTTATAGGTTTATTTAAATGTAATATTTTACACTGTACTTGTACTATTTTGTAGTGTTTCTCCTAAGTATTTAGATTAATATAAAGGGAAGATGGTGCAACGTACTAGCTTTATAAACAAAATGTTTATACATGAAGTGGATAATACAGTAGATGGCAAAGCTTACAACATTAAATTCAATGAGAAATCTGAACTCTAGCCAACTATCTAAATACAGATGAAATACATGAAAGATCTTTTTTACCTGCAAAAAGATTTGCATTACTGCCTATTTTGTCTTGAGGTTTACAAATCCCCATCACAAGGCACAGCCCGGAGGATGATATCAAATTAAAGCTGTATTAAACCCTAACTTTTTTAGCTTAACACATTGAGCACAATAAAATAAACATTCTCCAAATACATATCGGTTAACATTGTTACACTAGCAGTTTACAATTTTCAAAGCTGTTGGCGGACGCTGACTTAGAGCCGATTCACATAGGCATGACCTGACTTTCCGGGCGACCTGTGAAGGCATGGACTTCATATCATTGAAGTCAATGCAGGTCACTCCAGGTCGCCCCAAAGTAGCTCAGGACCCTTTTTCTAAGTCGGAGCGACTTGTGTCGCTCCTATTAGAACGGGTCCTGTGCTAATCTATGGCAGGCGACCCGCGGCGACTTGTCAGGCGACCAGCTCGCCTGACAAGTCGCCCCAGTGTTAACCGGCTCTAAGTGATGCTTCCCTGAATATCTGGTCTTCACAGGAAAGTTAGTTAGTAGTAGTGGACAGTGCAGTAGTGGACAGTGCAGTCTCCAGTCAGTCTGATAGCTTGGAGAATGGAGGGGGAGGGAGAGGGAGAGAGAGGGGCAGGAGAGTGCCTTGCCATCCTAGGCTATGGGGCTCGGTGTTTCTGTTTATTGAAAGAAAGGAGCCATCCTGCAACAGGAGACCTGGAGCACAGGTCATGGCACTAGGTTTAACTGGAAGATAAGGT
This sequence comes from Pelophylax lessonae, assembly GCF_965119305.1. Classification (NCBI taxonomy): domain Eukaryota; kingdom Metazoa; phylum Chordata; class Amphibia; order Anura; family Ranidae; genus Pelophylax; species Pelophylax lessonae. The sequence continues at coordinate 287,505,589 of NC_138773.1, forward strand.
TGAAAGGAAAAGACGCTGCCGACTCATCACTCTGCCCACGCACAATGCAGTATTTGTTTTATATTATGGAGAGAGTATAATATGAGGAGCTGGTACACACCAAGGTGGACAGGAGCACCCAAAATTTATAGGTGGACAGGTATAAGTTTGAAATTATGGCAGAGAGATCTCTATGGATTATGGCAGAGAGACTGTCTGAGTATCCAAGACATATAAAAACTCAGGGACTGACTCCATCAGCTTCCATCTATAACTAAGAGACTATATTTGGTGGATAGACTTTTCAAATAAAAGCCATACATTCCCATCAGGAAACTGGACTGCACGCATGGTTTACTGCTATTATGTGTCTGTTTGCAATGCATTCAGCTGCTCTGCATATGGACACAGTCCTGTGCATTTTTTTGATTTGTTTGCTTCTCATGAAATGGATTTCAATATATTTCAATACATTTAAACATAATAGAATACATTTAGTTCAAATACAGAAAAGCAACTATGGCAGCTGCTCCGATCAATATGAAACTAGCAAAATGGTACACATGATCAGGGCAATATACAATACGGTGCAGATGCAGAAAAAAAAAAAACTCTAAACTTAACTGTCTCAATCTCTTTAACCACTTAAGCCCCGGAGGATTTGGCTGCTAAAGGACCAGGGGTTTTTTTGCGATTTTTTACTGCGTGACTTTAACGGACAATTGCGCGGTCGTGCGACGCTGTACCTAAACGAATTTGACGTCCTTTTTTTCCCACAAACAGAGCTTTCTTTTGGTGGTATTTGATCACCTGTGCGATTTTTTGATCACGCGCTATAAACAAAAAAAGAGCGTAAATTTTGCAAAAATAACAATATTTTTCACATTTTTTTATATGAAATTCCCCAAAAAAAAAAGTAAAAATCAAAATTTTTTAACATTTTTCGGCCAATTTGTTTTATGCTACCTATGTTTGGTAAAAAAAATCGCAAAAAGCGTATTTTGATTGGTTTGCGCAAAAGTTATCGCGTTTACTAACAAAGAGAAAGATTTTTGTCATTTTTGGTGTTTTTTTTTTTAACGCGTAATGGCGGCGATCTGCGATTTTTTTTTCGGTACTGCGACATTGCGGCGGACAGATCGGACCCTTGACTGACATTTTTGACACTTTTGGGGTTACCAGTGACATTACTGCAGTAATCAGTGCTATACATATGCACTGTTACTGCAAAAATGACACTGGCAGGGAAGGGGTTAACTTTATTGGGAAGGGAGGGGTTAAGTGTGTCCTAGGGGCGTGCTTTCTACTGTGTAGGGACATTGCTATTGGTGTAAAAGCAAAGATCCACCGTTCTACATAGTAGAACGGTCAGATCTTTACTTTTACACAGGGAGAACTGACAGGCAGCTTGTTTACACAAGCTGCTCTGTCTTTCTCCCTTCACAGGAGCGATCGTAGTGTGGCCGGCGGACATCGAGTCCGCCGGTCACACGCACTGACTTGCCTGTGAACGAGCCGCGGCGGGCGCGCGCCTCGGCGGGCGCGCGCCCGCTCGCTATAGGCTCGCAAGTCAGTGACAGGCGAGTGACGTACCGATACGTCACTCTGCCTGGCCGGGGCTGACCGCCGCAGTATATAGTCGTGCGGCGGTCGGCAACCGGTTAAAGTGGAGTTCCACCCTAAAAATAATTTTTTCACCGTCCGCTAGCTTAGATGAACCTGAAAAATAATTGGATAATTAATTTTTTTTTTTCACTTACCTTGTTTTTAATGAAAATATACTTACCTTCCTTCCTCTTCCTCCCTCTGTGCCGTCACTTCCTCCTCGCGTTGACTTCTGGGAGATGAGCGTAATCGATCCCAGGAGTCAATGCGCCTGCACCGGCCCTGCTCGTCACTTCCAGGGCAGGCGCGTCATTCCCTGCTGAACAGCTTCTGGGCATGCCCAGAAGCTGTGCAGGGATGACACGCCTTTCAGTATGAAAATTACCCAAAGCATACTGCCAAGGCAATAAAGGAATGGCTCAAGAAGAAGCACATAAAAGGTCATGGAGTGGCCTAGCCAGTCTCCAGACCCTAATCTTATAGAACATTTATGGAGGGAGCAGAAACTTTGAGTTGCCAAGCAACAGCCAAGAAATCTTAAGGATTTAGAGAAGATCTGTAAAGAAGAATGGACCAAAATCTCCCCTGAGATGTATGCAAACCTGGTAACCAACTACAATTAATGCCTTACCTCTGTGCTTGACAACAAGGGTTTCTCCACCAAGTGCTAAGTCATGTTTTGCTTGGGGATCAAATACTTATTTTGCTCACTGAACTGCAACTCAATTTATAACATTTGTATCATGTTTTTTTCAGAATTTTTGGTTGATATTCTGTCTCTATCATTTCAAAAAAATTATAGCCCCGTTTGTTTGTAAGTGGGCAAACTTGCGAAGTCTGCAGGGGATTAAATATTTATTTTCCCCACTATATATATGCGCTGCAGTTTCTGCTGTGCACGCGGGCCCATTTTTTATCCCTGATTTGTGTGCGGTGGCAGCCATTAGATATTATATATAAATATTTATACACACACATACATACACCCCTCACATTTTTGTAAATATTTTATTATATCTTTTCATGTGACAACACTGAAGAAATGACACTTTGCTACAATGTAAAGTAGTGAGTGTACAGCTTGTATAACAGTGTAAATTTGCTGTCCCCTCAAAATAACTCAACAAGCAGCCATTAATGTCTAAACCGCTGGCAACAAAAGTGAGTACACCCCTAAGTGAAAATGTCCAAATTGGGCACAATTACCCATTTTCCCTCCCAAATGTCATGTGACACGCTAGTGTTACAAGGTCTCAGGTGTGAATGGGGAGCAGGTGTGTTAAATGTGGTGTTATCGCTCTCACTCTCTCATACTGGTCACTGGAAGTTCAACATGGAACTTCATAGCAAAGAACTCTGAGGGTCTGAAAAAAGAATTGTTGCTCTACATAAAGATGGCCTAGGCTATAAGAGGATTGCCAATACCCTGAAACTGAGCTGTAGCATGGTGGCCAAGACCATACAGCAGTTCAACAAGGCAGGTTCCACTCAGAACAGGCCTCACCATGGTCGACCAAAGAAGTTGAGTGCACGTGCTCAGCGTCATATCCAGTTGTTGTCTTTGGGAAATAGACGTATGAGTGCTGCCAGCATTGCTGCAGAAGTTAAAGGGATGGGGTGTCAGCCTGTCAGTGCTCAGACCATACGCCGCACACTGCATCAAATTGCTCTGCTCTTCTCATCCCAGAAGGAAGCCTCTTTTAAAGATGATGCACAAGAAAGCCCGCAAACAGTTTGCTGAAGACAAGCAGACTAAGGACATGGATTACTGGAACCATGTCCTGTGGTCTAATGAGACCAAGATACACTTCTTTGGTTCAGATGGTGTCAAGTGTGTGTGGTGGCAACCAGGTGAGGAGAACAAAGACAAGTGTGTCTTGCCTGCAGTCATGCATGGGGGTGGGAGTGTCATAGTCTGAGGCTGCATGAGTGCTGCCAGCACTGGGGAGCTACAGTTCATTGAGGGAATCATGAATGCCAACATGTACTGTGACATACTGAAGCAGAGCATGATCCCCTCCCTTCAGAGACTGGGCCACAGGGCAGTATTCCAACATGATAATGACCCCAAACACACCTCCAAGATGACCACTGCCTTGCTAAAGAAGCTGAGGGTAAAGGTGATGGACTGGTCAAGCATGTCTTCAGACCTAAACCCTGTTGAGCATCTGTAGGGCATCCTCAAATGGATGGTGGAGGAGGGGAAGGCATCTAACATCCATTAACTCCATGATGTCGTCATGGAGGAGTGGAAGAGGACTCCAGTGGCAACCTGTGGAGTTCTGGTGAACTCCATGCCCAAGAGGGTTAAGGCAGTGCTAGAAAATAATGGTGTCCACACAAAATATTGCCACTTTGGGCCCAATTTGGACATTTTCACTTAGGGGTGTACTCACATTTGTTGCCAGTGGTTTAGACATTAATGGCTGTGTGTTGAGATATTTTGAGGGGACAGCAAATTTACACTGTTATACAAGCTGTACACCTACTACTTTACATTGTAGCAAATTGTAATTTCTTCAGTGTTTTCACATGAAAAAATATAATAAAATATTTACAAAAATGTGAAAAATGTACTCACTTTTGTGAGATACTGTAAGGCTCGGTTCACACTGATGCGATGCGGGAAGGCTGCGAATTCGCAGCCTGTTCCCGCATCGCACACGCACCCCCGGCAGTTCACACTGCCATATGCGATCCGCTGGGGGTGTCAATGTAATCTTAACGACACCCCCAGTTTGATCGCATATCGCAGTGCGATCGTGCAGTTCGCACAGGATCGGATCGCACAAGTGTGAACCGCTGTGCGATCCGATCCTGATGCGGCAGCAAAAATGCCTCCTGTGCGTGTTTGCTGCGGGTGCGATGCGAATTTAGCCATACAAACTGTATGGCTAAACTCGCACCGCACAGCTGATCGCATGTCATGTCGGAGCAGTGCGCTCCGACATGACATGCGAACCCCGCACACGCAGTAGTGTGAACCGGGGCTTATTCCCAATCTCTATACGAAGGACAATTCATCAATGGTAATCTATGTAATTCTGTAAAGGCAAGGGTACTTTAAACACATCACTGCAAGCCGGCTTAGTGTGTGGTAACCTGTGTTTGTAATATACTTACATTTTTGCCCATTTGTCCAATTCTTCATCAATAAAGTCTTTAACCTTCTTTGGTTGAAGCCCAAGGGACTGGCCACAGAAGTAGATGCAAGCGTCTTCTTCGTTAATCAGAGATTTTTCTGCTACGTGAAATAAGGACAAAATCGAGTAAGTGGTATGCTGCAACAAAACAAATACATGGGGGTATATTAATAAAACAAACAATCTCTTTACCAAGGTCCTAAAGGGTAACACCACTTTTGTGGAAAAAAATAGCAAATACAAAAAAAATAAATAAAACATATACAATTGCTCCACAAGTCATATTGTAATTGAATGTTATTAAAAAGTACCTTTCCTTTTCAATCTGCAGCCACTGTAAATTTTGTTAAATGCAATGTTATATGGCAACCTGGAGGGAATCTGTACACAGATGGCGTACAGAACGCCCCCAGAAAGGCCATTTCCTGCTTGTGTGATTGGTTTATTGATTTTCCCAGAAGTCTGCATTAAGATATAAGTCAGATTTTGGGTATCCCCTGGAACAAAAATGTCATTTTTGGTGAGATAGCATGTCTAAAGGGATGCAGACCCTGTCACTTTGCCTATAACTGCTGCAGGGGCAGCAGTTAATAGATAATTATAACATCACTACCATACAGATTCATTTTACACATGGACATAGACAAAAGTTATTTCTTTAGAACAAAAAATAGGAATCTGCAACAAAGTTTGTCAAAATTCTTGCAATATATATATATATATATATATATATATATATATATATATATATAGATCACCCAGAGGGGAATCGTTTTTTCTTAACAAAAGTAGAGTTACTCTTTAAGCATTTGCACATCCGTCACAAATAATCATCATAATGTGTCTAATATATTTCTTTTTCCAATGACTGTCAGCTCCATGTAGTAGCCATAAAATACATTTTCCTGATTGAGGTATTTGTAGAAAAAAAATGCATTATGGCCACTAGATGGAGCTAGAAATCATAGGAAATAAATGCGCTAGACACATTATAGCAAATTACTCCAATTTGTAAAAAGTTAATAAAGCTGAAGTCCTTTTTTGGTAGCCCTATATTGATGCTTGTTTACTCTAGGAGGAAAATGATAGACAGAACGCCTTCCTTTAGGCTACATTCACATCTTGGTGTTGCAATTTACAGGCGTTTTACAGGCATTTTTTACAGGCGTTTTTGTACAGGCGTTTTTAGGTTGACAAGTGACCAATGGAAAAAAAATAAAAACGCCTATAATCTGCCCAAAAAGAAGCTCATGTACTTTTTTTGAGCGTTGGTCGTTTTGCTTAAAACGTCAAAACACTCAGATGTGAACAGGGGCCATTGAAATTATTAGGATTTGTCTTGTTGGGCGTTTTTTGAGCTGATCCTAGAGCAGAAAAATGCCCCAAAAATGCCCCAAAACGCCTACATGTGAACCTAGCCTTATTCTCATCCCACAGGCTCTCATGATGTTCTTTGCCAGCATCATGCACAAAGTAAAAGCAGGGGTTTGCCATTGCACATGAAGACATTGTGGGCCGGTCACAATGGACTGGTGCAGGCGTGGAGAAAAGCGCAAATTTTCAGGGGAACAGGGAATAAGAAAAGTATTCCTCTCTGTTATATACCCCCTAGTCTAAACAGGCAGTGGACCCTTATTATATGTGTAGCGCCCTCCTAGGTAGGTGCTAGAGATTGTATATAGTTTTTGGTTTCTCTACTCAACAGAGAGATAGCTATGTACATTTATGTGCTGTCTGCTTAACAGAGAGCTGTGATTGTTTAGCAGAGGCTGCTCAGTGTGTTCTGGTGCTACTCATTCTGTCCTGAAAGTTTCACACTGATCCAGTGTCTATAGAGTATACTGGATAGTGGGAGGAAACCTTGCATATGACAGCATGAATGTCTATACAGCCTTGGCCAATTGGAAGGGGTTGTACCCGTAGGCATGCTAGGTAAATGTATTTATATCTGATGAGCACAAAGCCTCTGGGTCTTCCTCTACAGAGAGAGGCCCAGGAGGGGAGAGGTTCTGCTGCCCCTCCTCAATGCAGGCTGCCATGCAGGCTCAGGTGGGTGACCTGAGGGCCTGAAACATTGAAGCTGAAATCCATGGTTCTCGTGAGAGCTGACTGACAATGGATGTCCATGGTTCCTGTCTGGTATCACTGAGGAAGGCTGCCATCGGTGCTTCAGGAGTACAGATCCCCCCACAGGGGATCCTTGTGACTTGTGCTGCTAGGTGTCTCCCCCCCCCCCCCCCGGGTGCTAGAAATTAGGTGCTGGGTGCAAGCTAAAGAGGACACTGGTGAGTGTCTTAAAGAGACAAATTTCACTGAGTTCCTTCTGCTGAAAAGGGACTTGTTCATCCCATATAGGCTCTGTATGGTCCTACAGATAATCTGCTACACAGTTCGATTGAGAAAGTTTTCCTCACCTGTGAAAAGTTAATTTGGAGTATCCTACTAAATCCTTTCTCCTATCCAATTCTCCAAATAAAACACAAAAACAAATCCCCTAGACTGATCATTGGAGATAACCTGGCTGTGTAAAAATACCCTGTGACTGGCTGTGGATTAATCAGTGGGAGATCCGAGCACAATTATTCAAGCGGCTCCTGCGGGGGTAGCGCTATATATGGTAAAGCCAAAACAAGATTTTTGTCAGATTACTGGAGTTTAGCTTTAAAAGCATTTTTAATAAGTAGTTATAGTAATTACCTAAAGCTGAATTGCAATCCACTGCTTGAAATCGCATGTACAGCAGCACTGAAACTGGGAGAGGAGAGAGTAAACGGAGGGGTGAGCACTGCTGCACCTTCAATGTTTAATCATAGGCTGGAGTTAAGGAGGGGATCTAACTTGGACCTGGTTATGCAGAGTGCCAGAGCTGTGTAAAATCTCAGGAACGGATGGATAGGTTTACATGTTTCTTTTGTAGACCAGAGGGCTCCCACCTACACAATCCAACTGTGTATTTTGCGTTTTGCCTGGAGTTCAGCTTTAGGTTGCAAAATAATATATGGCTGCTAATTTTAGTCCTTGTGCTTCACCACTAGTCCAAGTCCATCAATGCCTGTCAGGCTGTGAATACATTTTCCCCCTGCTAAAAAATTAAGAACTTGTGGATTCACCTCTGGAGTTCTGTGACCTTTGTACATGTTTCTGGTCTCTGAACTCCATGGTTAATCCTAATGTTCCTTGAGGTACAGCAGGGAGTACATTATCCTATAAATTATAAACAAGCACAGGCCAATCAATGAGAGCTTGCATTGGGATTTATAAGTGGTTCCCTGCTGCACCAGGACTAGCCACATGTTACAGACTTTTACTAACCGTCTGATTTTCATATGGAAAATAAAAACAGAATTTACAGCTTACTCAGAAATATTGCATCAAAAGGTATTTGTAGAGGAGAAATGTTCATTGCCAGATCAGTCCAATATGGCATGTCATCATTAGACAAGAGGAGCAAGAGGAGCAGACACCCAAAGTCAACCTTCTTTGGGGGGCTCAAGATCCACCATGTACTTAGTGTACCTGATCAACAGATTCAAACATGTAAAGCGGGTTTATATTTGAACGGTGGCAGCGAAAAACTTCTTAGTACTGACATATTGAGACATCAAGGAGCCTGAAATGCAGGGCTGGCCCAAGACATTGTGCTGCTTGGGTCCAAGAATAAGATGCTGCCCCCCCCCCCAAAAAAAAAAATCACACCCAACAGAATGCCCCCCACATCCATTATTTCATATAAATATAACATTTTGAAAATATTATATATACTGTTATCTTCTTCCATAACTCACCACCGGACCAGTCCACCAAACACCCACTGTCTGTCCTCAGTCCTCCTATCACTACTGTGTCTGCCACTACCCTAGAAGATCCAGTGTGCCCTGAATGAGATGGAGTACGCTGATGTCTGACGTCATTGTGCACACCACGATCACGTGGGGGATGTTCCCCGGAGGAGAGGCTCCACCTCCTCATACTCATCAGTTTGCACTACAGGCGGCAGTATGAGATGGGGAAATGCCACCCATAAAACGCTGAAAACTGATGACACACAAAACTGCTGGGAAAAAAAATCTTGGGAGCCAATTTTCTGCCCCTCTCCAAGTGCTGCCTGGGTCCAATGGACCCAGTGGGACCCATGGTAGGGTCGGCCCTGCTGCAATGGGTGTGTTTGGAGGCCAGCAGTGGATGTTTCTGGGAGTCTGCACTGGAAGCATTTGTGATCCTGCAGTGTGTGCTTCTGTGCCAGCAGTAGGTGTGTTTGGGGCCAGCAATGGGGGTGTTTGGGGGCAAGCAGTAGGTGTGATTGGGAGCCAGCAGTGAAAGCATTTGGGATCCTGCATTGGGTGTGTTTGGGGGGCAGCAGTGGATGTGTAGGGGCCAATAGTAGGTGTATCTGGAAGCCTACAATGGAAGCATTTGGGATCCTGCAGTGCATGTATTTGGGAGCCAACGGTAGGTGGGTCTGGAAGCCTCATATTGGCTTTTGAAATTTACAAGTGCAGTAATTTAGAAACTGAGTGAAAGGTTTAGCACTGGGAAACACTTTTTGAACTGCATTGTATATATAACTCTATATATCAGACCAAAAGGAGGAGGAAAGAGGGACAGGGGGACTCTCCTAAATCAGGGACAGTCCCCCCAAATCGGGGACAGTTGGGAGCTATATGCATCAGATGTGTTTGGTGGTCAGCAGTAGGTGTGTCTGGAAGCGTTTGGGATCCTGTTTTGGGTGTGTGTTGGGACCAGCAATATGTGTGTCTGGCAGCATTTGGGGTCCTGTATTGGGTGTGTTTGTGGACCAGGAAAAGGTGTGCCTGGAAGCATTTGGGATTTTGTATTGGGTGTGTGTTGGGACCAGCAATAGGTGTGTCTGGAAGCCTGCAGTAGAAGCATTTAGGACTCTGCAGTGTTGGGTTGTGGGACCAGCAGTGGATGTGTTTGGGGGTCTGCAAAAAATGCTATATATATACACACACACACACAAACATACATATGTATGTGCATAAATGAGTACACCCTAAAAGATTTGTCAGAGAACCTTTACAGAATAAACATTTTCTTTGGGACACTGTGTCAGTTGTGGATATTTTTAACTGATTCATGACAAATGTTTCCATACATGTGTAATTTAAGTCAAAATAATTGTGCGCTACCCTTAGAAGCCTAAAATTAATAAAGTGCCAGCTGCTGTTACCACCTAAATGTGTTCCCACATAAAAAAAAAACACAAAATGTAGTAGCGCTGCTAAAAAAAATAAATAATATGGTAAAACGTCTAAAAAATGAACAGATATCAACCAATTGATATAACAGATATAGGTATTGACTTAATAAAGTGCATTGTCCCTGATGACATCGTCCCTGATGAAAAAAGGGGGTTCTACCAAGACAAAAAACCTAAATAAAACAATTGCTTATCAGAAAAAAAATAAAGATATCACTTTTAAATAGTTTAAAAATATCAGTGTAGAAGGAGGTATAAAATAATTATAGCATATTAAACACAGTGCCAAATCAGTAAAAAACCTAATAAAGTGCAATATAATAGGGAGAACCCCGTCTCATGTGTATTAAGGTGCAGACAAAACAAATGAATCCAAAGTGAAAAAGTGAAAAAAAATAAAAATAAGTAACCACTCTAATAGTGCAAATGTGCAGTAAATAAAGTCCAAAAAAAGTCTTTATTAAAGAAACAGCCAGTGAGTAATTATGTGTGTGTCCACTCCTTAAAGTGATGTGCTACTATCACCAGGTAAAGTGTCTGCTCACCTTCATATATAACCCTCAATGGGCAGTTAGAGAGCAGCTAGATTAATGCCGTCCATATAATAGATCGCTCTAGTATGCTCAAAGTAGGTCCACAGAGATTAGGACATATAAAAAAAAAAATCTCTAATGGTACAGTATCAACTCATTCAGGAGGCATAAACACAGATCCCAACTTCAAATTTCAAACTCACATTATGGCACACATATATGTAATAATATCTCTCACCCACAGGGGGTTTAGTGAGCTTTTGATGTTGTGTGGCAACCACATATCCAATTGACCATGTGGTTGTTGGGGGAAGTGCAACCATGTGTTGATGACCTCACTCACAAATGACCCGTGAGTGGTCAAGAGGAATGATTATATCCTGTGGATAGTCCCTGCTATACAGGACTATAAAAAGAGTCTATAGCATGAGGAATAGTCTGTTTTTGGAGCTGTAGAAAGACCAAGCATGCAGCCAGGATTTATTTTTGTCCTGTTCCTCCAGCTAACCAGTGTAAGCTGTTGACATTCAACTACCAGATGTATTATTTTTTTTCCAAGAAAGGAAAACTTTATTGAGCATCAAATCAGTGTACAAAGTGTTGACATAAACATGAGATTATACACAGTGCATTGTACTATCACAGTCAAAATTACATTTGCACAAGCCCATATTTATTCCATGTTGAAGAACCATTTAACGAAAACCTTGAATGATGCTCAAAAACATAACTTGCATAGTAGAAAAGGAAGGAGGTATACCTCTAGCAACGTATTGCTGCAGAATAGAAGAACACACAAAGAAAAAAAGAAAAACAAACAAACACAAAAGGGGGGGAGGGGGAGGGAACAAGGAGGGGGGGGGGGGGGGAGAAAGGGAAAACAAGGCATCTCGCTATAGATGAAATACTTGGAGCACCCCTGGACCACACGCCACCTTAACCCTCCAACAATCTATGCATTACCAGTTGATGCGGTGCCAGGCTAGGATCATCCAACCAGGGCTGCCACATTGAGTAAAATTTCCTGGGGACATTTCAGTGTTGCTAAGTTAACTTTTCTCGTATAAGTAAGACATTGATTTGCGCAACCCATTGACTGTCCCTGGGGACCCGCGGAGAAATCCAGTATGTAGCTATTAACTTACGAGCCACATAGAGTATGCGTATGACAGCTACATGAGCATTTGGAGTTAGGGTTTCCACCTTCAATGCACTCAGCAGACACACAATGAGATCCCTAGGCAACTGAAAGTTGTACACTCTGGAAATTGTGACGACTACAACTGTCCAATAGCGGATCAATTTGGGGCATCTCCATAGCATATGGATAAGGGTACCTTGATCCCGTTCTCATTTTGGGCAAATAGGTGTGGCTCTGCGTCCCCATTTGAACAGCTGGACCGGGGTTCTAGAAGCTCTGTGTAAGAGAAATAGGTGAGAGATCTTCTGAGATGCCGACACCGATACCAAGGGCACAGTAGAGAGGCACAGTTCCCACGTGTCTCCATCTATATCTCCCAGGTCCTTCTCCCAACCCCTTTTAGCTAGTATTTTGGATATGTCCTGCATAGAGTTTAAGATGTTAGAGCAGTGGCGGCCAGTGTGTTGGGGGTGCAGGGGCGCTGCCCCCCTATCCATGCGTCTGGCCCCCTAATCTACATGCGGGGCGCCGGACGCATGGAGTTCAATGGGGCTTTTTTTTTTTTTTTTGTCACCTGATTAGAGCCAGAGGCTCTAATAGGCTTCAGCAAAGGGTGGACCCGGGTTTTTGGACTTTGGATTCATTCGCTATTGTCACACGGATCCTCCTCCTGGCCAATCAGGAAGTGATTACTGATTGGCCGAAAGGCAAACCCCATGCCATTGGCCGAGGAGGAGGCGGGAGGACTGAGGACTCGAGGAGTAGAGGAGTTGAGGAGATTAGAGCTGGAAGAACAATCTCTGCTACAACAGCAACTGGGTAAGAAGTAGTAGTACTCTGCACTGATAGGCCGACACCTGCCTATAGTCGCATTTTGAATGGAGGTTACCAACCAAAATGAGGAATGATGTGTTGTTTTCTTGGTCAGGGCGCCCCAGGCCTCGGGGGAAACAGCAGCCAGCAGTTCCCTCCCCTCAGCGTCCAACCACTGTGTGGCAGAAGCAGGTTTATCAAAAAAGAGGACCTCTCCCCTGGCAACCACACTGAGTTTAGAGGTATACTCCATTGCATAATGTATGTTGAGTTCCCGTAGTCTTCTTTTCACATCCACAAATTTTGCCCTCTGCACCTCAGCAGAGTAATCAAGGAACAGTGAGACCTTTGCATTATCGATGACAAGCTTACCATTTATGCCCCTTGCTTTAGCCAGGATAGTGTCTCTGTCTTTGTAATTCAATAATTTTGAAGATAAATGTGCGTAGCGGGCTGCCAGGTGGGAGAGGGTGCATTGGGACACGGTGAGCCCTTTCACCTGAAAACATTGGAGTGAAGGAGTCCTGGCCAAACATGATCAATAACCAGTTCTCAATAAAGGCAACAGGGTTGCCCTCTCCGGAATTCCTATTGCGCTTATGTTGTTACGCCGCATTCTATTTCCCAAGTCATCCAGCCTTGCGGCCTGCCGGGCAGTGAGAAGTACAGTGTGTTTAACCTCTCTCTGTAATGGTGCCAAATCATCCTCCATTGAGCTGACCCAGCCTTCTAGAGCAGATGTCCGTTCCCTCAGTTTTTGCATGTCATGCCTAATGAAGGAGACTTCGGCCTTAATCTCTTTGATTTCTGCTGTGAATGCAGTAATGGAAGAATTGCAAGTTGTGACTGCAGATATGATATCTCGCAAGGTAGGCTCAGAGTCTTGTATAGCAGGCTGTCCTAGGAGGGGATCCTGATGTTCACTAACGTGTCCCAGTCAAGGAGCTGACCAGAGAGATCCTCCAGGGGGACGGTGTCATCCGCATTTGACTGGTTGCCCGAGGAGGTCGCCGGGGTGGCAGCAGTAATGGGTGAGTCCTTTGCAGCCAGCCATGTGAAAAACTTCTGGTCAGCTTCTTTATATTTGTCTGTCTTTCTGAGAGAAGTGTGGAAAGGAGAGCGCGATCTTGTGCCCGCAGGTCAGGCGCAGCGCGGCATTATTTCTGCCTTTTCGCCATGACACTGCGTGCGGTGAGGAGCCATAAACACACTGTTCATCTCTGGGGACTCCAGCGTCTCTGCGGAGGGTGATCGGGTAAGTGTATCAGTCTCCAACAGGATAAACGAGAGGATTAACAGCGGAGCGAGCAGAGCAGTCTTCCTACATCCGCTGTCAGGACACTCCCCCTCAGATCTAAGTATCATTTGATATTTTGGGATATCGGGAATAGGAGGAGTGTAGGTTTAAGTTGTGGTATTTTGTGTAATGTTTATGGTAAATTCTATGTGTAAGAAGCTTGTATTTTTATGTAGTTTTGTTTCATGCTTTTTATCAAACCTGCTCTTGGTGTGTCTGTTCATTTTAAATATTCACTAAATATTCCAGTGGCTGTCCAGTATACCTTCATTATAAATTTTGTTGTTCCCACATTTGATACAACTGGCGTAGTCAGCAGGGTGCTGCATGGTCACTAAATATAGAATATTCGGATGAAATATTGTGTTATAGAGGGTGTATGAGTATTATTCATTGAATTGCTGCTAGAGTCAGCAGTTTAGTGAATAAGCCCTTAGCATAGTCACTTTGAGCCAGGACAATACATAAAGATTGTGATTGTTGTTTTTGCATTTGTGTTCCCCTTGAGAGTAAAGATGCATACTCTGTTCAAAAAAAGCAAGAGAGCGGGGGGAAAGGAATCAGCTTCTACGTATGGAGCGATTCCAACGTGGGTCCTGGAAACCCATTGCAGAGGACTTAATTAAATATGCTGCTCCAATGTATCCAGAGCTTGGTACTGAACTTGTTACGCAGGATTTTCGGTTAGATTTGAGCGTATATTATAAGAGGGAGCGGAAAGCTGCTACCAATACTGGGTGGTTAGTCGTGCAGGCCATTTGCCGCGAGGTGCAGAAGAATGAAGCGCTTGAGAAAGAGTTGCAGGAATTGAAAGAGATGTTGGTTATGACCAAAGAATATATGCAAAGTAATGCATGTTGAGTTGCCTTAGAGGAGAAGTGTAAAGTGAGAGCGATGATTACAGATCCCACATGGAAACCTGAAGAGATGTTCCAGTCTTCAGATGAGGAGTATGTGTCGTATTCTGATGATAGTGATGATCTAGATGAGTGTCAGGCACGTCCAATAATCACACATCAGAGAAAAAGGAAAATAAATTGTGAGCATGTTGGAGAGAATGGTTTGGGGGATACTGCTCGTGATGAACTGAATGAAGTGGTAAAGGGGTATACCCAAACCAACCTCAAGGAGCAGCTTGCAGTGGTGACCGAGTGTTTGGAAGACACTGCAAGCAAGGCAGATTATTTAGGAAATAGGGCACTCAAAGTTAACGTATGCTGCCATGGAGTTTTCTATGCTCCTATAGAGCATGATCTTTCACCATTATTTTCTTTCTGCAATATCGTTCACTTCTATTGCCCTAAACACTGAGAAACCTGTTTTCTGAGCCATTATTTGGTGCAGATTGTGTGACTTTTGCTCGAAAATGTTGCATTTTTGGCTTTTTTTACATTTGGAAACCTAGTCACATCACTTTCAAATCCTTCAACTTAAAGTAGAACTAAAGGCAAAAGGTTTTTTTTCCCCCCATTTTGGATAGAGTAAGGGAAGGTTACAATATGTTTTGCCTTTAGTTGTACTATAAATAATTATTTGGCGCATTCCATAGATCACATTTTCATGCAAAAAAATACTTGGAGCACCAAAAATAGTTTTTTATTCCATGTGTCTAGGAGCCTGCAGGGGGCGGATCTGGGAAGCCTGCAGGGGGCGCATCTGGGAAGCCTGCAGGGGGTGTTTTGGGGGCCTACATTGGGTGTGTTTGCGAATACATCGCCTGTATTATAAACAGGTAATAAAATGGGTTAACTGATCACCAGGATTCTTGATGAACGGTATGGGAAGGGTTTGGTGCACTACAGGAATATCTGAACTAAACTCTGAAACCCTAATGGCACTTTTCCACTGCAAGTACCGGCTCGTACCGGCTCGGCTCTACTCGGCCCTGCTTGGCCCGGTTTGCTTTTCCACTGCTGGTACCGCATGGTATAGGGTCGGAACGGTTCGGTACGGTACGGTATAGGTTTGCTTTTCCACTAAAGTAGTACTAAATTTAAATGGGTGGGATAACAACGGGGTGGGTGGGATTCTCTGACCAATCAGTGGCTAGTAGTGACTGCATGCAAAGGATTGTGGGATATGGTACCAGTTTGGTACCTGTTGGAACCACAATCGAGTAGGTACTGTTTTTTCAGAGCCGTACCGTACCGTTCGGTTCCATGCAGTGGAAAAGCAAACCTATACCGTACCGTACCGTACCGAACCGTTCCGACCCTATACCATGCGATACCAGCAGTGGAAAAGCACAAAAGCGTGCCGAACCATTCGTTTCCATGCAGTGGAAAAGCAAACCTATACCGTACCGTACTGAACCGTTCCGACCCTATACCATGCGGTACCAGCAGTGGAAAAGCACAAAAGCATGCCGAACTGGTACGGTTCCATGCAGTGGAAAAGCGCCATAAGTTGCCAGGTGTTTTCCCTGAAAATTATAGATTTCATTTTCAGTTTGACTTTAGTGTGGCTTTAATTTCATGGTCAAAAAGTTTAAAAGTGGATGAGCACCTCCTGTGCCCTGCCTGACAAGAACATTTATACTTTATGGTTACCCTCCACATATGTACAATTGCTCAGCAGAGGTGCTGACTTGTCTATCTATCATGTTGATGGCCATAAGGGGGAGAAAATGCATGCTGGAATCTGATGGGTGTCTTTGTATCACACAGAATGTTCTCTTACATTGAAGTTCTATACACTAGTCACAGTTTCAATCGTTTGAGCAAAGTTCTTCTATTTGATTATTTTTCATGTTATGATAAAACGATGCAGGATCAAAGCCAAATGTTCAAAGAAATAAGCAAATCTGTCTTACTTGCTGGCAAATCCTTTTTCGCTGGAATGTGAAAACATTGTTTCAGATGCTTTAATTCATCTTCATTGTCCAAGTGAATAGCCAGTTTCTCATCGACTATGCTGCAGCCGAGCGCAGATGCCAGCTTTTCCAATGTGGTTATGGGTGACGTATGAGGAGATGAATTCATGGTGATGGAGAGAGATTAGCTGTACTGAGGAACGCTAACCAGACCTGAAATAAAGACAATGTCCACAAGAATATGTATCAAAATATATAAAAAAATTAACTTTCTGGCAGAAAGGAGTAATAATGCCTGTGCTTTAATGTCAACTTCTATTCTGCTTGGGGGGGGGGGGGGGGAATGGCATAACTCTTCCCAGACTGCATTTCCAATTTTCATGGTCAATGTATTGATGCCACATCCCAAATAAATGTGTACTGAAGGATTGAAAGGGGAAAGAAGAAAAATCCTCACCCCCTTATATAGATAACGGGACTTTAAGGTATCTTGCTGGCTGATCCAGGATCAGTCAGCAAGATGCCTTAAAAGTCCCGTTATCTATATAAGGGGATGAGGATTTTTCTTCTTTCCCCTTTCAATCCTTCAGTATCATGGTCAAGTGGCTACTGGAAAATAAATAATGGTGTTTTGCACATTGGTTGCAGCAAAGTGGGTGGTAAATTCTATTTTTTTTTAAATTGCTGGATGAATGTCGGAAACATTCACCAAGGTGTAAATAATTGTCCAGTTTTTTGTCTAAAAGGTTTATTTCTAATGATTGTCAGCTCCATCTAGTGACCATAATCCGGTATATTCTTGATTGAGGCTTTTCAGGAAAATGCCACATATTGGCCACAAGATGGAGCTGATGATCAAAAGGAAATAAATGTATAAGACAAAATACACAGGAGAACTGTGCTGGACTCGTGCTTGGTACTTCGGTGCTGCAGAGGCACAGTGCTGTAAGCTCAAAAAAGTTAAGGGCTCGGTGGCAGTATTTTTAGGTGGATAAAACATAAGACAACACAGGTTTTGGAGAGAAGTACTGAATATGGTACATTTTTGCTCAGAAGCTTAACATGTTGACAAACCAACCTTATAAATTAGGCAAGGGCCTTTTTCTGCAAAGCCAGCATGGACCAGGGCACACAGCCAAATCATATGGGCCATACACACTGTAAGATTTTCTGAAGACTTTTTCCTTTAGACTTACCAAAACCATATAATAGGAGGTCAAAGCTAAACACTTTCAATGTGTATGCAATCTGGCAGGCCTTTGCACTACATAGAAAAGGTAAATCTGAAGGAAAACGTCTTCATAAAATCTTATAGTGTGTATGGCCCTTTAGGCTGGCCATACATGATATCATTTTCTTACAATTTTCTGTACAGTTTTCTTGAAATGTACCTTCAACTATGTAGTACAAAGGCCTGCCTAATTGGATACAAGTGAAAGTGTTGTTTAGCTTTGACCTCATATTATGTGGTTTGTGATAAATCTAACAGAAAATTGTACAAGAAAATTGAACATGTATGGCCAGCCTTAGTAAGGCTGGCCATATATTATTCCTTTTTTATCACACTTTTCTTTCGTTTTACCTTTTTAAATCAGAAAACATTTTTATTGAGAGAAATTCACAACTCCGCAATAAAACAGCAATACATGGTACAAGCACAGTAACATGAAATCACCATCACGTCATAATATAGTGTGCAGAACAAATATGCCACAACCCCCTTTAAAGCAGACAACCCCCAACAACAGTGCCTGAGACAGTATCATTATTACGGCCCTCCAGTCCACCCCCCGAGCATCAAGCAATCAACCCCCAGCAGCCCCAACCCATGTTTACACATTTAAGATAATAAACGGTCCAGGATGAGGTCAGTAGGGGCCATTCCCGGACAATTCAACCAAGCACCCCATATTTTAGAAAATTTTTGTGGAGATCCCCTATGTTGGTAAATAACTTTTTCCATTCTGAGAGTGCCCCCTATCTGCTCTAGCCACATCCAAAAAGTCGGAGGTTCAGGTGCAGTCCATAGTCGCAATATAAATAAGCGGGCCTGAAACAGGGCGCGGGAGGCCACTTCCCGCAAATATCTGTCTTCCACTTGTTGGTCTAGAATGCCCAGAAGGCAGTGTTTAGGGTCCCCAGGGATATCTATTCCCAGGGTACTATTAATAGCAGAGCGCACCTCAGTCCAGTACCTGTGGACATCGCCACAGCAGGTGAATCAAGTCACCCACCTCCCTTTGGCAACGACCGCATATGTCGTCGTCACGGACACCCATAGAGTACAGTTTCAGAGGAGTATGGTGGACTCTAATGGCACTTTTCCACTGCAAGTACCGGCTAGTACCAGCTCGGCTCTACTCGGCCCTGCTTGGCCCGGTTTGCTTTTCCACTGCGGTACCGCATGGTATAGTGTCGGAACGGTTCGGAACGGTACGGTTTAGGTTTGCTTTTCCACTAAAGTAGTACTAAAGTTAAGTGGGTGGGATAACAACGGGGTGGGTGTGATTCTCTGACCAATCAGTGGCTAGTAGTGACTGCATGCAAAGGATTGTGGGATATGGTACCAGTTTGGTACCTGTTGGAACCACAATCGAGTAGGTACTGTTTTTTCAGAGCCGTACCGTTCGGTTCCATGCAGTGGAAAAGCAAACCTATACCGTACCGTACCGAACCGTTCCGACCCTATACCATGCGGTACCGCAGTGGAAAAGCACAAAAGCATGCCGAACCGGTACGGTTCCATGCAGTGGAAAAGCGCCATAAGTAATATGTACAAATGAGACCGTTTTACCTTTAACCGCTTGCCGACCGCCGCAAGTAGATATACTGCGGCGGTCAGCCTCGGCCAGGCAGAGTGACATATATATACGTCACTAGCCTGTGACCGGTTTGTGAGCCAATAGCGGGCGAGCACGCGCCCGCTGAGGCGCCCGCCCGCCCCGGCTCGTGCACTGAAGAGTCTGCGCGTGTGACCGGCAGACCCGATGTCCGCCGGTCACACTACGATCGTCGGTAGAGCGGGAGAAAAGGCGGGCGGCTTATGTAAACAAGCCGCCTGTCATTCTCCCCTGTGTAAGAATGGAGATCATACACCTCAAGTCACATCCAATCACAGTAAGAAACATGCCCCTAGGGACACACACAACCCCTCCCTCTCAAAAAAAAAGTTAACCCCTTCACTGCCAGTGTAATTTTACAGTAACAGTGCATATGTATAGCACTGATTACTGTAGTAATGTCATTGGTAACCCCAAAAGTGTCAAAAATGTCAGTCAAGGGTCCGATCTGTCCGCTGCAATGTCGCAGTCCCGCAAAAAAAAAAAACGCAGATCGCCGCCATTACTCGTTAAAAAAAACCCCACCAAAAATGACAAAAATCTTTCCCTTTGTTAGTAAACACGATAACTTTTGCGCAAACCAATCAAAATACGCTTTTTGCGATTTTTTTTACCAAACATATGTAGCATAAAACAAATTGGCCGAAAATGTTAAAAAATTTAGATTTTTACATTTTTTTGGGGGAATTTCATATAAAAAAATGTGAAAAATATTGTTATTTTTGCAAAATTTACGCTCTTTTTTTGTTTATAACACATGATCAAAAAATCGCACAGGTGATCAAATACCACCAAAAGAAAGCTCTGTTTGTGGGAAAAAAAGGACATGAAATTAGTTTAGGTACAGCGTCGCACGACCGCGCAATTGTCCGTTAAAGTCACGCAGTAAAAAATCGCAAAAACCCCCTGGTCAGGAAGGGGGTAAAATCTTCCGGGGCTTAAGTGGTTAACTATGTAGTACAAAGGCCTGCCTAATTGGATACAAGTGAAAGTGTTGTTTAGCTATGACCCCATATTATATGGTTTTTGGTAAATCTAACAGAAAATTGTACAAGAAAATTGAACATGTATGGCCAGCATAACACTCTCTCATTTATAATTAAAACATCTATTACGCGCCTCTTGTAGAGGATTATTATTTAATCCCCCATGTAAGTCTGTCACTATAATACCAAACCATTTTTAGCCCCATAATTTGCAGTTAAAAATAAATGAAAGTCCAAGAAATATCAGATTTTTTTTCTCTGCACTTTTGCTGGCTCAGCAACTTTACTTAGGCAAAAGCAAAAGGATGACAGCCAAGCAACTAGCATTTTGACAAAGGATAGGCAGCATTGGCAGCCTATATAATTGTCTGGGGATGGACTTCCTTTAACATAATGAGGATTTTGAATGTGAATGATACATCCTAAAAAAAACTTAAAAATTTCTGGGACGCGGCTCTTACATCCCACTTCTATACTGCTGCCCGACCATCCCCCCCCCCCCCCCCTGCGAGCAATTACTGGCTGTCAAACTGACAGCTGGGAATTTATTTGTGTTACACAGTATTGGTTGTACTAAATGGACTTGTGTCATATTTCAACCATACTATGTAACTATGTAAGGATCGGCGTTTAAAGGCTAGGTTCACCTTTGGGGACAAAATAATAAATGCACATATTTTTGCAGAAATTAAAATGGGAGCCTGTTTTTTTTTTTTTTTCACCCAAAAGCCCACAAAGCATTGCACCTTTGCTCAGTGGATCAAAGCTGCAATGTCAGACTCCTGTAGATACTTCCTCCAGCTTTCTTGCCCGTAACCTCTGTATAGGCTGTTAGAAAGGTGGAGGAAGTCTCAATGAACTAGAACATCAAGAACTACAAGCCATCTGCTGCAGTGGTAGTTTCTTCATTCATAGATCTCTGTAAATGAATGACGCAACTGTGTGGGGGAGCCCTGTACAAGCGCACCGATTTTGAAATGTGACAGTGAGTGTGGGGAGATGACTCCCCACGCTGTTATGGGGGTGGGAATCAGGGGTGAAGGGGAGGTGTTAGAGAAAGTCTAAAGTTTTAACCTAAACATACGTGTAACGTTCTCCAAAAGGTGAATTTAGCCTTTAACCACTTCAGCTCTGGAAGGTTTTATCCCCTTAACCGCTTGCCGACCACCTACAGTAATATTACTGCGGCAGTGTGGATCCCCTGGGTCCAGCGACGTAGACCTACGACACAGGATTGCCAGTGTGTTTAGACACAGCGGGAGTCCGGCTGCAGGAGGAGCAGCTCCGATTGCCGCTGCCCTCCCCCCGATCGTCAGGGGAAACGATCAACACATACAGTGCTGACAGAGGAATCCCTCCTGTAGAGAAATTGACTGCTCCCGGCGGGTGAGTGAAGACAGTGATTATTGCTAACAGCTATAGCACCTGCTAGCGATAATCAATCAATCGATCAACTTGGTACATTCAGCCTGCCCATAAACCGTTCGAATCATGTATGCCCGGCCTTAGTTAACCCTAACCAGCCCTAACAAACCAACACTATTTTCTTATTTTAATCATCGCAACCTGGATATAGGTATATGCCGTAAAATAAAATGCCTTATAAGACATCATAACTTTTTAGTGCAACAAGCAGGACTTTCTTTTGCCGGTGTAACGTTAAAAAACCATACCCCATGAAGAAACCATACCCTCGTCACTTCCTGTGTGAAGCAGCTGAGCAACGCAGCAGTGCGCATGCTCAGAGCCCCGAAAACAGCATGGAACAGCTGTGAAGATTAGAAGTGCGCATGCTCGGAGGGTAGGAAATCATAACGGAATTGTGTATAATCAGATACTTGCGGCGGGTACATAAAAACAGTTCGGCAGCAACATTAATCATCTCCTCTGCTATCCCTGTCACCTCCCTGATGTCGGCTAGTAAATATAAAAGCGGCGGCGGGTGTATGGAATCGATATGACGGACATCTTGGCTCCGTGATCCGCTTTTATATTTATTAGCCGAGAGCAGGGAAGTGAGAGGGGAAGGAGCGGAGATGATTCATGTTGCAGAGGAGCTGTTTTCTTCTAACCGCGGCAAGTTTATGTACCGTGAGAAATCCATACCCTCCGGAAGTGACGAGGGTATGGTTTTCTCACGGGTATGGTTTTTTCACGGAACACCGGTATTATTTATTTATTTTATTTTTTTTATCTTCTGTATATTTTAAAAGGCACAAATATTCATAAATATTTATAAAATACTGATCAAAGTTACAACAAAGTGCATTTATTACGTTTTGTTACTTTTTTTGTCTATAAATTAAATACAAAATAAAATAACTCTTGCAGGACAATATTACCAAAAGAAAGTCTAGTTTGTTCATAAAATAACAATGTATATGTTACTTTGTTCACATAATGATAAATGTATCGCTGAATAAATAAATAAAATAGTGGAAATGTAAAAATTGCTCTGGCCCATAAGGCGGTATCCAGGTATGAGAGCCGAAGGGATTAAAATTAGAGAAGCAAAGGAATACAATATGGGAACATAGCTCAGAATAGAAAGCAAGTAAGAATATAGAATACATACCTTAAGATGATAAACTATCAAGTGTTGTAAAAGATTTGACGTAACACAGCGCGACCGATCAAATCATTTCATTCAGAGTTCTCTGTATAAGGTGCAGTGACTGTCCTGACTGTTTATCACACCCCTTTTACTCAGCAAATAACTAGAAGGTAGCAAAGGTTACTCACCCTGCAAGTAAACAAGCACTACAGGGTTAGCTTGCTAACAGTGAATGCCTGTTATTTAAACTCTGTTAATGAAGACCGGAATTGCAAACTCATCAGTTTTAAGTTTGCCTGAATATATTCACATAGTTGTATCTTTGGAGAAGTTTGCAATGCTGTAGTCCAGCCAATCAGAATTTGTGAATTACTTGTTTCTCTGCAGAATGGTCACTAATTCATGCATATATTTAGGAGGTCCAACAGATCTGCCATTTATTGATTTGGCTGGTTTTCACTTCAGTGCCAAATATAGGAACTGTATCACAGAGTACTTTAGGTCCCTTTCACACGAACGATCCGATCAGATCCGCCTGTCAGTTTTTTAGGCGGACCTGATCGGATCCTCCATGCATCCCTATGGGGCAGCGGATGTCAGCAGTGACATGTCCGCTGACACCCGCTGCCATCCGCATCCGATCCTGTCTGTGAAATCCGGATGGATGGAAACCCTATTTTCCATCCGTCCAGGGGATCGGATCATATTGGGATCGGATGAGAGTGGACAGGCAGTCTGCTCTCATCCAATTCCCCCATAGAGAGCAGCGGGGCTTTGAGACCTAGCTCTCCACACACAGAGAGCGGAGAGGGAGGTGTCACCAGCCTGCTCAGCGGGAATTGGTGGATCGATCCCCCCGCTGAGCAGCACGGAGCCCGCCGACAGAGGCGGACTGAGTGAAAGAGCCCTATCTCTCAGTATTGGTCTATAACCATCACAACCCAGATATAGGTATAAGATGGAAGATAAAATGGATTGTTATTTTTAACAAATACATAGCAGGTATCTTGTTTAATACATAACTTTTTGGTGCAACAAACAGAGCTTTCTTTTTCAGATATAATTTTTGCAATTTTTTTTTATCTTCTGTATATAAGACAACATTTTGCACACATTTTAAAAATCATGCTTTTTTCAGCTTAGCCAATAATAGATTTAACCACTTGCTGCCCGCCAACAGTACTTTTACCAGTACTACATCGTTGAGCACATGCACTCTGCTGTACCCCGAGACGCACAATCCCGTGATTGCTGCCCACTCCTGGAGGCATGCCAGTGCGTCTGGTACCTGGCCGCTGTGATTGCTATGACCCATCTGCCCCTACTTGCTCAGCCTCTACTGGATGTTCCCTACCAGGACTGGTAAGTATATGATGTGAAATTCATTTTTACCCTTTTTTACACTATGGAGAACAATGGGTAGCCAGTGTTATGTGACGGGAGTCACTTTGGGTATGGGGCTTGTGGAACCCAAATTACCTTAGAGAGGTCGGAAAACTCCTTGTCCAGCTTCCCCGGTCTCTCTTATGTGTACGTAAGTCACCCTGTGTCTATTAGGGGCACAGGGTGACCAAGAAAATAATGAACACTGAGAATATGGTTTGGATTACTCAAATGGGACAGTAATATTTGTCAACAATATACCTCAATGAACATATGAAGACTCTGGGACTCTAGAACTAGGATTCATGTTAAAACCTAGCTGCCTATTGCCAATAAGAGACTGCTTCACACAGTCAGACTCATAGCAGATGCTAATATCATCAGCTCAACCATCTGCCTTCCTCACATTGTTGATTGCGCTGATTTACTCACCTGTTGTCTACTGTGGGGACGTGTTTACACTTATAATAATGTGTATTGTACTTCAGGTACTCGATGATGGCAGTCTGCTAGTTTATTGGCTCAGGTTGATTGAATCGTTGTCATCTATTAGTTACTGGTGGGAAAGTATAATACTGTTTGTGTTGGTGGTTTCTTAGATAATTAGTTCAGGTTAATTATATTTCTGTACACAATTTCATCTGCATATGATAATGTAATCAGGCACCTGACCTGGTGCGGTAATCTGATCAGGAGGGGGATGTCCTCCTGTGAGGTATATATTCGGTGTGAGTTTGTTCAATAAAGGTTCCAGAATTTATACAAGCTAAGTTGTCAGCTAGCTTTGTATGTATGGCGGCTGTAATATCTGATATCTATGTTCAAGACTGAAGGAAGTGGTATAGTGACGGAAGAACGCAAGCACAGTGTGTGTGGGTTCCGTTACAGGTGGCCAGTGTTTGGTAATGATAACTTGGAACTTTGAGGTTCGTTTATGGCTAGCATTGCAGGTTCCGTTTGCACATTGGGTGACCTTCACTGGTGTGCGAGGGAGGTGCTATGAGCACTTCATTTGCTACATGCTTGTTAAAGAAAGTTGATGGACTACCACCACTGAGGAAAGTGCAACAGCTGTATGCTATGTCCTCCTCTGGACCACAGTGCCCCTTATACATCATATTACCAAAAGTATTGGGCCACTTACCTTTGCACATACAGTCAGGTCCATAAATATTGGGACATGGACAAAATTCTAATCTTTTTGGCTCTATACATCACTACAATAGATTTGAAACAAAATAAATAAGATGTGCTTTAGCTGCAGACTTTCAGCTTTAATTTGAGGGTATTTACATCCAAATCAGGTGAATGGTGTAGGAATTACAACAGTTTGTATATGTGCCTCACACTTTTTAAGGGACCAAAAGTAATGGGACAATTGGCTGCTCAGCTGTTTCATGGCCAGGTGTGTGTTATTCCCTCATTATCCTATTTACAGGGAGCAGATAAAAGATCCAGAGTTCATTTCAAGTGTGCTATTTGCATTTGGAATCCGTTGCTGTCAACTCTTAATATGAGATCCAAAGAGCTGTCACTATCCGTGAAGCAAGCCATCATTAGGCTGAAAAAAACAAAACAAACCCATCAGAGAGATAGCAGAAACATTAGGTGTGGCCAAGTCATAAAGAAAGAAGAAGACCACGAAAAACAACTGTGGTGGATGAGTGAAGAATTCTTTCCCTGGTGAAGAAAACACCCTTCACAACAGTTGGCCAGATCAAGAACACTCTCCAGGAGGTAGGTGTATGTGTGTCAAAGTCAACAATCAAGAGAAGACTTCACCAGAGTGAATACAGAGGGTTCACCACAAGATGTAAACCATTGCTGAGCCTCAAAAACAGGAAGGTCAGATTAGAGTTTGCCAAGCAACATCTAAAAAGCCTTCACAGTTCTGGAACAACATCCTATGGACAGATGAGACCAAGATCTACTTGTACCAGAGTGATGGGAAGAGTAGAGTATGGAGAAGGAAAGGAACTGCTCATGATCCAAAGCATACCACCTCATCAGTGAAGCATGGTGGTGGTAGTGTCATGGCGTGGGCATGTATGGCTGCCAATGGAACTGGTTCTCTTGTATTTATTGATGATGTGACTGCTGACAAAAGCAGCAGGATGAATTCTGAAGTGTTTTTGGCAATATTATCTGCTCATATTCAGCCAAATGCTTCAGAACTCATTGGACGGCGCTTCACAGTGCAGATAGACAATGACCCACATACTGCGAAGCAACCAAAGAATATTTTAAGTGAAAGAAGTGGAATGTTATGCAATGGCCAAGTCAATCACCTGACCTGAATCCGATTGAGCATGCATTTCACTTGCTGGAGACAAAACTGAAGGGAAAATGCCCCAAGAACAAGCAGGAACTGAAGACAGTTGCAGTAGAGGCCTGGCAGAGCATCACCAGGGAAGAAACCCAGCGTCTGGTGATGTCTATGCATTCCAGACTTCAGGCTGTAATTGACTGCAAAGGATTTGCAACCAAGTATTAAAAAGTGAAAGTTTGATTTATGATTGTTAATCTGTCCCATTACTTTTGGTCCCTTAAAAAGTGGGAGGCACATATACAAACTGTTGTAATTCCTACACCGTTCACCTGATTTGGATGTAAATACCCTCAAATTAAAGCTGAAAGTCTGCAGTTAAAGCACATCTTGTTTGTTTCATTTCAAATCCATTGTGGTGGTGTATAGAGCCAAAAAGATTAGAATTGTGTCGATGTCCCAATATTTATGGACCTGACTGTACATGAACTTTAATGGCATCCAAGTCTTAGTTCGTAGGGTTCAATATTGAGTTGGCCCACCCTTTGCAGCTATCACAGCTTCAACTTCTGGGAAGGCTATCCACAAGGTTTAGGAGTGTGTCTAATTGGGAATATTTGACCATTCTTCCAAAAGTGCATTTGTGAGGTCAGACACTGATGTTGGACGAGAAGGTATGGCTCGCAGTCTCCGCTTTAATTCATCCCAAAGGTGTTCTATCGGGTTGAGGTCAGTCAAGTTCCTCCACCCCAAGCTCGCTAATCCATGCTCGATCCCAATACTTTTGGTAATGAAGTGTATATCATATGGGCACCATCAGTGTCTTGTCTGAAGCCCTTAAAGTTGGGATGTACTGTTTAGGAACTCTAAGGGTCGTTTCACACAGATGTTCCGCCCAGAGGACTCTGCTTTGCTCAGTGGAGAATTGATCCGCTGATCCCCAATGAGCAGGTGGATGACAGTAGGGCCAATTTTTTTTTATACAGGATTCAATTAACCTACCAGCATGTCTTTGGAGTGGGATAGACCAATATGTTTTTTTCAGGGCTGATACTGATACCCATATTTTGGTCACTACACGTATCGGTATCGGCCGATATGGGCCGATATTTTGTACATTTAAAGTTTAGAAAAATAAAGACAATGTTTGACACAAATCTGGTACTGAACATGTGGGGTAGATCTTTTAGCTGTAATGTGCTGTCTTCCCTTCCCTCCCTGCCTGCCAGGAATCCCGTATGAACCTAGTTTAGTGTCATTAAAATTCTAGAATCCACTTTATTAGTATTTTATATAATATCCAGTGTATGTTTTTGTAATAGAATAGTGGGAAATACCTTCATTACATCGCTGCTCCGGACTCAGCTAATCTCCTTCTCTGCTGTTTTCTCCTCTCATAGCTGTCAGAGAAGGGTCTCAGCCCCTCCCCTCTGCAGTGTACACAGAAGCGCTGGTTATTAGATTAGAATAGTGTGAAATACCATTAGTTACATCGACGCTCCGGGCTCAGCTAATCTCCCACTCTGCTGTCCCCCCCCCACACTACACATTACATACACTAATATGGGCAATATCGGCCAGTTCCAGTAAAAGTGAATATCGGCCCTCAGATAATCGGCTTTGCCGATAATCGGTCGATCCCTACTGTACAGAGACAGACCTGTCAGAGTCCCGCTGTCCTCTATGGGGAGATCAGATAAAAACAGACCGCCTGTCCCTTTTCATCTGATTCCTACGGATCTGATCCACCAGATGGATGGAAAATAGGGTTACAATCCATCTGGATTTCACTGACAGGATTGGATAGCAGCAGGTGTCAGTGGACATGTCACCGCTGACATCCATTGCCCCATAGGGGTGAATGGAGGGTCCGATCAGGTTCGCCTGAAAAACTGACAGGCGGACCAGATCAGGAAAGCCTGTGTGAAAGGGGCCTTACACATTATCCATATTCCTTGGAGTTACCTCTTTATGAAAACATACCAATGGCCCACAAGTTTTCTGCATTGTTCAACGTTTTTGCTTAAAGTTCATCTATATGCACAATTGGTTGCTCAACTCAAAAAGATCACCTTATTATTGGGGATACAATACTAATATTATAATATGATATAATTGTACTATAAGTACTTATCTAAATTTAATGACAGGCATTTAATGTGTACGATTTTAATCCAGGTTTTTTGCAAACTGCCTTTGATTTTGGTTAACTTTTTAATTTTTTAATCAATAAAAACTGTTTTATACACAAGCCCAGTGAAGTATTGAATAAGGAAAAAAATTATTTAAAAGGTTTCACATGTTGACTTTAAACCAAGCTTTTCTTATAGAAGTGTTTGATGCTATTATACCGGGGACTCAGTTTATTTCCAGTATCAAGCTACTGCTGTGTGTATGTAAAAAAAAAAAAAAAAAATGACATATCAATCTATATATCGATCAGTATTAATTTGTGTTAACCTTTTGGGGGTTTTGACCTTGAGGATTAAAATAGTAATGTTATGACCGATCAAAGCAATCACAATGTAAACAAAAAATACCTGGCACCCTGTTCAATGTGATTAGCTGTAACCAATCACAGATAACAATAGTAAACAAGCTGTCATAAATGAATGTCATCACTGTTATATGCAATAACAGTGTGGTAAAAAAAAAAATCCCTGATTAACCCCCACCAGACTAGTACAGTATCATTGTGGTGACACTAAACGACGCTGCTGAGACTAAGTAGGTATGTAAAAGAAAAATAAATAAATAAAAAAATAATATTGTAAAAATAAAAAAAAAAGTAATTAAAAACAAAATTATATATATATATATATATATATATATATATATATATATATATATTTTTTTTTTTTTTTTTTTACATACTGACACAAGTCAGTATCCCTGATCAACTACAACTACTGGGTATATAGATAAAAGCAAAAAAACAAACAAAAAAAACAAAACACTATGCATGTATTACACTATTTGCTCTCTTTAAAAAAATAAAATAAAAACTACATTCTAGATACAAAGTATGGAGATGGTAATGAAATGAAGGTATTTTTTAAACTGTGTGCATCAATACTTAAAAATGAATTGAAATGGAAAACAGTCTAGTTAAAGCAATATTACACCCAAAAGCAAACATTATATAGCAGCTTACAAATTCTTAGATGTAGCGGTTGCATTTGGCTTATTTTTTAGTCTTAATTTCCCCTTTTTTCCCCACCAGTGATCGGCTATTAGGTCTGTTTTTCAACAGAACAATTACAATTAAAACCAAATATTACATTTTTGGTTCTAAATTTAATACTGCTTTAAGAAAAAACAGAGGGGGTGAGGGGATTAATTATTAGGATTAAATAATTGAAAAAGACATAACAAATATGTGTATGTATATATATATAATCACTTGTGGATTTGCTGAAGCTTTGTCAGTAAATCAAAATATAATGTATTCTGCTCATACAGACAACAGTGTACCATTGTCTTTAATAACGAGGCTGGATTCATTGGGGGAGAGGGGTGAGGAGGAGAGAAAAGGCCGGGGGTAGGGGAGAGAGAATGAGGGGAGAGAGAAGGGGGAGGAGGAGGAGGAGAACGAGAGAAGGAGCAAGAGAGAAGGGGGGAGGAGGGGAGAGAGTGAGAGAGTGAGAGAAAAGGAGGAGGAGGAGACAGAGAGAGAGAAGGGGGAGGAGGGGAGAGAGAGAGAAGGGGGGGAGAGAGAGAGAAGCGGGGGGAAAAGGGGGGAGGGGAGAGAGAGAGTGATTGAAGGGGAGGAGGAGAGAGAGAGAGAGAGAGAGAGGGGGGGAGGAGAGAGAGAGAAGGGGAGAGAGAGAAGGGGGAGGAGGAGAGATAGAAGGAGGGGTGGAGGAGAGATAGAAGGAGGGGGTGGAGGAGAGATAGAAGGAGGGGAGGAGGGGAGAGAGAGAGAAGAGGGAGGAGGGGAAAGAGAGAGAGAATGGGGAGG
Organism: Pelophylax lessonae; assembly: GCF_965119305.1. Taxonomy (NCBI): domain Eukaryota; kingdom Metazoa; phylum Chordata; class Amphibia; order Anura; family Ranidae; genus Pelophylax; species Pelophylax lessonae. Next base: position 287,536,123 of record NC_138773.1, read on the forward strand.
AGGAAAGAGAGAGAATGGGGAGGAGGATAAAGAATGGAGAGGAGGTTAGAGAGCTAGAGCGAGAGAAGGGGGGGATGAGGAGAGAGAGAGAAGGGGAGGAGGGAGAGAGAGAGAGAAGGGGGGGGGATAGAGAGAAGGGGGAGGAGGGAGAGAGAGAAGGGGGAGGAGGGAGAGAGAGAGAGAGAAGGGGAGAGGAGAGAGAGAGAGAGAAGGGGGGAGGATGAGAGAGAAAGAGAGAGAGAGAGGGGGGGATGAAAGAGAGAGATAGAGATAGAGAGAGAGAGAGAGAGAGAGAGAGAGAATGGGGAAGAGGAGAGAGAGAATGGGGAAGAGGAGAGAGAGAATGGGGAGGAGGAGAGAGAGAAGGTGAGGAGGAGTAGAGAGGAGGTCTGGGGCTGAGTTGACCCCCCCATGCACTCACAGACAACACTCCTGTCCTTTGACTTTCTAAAATGAGAAGGCAGCTTCTTTCTTCCCTCTCCAGTCACTATCTTAGCAAGTGATTAATCGCTTCATTTCAATAAAATGGATGAGCTAAAACAAATGTGATAATTGGGCATAGAGATGCCGGTTTACTTTCATTGCCTTTCATGTTTTCCAAATAAGATGACTGATTGTGAATGGTAATAATTTCATGAACATGTGACTTACCTCTATTCTCCTGCCTTTAAGGATGCTGGCATTCTTATTTATCAAATAGCTCAACATATGAGAGTGTATTCTGCATTTCATGTTCTAGACTTTTCAGCTCATTGCAACCTTTTTCACACACATTGGAGCATTAGAGGGAGGTTGTACCACAATATTGCAAGAAGTTGTAGCCCTGTGCCACAAAAGAAAAGAAAATGATTGCTAAATCTGGCTGCAAGGGATTACCATATATAATATTTATATTTAAAGTACCTTGAGTGGGTTGAATTACTAAAGGCAAGTAGACTGTTTGCTTTGCAATTTGTTGGGAATTTTTACAAGAATGTAGTGAAAGTTGGAGCTCTGCTGATTTCCATCATCCAATCTTAATCACATGCAAGCAAAAATACATTTATTGGGTATTTCTTGCAAAGTGAGATTTCACCAAATTCACTAAGTTCTGGGGAAATCTGCTGAAATTCTTCATCCAATCATGTGCAAGCAAAAATATATATATATTTTTAAATTTTGGCTGCATGTGATTGGTTATCCTTTGAAAAGTGAATTTTCAAAAGCTAGGTGCAACTTTACTTCCAATATGAACAGCCTATTTGCCTTTATTAAATCAACCCCACTGTGTCCTGGATAGGTTCGCGGATTGACTGGTCGCCTGATGTTGCTTGGCAATGCCATTTGCTCATGGTCTCACAGGTGCTTTTTTCTTTCTATCTGTTTTAACAGGCTGCATTACATAGTTACACCTCCTGCCTTCTCTTCTTTTGTGATAGAGGGATACAAAGAAGCTGAACACAGCATGTGTGCATCATCTATATGTAATTAATGTGAACAAAGAATTTGGTGGGCTGGGAATAGGAAAGCAGCAGAACAATGCATGTGTTGAGCCTTCCAAAAAATAATTAGGGATGACCTTTAAGCATTGGTCACACACAGAATAAGCCATTATAATCTTCTATTTCATGATGGACTAAGGAAACTATTTCCAGTTTCATGTGGATTTTAGCCCTTACTATGGATCGGCCTTTTGTTGTATGTTTGGTGTATACCACCACATAAAAAAGCCTGAAAGCTTTTTTATAGGATTATTATTATTATTTTTTTTTTTTTGTACATAAACAGACATCTAACTGAAAAAAGCTGAAACCAGTTTCTAAAAAATAGAATTTCCCTGAACATAGAGTGCCAACATTCTACTCACTGCATTAAAGTGTACTCAGAACCCCATTATATCAGTATTTGCCCCAAAGTAGATTAAAGCATAATCTACTTATTAATTAAAATAAAATAAGCCCAGACATATTAACCACTTGCCAACCGCCGCAAGTACATATACTGCGGCGGTCAGCCCCTCACAGGCAAAGTGATGTATATATACGTCACTAGCATGTGAGGCTCTGGGGAGCGAGCGCGCGCCGCCGGAGGCGCGCTCCCGCGCAGTCACGAACCCCCCCCCGCGCGTGTGACCGGCGGACCCAATGTCTGCCGGTCACTCTGCGATCGTCGCTGCAGAGGGAGAAAGGCAGGCGGCTAGTGTAAACAAACCGCCTGTCATTCTCCCCTGTGTAGAAACAATGATCATACGGTTCTACTATGTAGGACCGTTGATCATTGTTCCTACAGCTCAAGTCACAGCCAATCACAGTTAAAATCACGCCCCTAGGGACACACACAGCCCCTCCCTCTCAAATAAAGTTAACCCCTTCACTGCCAGTGTAATTTTACAGTAACAGTGCATATGTATAGCACTGATTACTGTAGAAATGTCACTGGTAACCCCAAAAGTGTCAAAAATGTCAGTCAAGGGTCTGATCTGTCTGCCGCAATGTCGCAGTACCGCAAAAAAAATCGCAGATCGCCGCCATTACGCGTTAAAAAAAAAAACAACAAAAATGACAAAAATCTTTCCCTTTGTTAGTACACGCGATAACTTTTGCGCAAACCAATCAAAATACGCTTTTTGCTATTTTTTTTTACCAAACATATGTAGCATAAAACAAATTGGCTGAAAATGTTTAAAAATTTTGATTTTTACATTTTTTTTGGGGGGAATTTCATATAATAAATGTGAAAAATATTGTTATTTTTGCAAAATTGACACAGGTGATCAAATACCACCAAAAGAAAGCTCTGTTTGTGGGAAAAAAGGACGTCAAATTCGTTTAGGTACAGCATCGCACGACCGCGCAATTGTCCGTTAAAGTCACGCAGTGCTGAATCGCAAAATACCCCCTGGTCAGGAAGGGGGTAAAATCTTCCGGGGCTTAAGTGGTTAAAAAAAAAAACAGCTTATACTGCAATGCTCACCTTCTCTCCAGCCCTATACAGACCCACTGCTTTGAGATCCAGCACTGATCCTTACCTGGGCTGAATTACACTTAGCATCATTCAATGTTCTTCCTGTGAACCCATGACAGAAAGAATAGGCTCCCTGGTAGCACATCATTAAGCTATCCTGGGCTCATAGGAGGATGCAGGATCCATCCGCCAGGTGGAAGAGGAAAAGAAAAATAGTGACTTTACATGGATGCACTGATGGCAACATTTCTAAAAATAAATAAAATAGGGGGACCAGGGGTGCTTGAAAAGTGGGGGAGCAGAAAACCTGGAATTTGAATCAAGGGTATTAGGGTTCCCTTCAAAACTGTAGAGGCCAGCTAATGTCCTGAAAAAGACATGAGTCATTCTAGTATACATGGATATGTTACTTTTTGGTGGATGTTTGAGGCTCTATTCACACTTCTGCTCGAGATTCCAAATCGCTTGGCAACTGCAGCAAAAAGCATGGTGAATGTTGGGGTCACAATTTTCTTCAATAGTACCCCTAACATGATGTGCTTCTGCCATGGTTGTCACGCAATAGGATCTCACTGCAAACCACGCCTTTCAAAATCACATGAAGTGCAAAAGACAAATAGTGACTTTACAGCTCCTTTTTGGGCGCTAAAGGGCAGCCCATTGAGGGGAATCAGGAGAAAAGCATGCTGTCAGAATCGCATTGCTGGAATGCTCATTTATGCAACAGGATAATGTGAATGAGACCTGAGAGCTAAAGCCAAACTCCAACTATTTATTTTAAAAAGGTAGTAAAATGGAAGACAAAAAAAAAACTACCCCCTTGCAAGGTAATGTCAATATGCTACATCGCCTACTAGCATGTTATGAGAGACTTAGCTTAAAATTAAGCCCTTACTGCTGACAAGGCTTCCATCTTCACCTGGTCTTCCTTCCAGGTTTGCACACTCTGCCCGTTTGAATGGCTGAGCCTTGGTGTAGCCACGCACACGGGAGCCACAATGATGGCAGAACGTTCTGAAGACTATGAGGTTACCGGCTGCAGGAATGGTATCTCCTCATTGGTACAGGTTTAGGAGATGTTCCTTGTACCCACAGGTAAGCTTTTTTAGAAGTTTACCTATAGGTACAAGTCAGCAAGCGGTGTTTACTACCACTTTAAGTAATAATCTTGCATAAAATTAAAATAAAAAAGCATTTCTCACTGCAATATTTCCACAAACTCTAGCGCTGTCCTTCAATGACTTACTGCTTTGTGATCCAGCACCAGTTCTCTTCCAAGATTGATAACTTCACAGTGTCATTCATCCCAAATCCTATGAGCCAAGATTGTCAAGGACCCTCTGATTTACGGTATTTCTAGGTTACAGAAGAATGCTGCTGAGAACAGTGTGACATCACTATGTGGCGCTGTTCAATGCAGCATTCAGAACCACCCACTGCCAGTGGAATGTTACGGGTGAATTCATTGGGACATCATGGTGGTTCCCTTAAGGTAGAGTCAAGTGTTAGCTTGTTTTTCATGAGAGCTCCTAATGGTGAAGATTGGCTGTATCCTAGTGGTCCTGTTTTTTTTTTACCGCTAGTTGACACCCATTTTTGGCTTTCAGGTTTGTCCAACCAAGGTGTCACCGGAGAAGGGTGACTATGTTGAGGAAACAGCAGACAAATGTTTGGTAGACGTATTGCCAAAAGACAGGCTAGAGAATAGTTGGGGTTGAGGCAGGGAAGAGAGCAGTCAATTTCTGGGTAGTAAGCAAGCAAGATGAGGGTTAAGGTCCAAGCAGACATAGAGGCAGGCGGCAGGCAATCAAAGTCAGGACAATCTGGGTGGAATGACCTCTTAGAGCATTTCTAAACCGAAATACAAAATATCAACAGACATTTTTCAGAAAATTTACTTAACCTAAAAACCACATCCAAGGACTTGGAAACTGCTATATATTAATTGTGTTTTTTTGTTTAAATTACGTTTTTATGAAGCAAGGACAAGGTTAATTTTTTTACCATGTGATCTTGAACCTGCTGTGGTACTTAGGGATGCTACGCATGCTCAAAAAATGAATAAAAGTACATATGGTGTTTGTAGTTCACTCTGTGCTTCTGCTGCTCCCCTCCCTGCATTTGCCAGCAAATCCCGGCTGTCAAAATGATAGCTTTGAGTTGATGCATAGAAAAAGCCGCTATTCTAGCAGCTGCTGTCAAAAAATGGACCTTCTGACCCAGTGTTTCTAAACAATGTTCATGTTTACAGTAGATGCTGGAAAGAGAAATACATTGATAATTCTGTTTTCCTAACCAATCCAATAACCCACCAGTAAGGGCTCTTTCACACGGTCCGCCTCTTGCAGAGCGGAGAGGGAGGTGTCTCAGCACCCGCTGCCCTCTATGGGGGATCGGAGGAAAGCGGACCGCTTGTCCGCTCTCATCAGATCCGCTCCGCTCCGATTACTGAACGGATGGAAAAATAGGGTTTCCATCCATCCAGATTTCAGCACAGGATCGGATGCGGATGGCAGCGGGTGTCAGCGGAGGTGTCTCCGCTGACACCCGCTGCCCCATAGAGCTGCATGGAGGATCCGATCAGATCCGTCTAAAAAACTGACAGGCGGATCTGATCGGACCGCCCGTGTGAAAGAGCCCTAACACATATGTGTGGTCACAAAAAGGTAGGCTTTACTGTCCATACGTTGCACACATGCATCACTGGGCAGGCAATGTTTTTGTGCTAACTGCGTGCTCCTAGCACAAAGACTTAAGCTGGATACACACTATACAACTTTTGTTGTCAGATTTCCTTTAGATTTACCTTTTCTATGTAGTGCAATGGCCTGCCAGATTGCATACAAATTGAAAGTGTTTAGGTTTGACCTCATATTATATGGTTTTGGTAAGTCTGAAGGAAAAAATCTAAAGAAAATTGTATAGTGTGTATGGCCCATTAGCTGCCAAAAGCAGCTCTTGGTTCAAACTTAACATCAGTAGCCAGTGGAAATGACTTCCGATCATGTGACCATGATAACCATCACAGTGGCCACATGATCACTGATCCTTCCTTTCAGGAGGTTAAAGTAAAACTATAGAACTATATATATTTTTTACAATTTGGATAGAATAAGGGAGGGTTATAACCCCTGTTAACTTTTTTTTGCTATCTGTGTCTCCCATTGGGGTGATTTCCCTTTACTTCCTGCCCTATAGCCAAAACAGGAAGTGAGAGAAAATCACTGCAAATTAGGATAATCTCTTAAAGCACCCCAGGTCACCAGAAATCTTCTAATGTTCCCCTCTATTATTATGTATACAATGTGTAGCGCTATTCCCCCTCTATTACTTTTCTGGGGACAACCCAAAATTTGGGATTTTCTTTTACTTTCACTGTTGGTGATAACAGTAAAATAGGAGAAACAAGGAGGGTGAATTTCGTAATGTAGACACAGACAGCAATAAAAACTGACAGGTATTCTAATCCTCAATAATCTCCACTCTATTTAGAAAAAAAAAAAAAAAAAAAAAGAGTTTTGGCTTTAGTTATATTTTAACAATATTATTTTTGTTTTATTTGTTTTTTTTATTCATTTTTTTTAGAGTTGCATTGAAAAAAAAAAACACATTTGAAATAAAACACAAAAAAACTTTTTTAAATACCTTTACAGTGTTTTGTACCAGAATCATAATTTTAGTGTCATTTTAAACAGGGTTATTTTTTTATTTTTTTTTCTTCAAATGAACACTGATCAAAGTATAAGTGCATTTGTTAAAAAAAAAATAAAAATAAATAAAAAATTTTTCATATAGTAAAAAGGAAAGTCTTGCTTTTCCTAAAAAAAGATATATATTGTTATTTTAGGCTATTGCAAAGTTATTTAAAAATAAACAGACAGCAGTTTAGAAAATTGAGCTGAAGTGGTTAATACAATATGTAAAATGTTGCCACTATATAACAAAAGAAAAAATAAAATTTACAAATGAAATGCTGGGGATATTCATAGTTAAGTGTGTGTGTTTTGTGGGCAGGTTACAAGTATCATTAGATTAAAATAAAAACGAATGGCCTTTAGATTTGTTTTTCGTGGGGGGAGTATAGAGAACGCAATAAATGGCCGATGTCCATGATAAACCCCATGTGAAAGTGGTTTCTTTAGATCGTCTTGAAATGAAAGATCATAATGATTTATCTTCTGTGTGGACAATGCTTAAAGGTCATCTCTAATTATATTCGGAGAAGCTCAACACGTGGATTGCTCTGTTGCTCCCTTGTTCCCAGCTCACCAAACTCTTTCATTCCGTTAATTATATATAGGCAATACACACATACTGTGGTCAGATTCTGTATAAAGCACCGATACAATGGAGGGGAAAGGCGGGGGATGTAAGCATGCAATACAACCTGATAAACCGATAAAGCAAAATGAGGCTTTGAAGAAAATTAAATTGGTAGGTAACTGTGGAAAGCAAACAAGGTCAAACTTTATACAGGAAATATAACAATTGTCCTAAATTCAGAATGTCCACTCAAAGCAGATCTAAACTTTAGACAGATGACAAAGCTCTGAGTATCACAAACCACTGCCATTTTTTTGTGCCAAAAAAATAAAAAAATTATATATATATATTAATATAATTATTAATAAATAAAATACTGTTTTCACATTTATGTATCTTTGTTTGTTTCAGAAATGCTATTTCAGAAATGCTAATCCCCTCCAGTAGATTTTAGCCACTTTCTAACTACATGCATTTGCTCAAGCATTGGCTGCGAGTCACTGCATTGAACCCACCGATTAACTTTTTGGTCCCTGGACAAGGGCCTTCAAGGCAGAATCACTGGGTACTCTTTTAATAAAAGCAGCAGATTTAAAGTGTATTTCCGCTTTTGCAGCCAAATTGGGATAACACCTTCTTTATATTTGCTACATGTTCTCAAGCAGAGAAGTGCATATAAATATACAGTATATAAACCAAAAATAGAGAACAGCACTGACGGGTCTTCAAAGGTGAGCACACAATGATGGTTTTATTCACCATTTCGAGGTACAAGCTCGTCTTCTTCAGGATAACAAACAAATGAAGCAAAACAACAAATATACCCTAAAACCATTATCACCCACATGTGATGACATCAATAAGTGCAAATTTCAAGCTAAAAACAATCATGGGAAAATGTCCAGATTTGGAAGAACGTAAAACAACAAACATACCTTACATAGTTACATAGTTACATAGTTACATAGTTAGTGAGGCTGAAAAAAGACACAAGTCCATCCAGTTCAACCTATGTGTGTGTGTTTGCTTTTAACCGTACATTGTATACCCCTGTATGTTGTGGTCTTTAAGGTGTCCATCCAATAGTTTTTTGAAACTATCAATGCTCCCCGCTGATACGACTGCTTGCGGAAGAGAATTCCACATCCTTACCGCTCTTACAGTGAAGAACCCCTTACGCACTTTAAGGTTAAACCGCCTTTCCTCTAGTTTTAGTGAGTGGCCACGTGTCTTATTGTATTCCCTTACTCTAAATAGTTTGTTCCTTATGCTCGGGTCGCCAGTACAGTATTTGTACATTGATATCATATCCCCCCTCAAGCGTCTCTTCTCCAGAGAGAATAGGTTCAGTGCTTGTAGTCTTTCCTCATAGCCGATGTCCTCCATTCCCCTAATTATTTTTGTTGCCCTTCTCTGGACTGCAAAACAGACATAAAAAAGAGAACAAAACTAAGGCAGCAAAGACAAAACTGCATGATATAATATCATGTTATCTATGGCCGTCCAAGTTAAGGTAGAGCTGGACTGGGGGCAGCAGAGTGAATATGTAATGTGTAATTACTGTAGTAAAGTCACTGGCCCCCCCCCAAAAGTGTAAAAAATGTCAGTCAGGGGTCTGATCTTTCCACCGCAATGTCGCAGTCCCGCTAAAAACCGCAGATCTCTGCCATTACCACAAAAAAAAAACAATTAAAATTACATAAATCTTTCCCATAGTTAGTAAATGCGATAACTTTTGAGCAAACCAATCAAAATACGCTTATTGTGATTTTTGATTTTGATTTTTTTATACCAAAAATATGTAACAGTAAACAAATTGGCCTAAAATGTTTTGATTTTTAAATTATTTTTTTTTTTTTTTTGGGAATGTTATATAGCAGAATGTGAAAAATAGATATATTTTTTTCAGAATTGTCACTCTTTTTTTGTTTATAGTGCAAAAAATAAATATTGCAGAGGTGATCAAATACCACCAAAAGAAAGCTCTATTTGTGGGAAAAAAAGGACATCAATTTTTTTTTCGGTAGAGTGTCGCACGACCGCGCAATTGTCTGTTAAAATAATGTAGTGCTGAATCTCAAAAAAATGGCCTGGTCATTAAGGGGGCAAATCCTTCCGGTCCAGAAGTGGTTAAAACCGGCATTGTACAATTACCTTTCAAGACCCATGAGTGCCACTCTCTTTGTTTTGGTTTATATGTGCTGTAGTCTCTGCTGTGCACCCGGGCTTATTTTTTATCCCTGATTTGTGTGCAGTGGCAGACATTGGATATTATACACAATGCCTTGAAAAAAGTATTCATACACCTTGCAATTTTCTACATTTTGTCATGTTACACCCAAAAACGTAAATGTATTTTATTGGGATTTTTTGTAGGACAACGACCCTAAACATACAGCTAGAGCTACAATGGAATGGTTTAGATCAAAACATTGGCATGTGTTAGAATGGCCCTGTCATAAACCAGACCTAAATCCAATTGAGAATCTGTGGCAAGACTTTGAAAATTAGTGTTCGCAGACACTCTTCATCCAATCTGACAGAGATTGAGCTATTTTGCAAAGCAGAATGGGCAAACCTTTCACTCTCTCGATGTGCAATGCTGGTAGAGACATACCCAAATAGACTTGCAGCTGTAACTGCAGTGAAAGGTGGTTTTATAAAGTATTGACTCGGAGGGGGCTGAATACAAATACATGCCACACTTTTCACATATTTATTTGTGAACATATTTGAAAAACATTTTTTATTTTTCATCCATGGGCCACTTTGTGTTGGCCTATCATATAAAATCCCAATAAAATGTGGATACATTTTTGGTTGTAACATGACAAAATGTGTTACATTACAAGGGGTATGAATACTTTTTCAAGGCAATGTGTGTATGTTTATATTAGTAATGCGCCGAACACCCCCTGTTCGGTTCGCACCAGAACATCTCGAACAGGGGAAATGTTCTAGCGAACATATGAACACGAAAAATCACAAGTCCTCATTTTAAAGGCTTAAATGTAGGTGACTAAGGATTCAAACCCACAGCCTCTAACTTGCTAGCCTGTTATTCTAACAGCTACGCCACGAGGCAGCTGATTAAACTAAGACTCTCTCTGCCTAACAATTCTCTATCTGAGTTTGACAGCTCTTTTTTAGGGCTCTGACATCACCAGCGCCCCATAATCCATTGTTCAGGTGCAGTGAATAAATGACTGACGTCACTTCAGAAGGGGCGGGACAATTAATAGGTTTTAATTAAAATCCATAATTAATATTAATCACCCGCTGGACTAGGGATTCAAACTCACAGCCTTTCATTTACAAGCCCATTATTCTACCAGCTAAGCCACCGAGCCAGCTGATTAATCATTCACTCTCTCTGGCTAACTAACTTTTATCTGAGTTTGACAGCTCTTTATAGTGCTCTGACGTCGCCCATAATCCTTTGCTTTAGGTGCAGTGAATAAATTACTGACGTTAGTAATTTATTCACTGTACCTGAGCAGTGCATTGTGGGATGGCTTGTGATGTCAGGTCATATAAGAGCTGTCAAAATCAAAACAGTTAATTTCGCGGGAAGCGTCTGGAGAAGCAGGAGCTTCTTCTTTTTCTTTTTTTTCTATTTTTTGGGCGGACGGGCGGCAGATCATACTTTTCCAAAACTGGCTTTTGTCCTTATTTTTTTTGTACACTTTTTTGGTGAACGGGTAGGGGTACCATGTAACCGCTATCTATTTACATAGGGGGGGCCAGGATCTGGGGGTCCCCTTGTTAGAGGGGGCTTCCATATTCCGATAAGCCTCCCCCCGCAGACCCCCACAACCACAGCCCAGGGTTGTGGGGAAGAGACCCCTGTCCCCATCAACATGGGGGCAAGTTGCTTTTGGGTGGGGGGGGGCAAAACACCCACCCCCCCACGTTGAGGGCATATGGCCATGTATGGTTCACTCGCCCCCATCCTGGCAAGCCAGGCTGTGTGCTCGGATAACGGTCTGGTTTGGATTTTAGGCGGAACCCCACGCCGTTTTTTTGTTTTTTTTTGCGCGGGGTTCCCCTTAAAATCCATACCAGGCCCAAAGGGCGCCATTTCTTTCAGCAATACTGATGTAAACTGATATAAACTAAAGTGCCTATATATATATATATATATATATATATACACACATACATACATACATACATACGTACACACATATATATATATATATATATATATATATATACATACACACATCTAAATAAATATATAAATAACTTTGATCTCAACAAACTAAAAAGCAAAAATCTCTCTCCCTGCTAGCAATGTATTATTCAATTCCACTTATAAATCACCCGCTGGCCAAGGGATTCAATCTCACAACCATCACAATTGCAGGTCTGGTATTCTACCATAAAAAGTTAGGGAGAGTGTATTCAGCTTAAGCAGGCTTGGTGGTATAGGTGGTAGAATACCAGACTTGTAACGATTAGAGCTGTCCCCCTGCCAGCCAGTGATTTATTTATTGGAATTCAGAATCATGAACTCGAAGTTCCCGCGAAGAAGCCCATTTGTTCAACGAACGAGGGAACAGCCAATGTTCGAGTCGGTCTCGAAGCTCATTCCCAGTATATATATATATATATATATATATATATATATATATATATATTTATATACAATACATTTGCAGTTTATCTTTTTAGATGTTCTGTTTTGGAAATTCCAACACTGTAAAATCCTACTAGTTCCCCTTGAGTATAAGGGGACTGGGGAACAGCGTTTGCCATGATTTACCCTGTCTAAACTGTGCAGATCTTAAGTCCGCCATATACTGTATACAAATCTAAATTTGGCCTGTTCAGGGGGCACCGACTGAATTTTGATACATGTATGGGCACCCCGGTTAGTCAATCTATAGATCAACTTGTGCAGGGCCGGACTGGCCTACCGGGATACCGGGACATTTCTTGGTAGGCCGGCACGGCCTCCTGCCCTGGGGCTACTTTGAGGGCAGCAGCGCCCATAAAAACAATGGCTGCAGCCAGACCAGAGCTGACATGTGTCAGAATATTTATACTGCTCTGAATATAACAGTGTCTATTTATGTCAATAAGCAAAGATCTGTGAGGTAGGAGAATCTCCACTTATTTCCACAAATCAATATGTAGCGAATTCTTTTTATCTATTAATTTATTTTTAAAAGCATATAACAGGACTTTCTTTTGGTGGTATTTGATGACCTCTGCGGTTTTTTGATTATGCGCTATAACAATTTTGAAAAATTATTTTTCACTTTCTGCTATATAACATTCTCAATAAATAAAAAATTTAAAAATCAAATGTTTTCATCATTTTTGGCCAGTTTGTATTTTGCCACAAATTTTTGGTAAAAAAAATCCCAATAAGTGTATTTTGATTGGTTTGCGCAAAATGTATCGCGTCTACAAACTAGGGGAAAGATTTATGTCATTTTTATTATTTTTTTTTTTTTTACTAGTAATGGCAGTGATCTGCGATTTTTAGCAGGACTGCGACATTACGACGGACTGAACGGACCCTAACTAACATTTTTGACACTTTTGGGGTATCAGTGACATTACTACAGTAATCAGTGCTAAAAAATATGCACTGTTACTGTACTATTGACACTGACAGGGAACGGGTTAACACCAGGGGCAATCAAAGGGTTAAATATGTACCTAGGGTTGATTCTAACTGTGTGGGGGCCAGACTTGGTAGTTGGAAACAGGGCTGAAATAACAGGAACACAGGAGCCCTGTTTCAATCAGTGACAGATGAGCGGCGTGCCGTGTTTATAATGGCACACCGCCTTCTGTCAGTCCCTGCAGCGATCGCCTGGTGGCCATGGCGGCCACAGGACCATTGCTTAGCTGCAGGGCTAGAGAGCGGGCGTGCGAGACCCGCTCCCACGAACCGATGTACCCATACGGCCGTTTGCGCAGGAGAGCCACCCTGCCGCAGTATATCTGCGGCGGCTGGTCTTTAAGCGGGTAAAAGCAAAAGATCAAAAAAAGATCTTTTGCTTAAAAAAAATATAAATATTTCCCCTCCATCACTGGATTACCCTTATCTCCAAACCCTGCCTTAGCCCTACATCACCTAGGTATGGAAAAGTTCCCAACTCCATCTCGAACTACAGTCATCCATTTATTGCACATGGCCAAACTCAATATTATTAGGCTGTGTAAAACTTGTGACACTCCCTCCATTTCACATACTATTGCTACTCTTAACCTCTAATGTGAAATGGAAAGGATAGTGGCCAGGAATAATTTACGACTAGAAAAAAAATAAGAGATCGCTTTGGTTATGTCAATCTAAATGCAATGTTCACTGATACTAGGCTAATAATGACCTCTTTATTGTTTATTTGCTCTATACATTATACCTGCTGATGTTCTTTCTTTCTTTCTCCCCCCTTTTATTTTCACCCCCCCCTTTTCTCCCCCTTTTCTTCCCCCCCTCCATACCCCTTTACCCTCTCCCTTCCCCCTCTCCCTTCCCCCTCTCACTTTACCCGTCTAGATCTCACTCTAATGTAACTAAATGTAACCAGCTTCAATATTTCAATCCATTTAACCACTTCCCACCCGCCCTATAACAGAATGACGGTGGGAATGTGGTTGTGTTATCCTGACCGGACGTCATATGACGGCAGCAGGATAACACAGCTCTGGGCGCCCCCTGGGGGCGCGCAGAGCGGCGATCGGTGATGCGAGGCGTCAGTCTGACACCCTGCACCTCCGATCTCGGTAAAGAGACTACTGACGTAGCTCTTTACCATGTGATCAGCCGTGTCCAATCACGGCTGGTCACATCGTAAACAGGAACAGCCGTTGATCGGCTTTCCTTAGTTCGTGCCTGACAGGCACGAGTAAAGGAGCGCCGATCGGCGGCTCCCCTGACAGGGGGGGGGGGGGTCGGCACTGGTAATCAGATCATTGATTACCAGTGCAGACCCTCGGGGGGGGGGGATGCCATTATATCCACCAGGGATGCCCACTATGACCCCAGGGATGCCCACTATGACCCCAGGGATGGCAATCAGGGTTAAGGGAGCCCCCCATTGCCCTCCCCATCAGTGATGCCCACCAGTGTCCTCCCTATCAGTGCTGCCCACAAGTGCCCATCATTGCCATCCTTTAGTGTCGCCCACCAGTGCCCATTATTGCCCACCAGTGCCGCCTATCAGTGCCCATTAGTGCCCTTCAGTGCCACCCATCAGTGCCGATCAGTGCCACCCATCAGTGCCCACCAGTGCCACCTATCAGTGCCCATTAGTGCCAGTCAGTGACACCTATCAGTGCCCGTCAGTGCCACCTATCAGTGTCCATCAATGCCGCCTATCAGTGCCCAGCAGTGCCGCCTATCAGTGCCCACCAGTGCTGCATATCTGTGCTACCTATCAGTGCCACATATCAGTGCCTATCAGTGCCGCATATCAGTGCTGCCTATCAGTGCTGCCTATCAGTGCCACCCCATCAGTGCCACCCCATCAGTGACACCCCATCAGTGCCTCCTCATCAGTGCCTGTCAGTGCAGTCTCATCAGTGCAGGAAAAAACTTATTTATTTACAAAATTGTATAACATAAACAAAAAAACTTTTTTTTTTTCAAACTTTTCGGTCTTTTTTTATTTGTTTAGCAAAAAGTAAAAATCGCACAGGTGATCAAATACCACCAAAAGAAAGCTCTATTTGTGGGGGGAAAAAGTCATAAATTTGGTGTAGGTACAGTGTTGCTTGACCGCGCAATTGTCATTCAAAATGCAACAGTGCTAAAAGGGGAAAATTGGCCTGGGCAGGAAGGGAGGGAAGTGCCCTGTATTAACTACCTCCCACCCGGGCCATTGTAGATATACGGCCGGGCGGGAGTCTTGTCCTTCTGAATGGACGTTCCGGATCGTCCTTCAGAAGGAGAGAGATCGCGCCGCCGCGGGCACGCGCAGCGGCGCGATTTCGATGTGCCTGTGTCCCTCGGACACAGAGCAACATCATTCGGCAGGAGGGCCCTGTGATTGGCCCTCCTGATCACATGACGGCTGTGTCCAATCACAGCCGTCATGTAATGTAAATAGAGCCGTTGTAACGGCTTCGATCTCTTCTCCTCCTGACAGATCCTGTCAGTGAGGAGAAGAGAAGAGGATCGGTGCTGCTGCTGGGGTGATCAGTGAGTATTTCTAATTACTCACTGATCACAGGGGGGGTCTGTGCTGGTAATCAGATGATTGATTACCAGTGCAGCCTTGGGGGGGGGGGGTGCCACTAAGCCACCAGGGATGCCCACCCATGACCACCAGGGATGCCCACCATGGCCACCAGGGATGGCAAGCAGGGCTCAGAGAGCCCCCCAGTGCCCTCCCTATCAGTGTTGCCCACCAATGCCATCTATCAGTGCTGCCCACCAGTGCCGTTATTGCCATCAGTGCCGCCCACCAGTGCCCATTACTGCCCACCAGTGCCGCCTATCAGTGCCCATCAGTGCCCCCCATCAGTGCCGATCAGTGCCCCCCATCAGTGCCGATCAGTGCCGATCATTGCCGCCCAACAGTGCCACCTGTCAGTGCCCATCAGTGCCGCCAATCAGTGCCCATCAGTGCTGCCTATCAGTGCCCATCAGCGCTGCCTATCAGTGCCCACCAATGCTGCATATCAGTGCTATCTATCAGTGCCACATATCAGTGCCCATCAGTGCTGCATATCAGTGCTACCTATCAGTGCCCATCAGTGCTGCATATCAGTGCCACCCCATCAGTGCCACCCCATCAGTGTCTCCTCATCAGTGCCTGTCAGTGCGGCATCATCAGTGCAGGAAAAACATATCTATTTACAAAATTTTATAACCTAAACAAAAAAACTTTTTTTTTTTCAAACTTTTCAGTCTTTTTTTATTTGTGCATCAAAAAAGAAAAAACCTGACGGTGATCAAATAGCACCAAAAGAAAGCTCTATTTGTAGGAAAAAAATGACACAAATTTGGTTTAGGTACAATGTTGCATGACCGCGCAATTGTCATTCAAATTGCAACAGCGCTAAAAGCTGAAAATTGGTCTGGGAAGGAAGGGGGTTTAAGTGCCCAGTATTGAGGTAGTTAAAGTGGTTAATATCCTCAGTTTCATCTGTTAGGACAATGTTTATTAAATGTTCCATTATCTAGACGGAACAACTATCTATAGCTGTAGTTATGGCTTTTACATGTATGTTATTTTTAACCACTTTACCACTAGAGGATTTTGCTGTCTTACAGTGGGTACGGAAAGTATTCAGACCCCCTTAGATTTTTCACTCTTTGTTATATTGCAGCCATTTGCTAAAATCATTTAGGTTCATTCTTCTTCCTCATGAATGTACACATAGCACCCCATACTGACAGAAAAACACAGAATTGTTGACATTGTTGCAGATTTATTAAAAAAGAAAAACTGAAATATCACATGGTCCTAAGTATTCAGACCCTTTGCTGTGACACTCATATATTTAACTCAGGTGCTTTCCATTTCTTCTGATCATCCTTGAGATGGTTCTACACCTTCATTTGAGTCCAGCTGTGTTTGATTATACTGATTGGACTTGATTAGGAAAGCCACACACCTGTCTATATAAGACCTTCCAGATCCCAATGCATGTCAGAGCAAATGAGAATCATGAGGTCAATGCATGTCAGAGCAAATGAGAATCATGAGGTCAAAGGAACTGCCTGAAGAGCTCAGAGACAGAATTGTGGCAAGGCACAGATCTGGCCAAGGTTACAAAAAGATTTCTGCTGCACTTAAGGTTACTAAGAGCACAGTGGCCTCCATAATCCTCAAATGGAAGACGTTTGGGACGACCAGAACCCTTCCTAGAGCTGGCCGTCCGGCCAAACTGAGCTATCGGGGGGGGGGGAAGAGCCTTGGTGAGAGAGGTAAAGAAGAACCCAAAGATCACTGTGGCTGAGCTCCAGAGATGCAGTCAGGAGATGGGAGAAAGTTGTAGAAAGTCAACCATCACTGCAGCCCTCCACCAGTCGGGGCTTTATGGCAGAGTGGCCCGACTGAAGCCTCTCCTCAGTGTAAGGCACATGAAAGCCTGCATGGAGTTTGCTAAAAAACACCTGAAGGACTCCAAGATGGTGAGAAATAAGATTCTCTGGTCTGATGAGACCAAAATAGAACTTTTTGGCCTTAATTCTAAGCGGTATGTGTGGAGAAAACCAGGCACTGCTCATCACCTGTCCAATACAGTCCCAACAGTGAAGCATGGTGGTGGCAGCATCATGCTGTGGGGGTGTTTTTCAGCTGCAGGGACAGGACGACTGGTTGCAATTGAGGGAAAGATGAATGCGGCCAAGTACAGGGATATCCTGGACAAAAACCTTCTCCAGAGTGCTCTGGACCTCAGACTGGGCCGAAGGTTTACCTTCCAACAAGACAATGACCCTAAGCACACAGCTAAAATAACGAAGGAGTGGCTTCACAACAACTCCGTGACTGTTCTTGAATGGCCCAGCCAGAGCCCTGACTTAAACCCAATTGAGCATCTCTGGAGAGACCTAAAAATGGCTGTCCACCAACGTTTACCATCCAACCTGACAGAACTGGAGAGGATCTGCAAGGAGGAATGGCAGAGGATCCCCAAATCCAGGTGTGAAAGACTTGTTGCATCTTTCCCAAAAAGACTCCTGGCTGTATTAGATCAAAAGGGGGCTTCTACTAAATACTGAGGACCATATGATATTTCAGTTTTTCTTTTTTAATAAATCTGCAACAATGTCAACAATTCTGTGTTTTTCTGTCAGTATGGGGTGCTGTGTGTACATTCATGAGGAAGAAGAATGAACCTAAATGATTTTAGCAAATGGCTGCAATATAACAAAGAGTGAAAAATTTAAGGGGGTCTGAATACTTTCCGTACCCACTGATATCCTCAGTTTCATCTGTTAGGACAATGTTTATTAAATGTTCCATTATCTAGACGGAACAACTATCTATAGCTGTAGTTATGGCTTTTACATGTATGTTATTTTTAACCACTAGAGGATTTTGCTGTCTTACGTCTGGGACACTTTTTGCGATTCAGTGATGTGCAACTTTAACGGACAATTGCGCGGTCGTGCGATGCCATACCCAAACTAAATTTATGTCCTTTTTTTCCCACAAACAGAGCTTTCTTTTGGTGGTATTTGATCACCTGTGCGATTTTTACTTTTTGCGCTATAAACACAAAAATAGCGTAAATTTTGAAAAAACAACAATATTTTTCACATTTTTTTATATGAAATTCCCCCCAAAAAATGTAAAAATCTAAATTTTTTTACATTTTTGGTCAATTTGTTTTCTGCTACCTATGTTTAGTAAAAAAATTCACAATAAGCGTATTTTGATTGGTTTGCGCAAAAGTTATTGCGTTTACTAACTAAGGGAAAGATTTCTGTCATTTTTGGTGTTTTATTTTTTAACGAGTAATGGCGGCGATCTGCGATTTTTTTTGAGGGACTGCGACATTGCGGCGGACAGATCGGACCCTTGACTGACATTTTTGACACTTTTGGGGTTACCAGTGACATTACTGCAGTAATCAGTGCTATATACAGTATATGCACTGTTACTGTAAAAATGACACTGGCAGGGAAGGGGTTAATTTTATTGGAGAGGGAGGGGTTAATGTATGCCTGGTGCTTACTGACGTGTGTGGGGGGAGGTGACTGAGTGACACAGGGACAGATCCAGGGTTCAGCTATGCTGAACCCTGCAATCTGACCCTGCCTGTCACTTAGGAGATCCCCGACGATCGGGGAAGAGCAGCAGCGATCGCCGCTGCTCCTCCCCTGGCCCGACTCCCGCTGTGACTGAATACAGCGGGAGCAAAGGGGAGTGTCTGATGACGTAGATCTACGTCGTCAGACGATAACGAGCCACTTTGCCGCAGTACTATTACCGTAAGCAGACGGCAAGTGGTTAAACTCTAATAAAGAAACACTTTGAAAAAAAAAAAAAAAAAAAATTATTTACTTCCAGCCTGGACCCCAAGTGTCATGACGTCGCTCCGGTCCTCCAAGGCCGTAGAGGAAATCAGCCGGCCGAAACCATCAGATTGTTTCTCTGGTGAACCAGCGGGAACGGTAAGCCCGAGAAACACATGCGAGCAGCAGAAGGTGGAGGTGGGCGAGAATAACACTCCCGCCACTTTGGAAACTGTTGCAGCAGCTCATGAACTGTTTCATGAGCAAGCCAGCTGGAAAAAACGATACCGGGGTTATGGCTGATATATTCAGTCATAATCCCAGTAAACCCCTTATATATTCGTATTGTGGTCGGCAAGTGGTTAGGCAGCTCACATTAACATACACTATATCCAAATTACTTCAAAGGCTCCTTACAAAAAAATATCTTATTCACCAAAAAAAAAAAAAGCAGTAAATCAACAGCGATTTTTTTTTTTTTTTTTTGTACAAAAAAATGAAAGATTACAAATTCTGTCCATATTCGGCTAATTAGACAATTATATGTACCGCTAATGGCCCAAGTGAATGGAAAGGCAAGCGTAATTATTTTACAAAAAGCCTCAGTAACAACTTAGGATAAGTCAGCGGTGATTGTGCGCCTGTCAAAGGGGATTTGCGGTAATGAGCCACACAGGTAATCAGCAGGAACTTGCAAGAATATGTTTTCATGATTGCTTTCCGGGGGGACCTGATTAGATAAAATATGAAGTTACTCTGTAAAACTGCCATTTTTCCCAGCCTTGTTCTGAGACATCATGTAAGGTCAGAACAGTGAATGCTTCGCTAACCCCCCACCCCCCATTCATCTATTAAAGAAGCTCAACCCCACTTATCTTCCTTGGAGGGTGTAAACAATTTAGTGTAATTGGCCTGTCTAATTATCAGTAATTGTGTGTAAAGAAAACATTTTTTGTTACATCGCCGACGTCCTGAGGGATTCGTAACAAGTCAGGTGTTAAATCTGCCATTTATTACAATTACTATTAACCTTTCCTTTACAATTATTCACACAACTTGGGATGGAAAATGAAAAGTAGTCTAAGGAATTTTATTAGGAAACCAAGAGCAGAAGATAGAAGTGGCCATTCTTTGACTCGCAAGCTTCCTGCCGGTTCCAGGGTAGTGAAGCCATAATGAGTTAAAGCGGTATTTAACCACTTCAGCCCCAGAAGGTTGTATCTACTTAAAGCGGAGTTCTGGCCGTGGGGGTGAAATTTAGCTAAAAATACCCCCGGGACAGTCAGGGCTAGTACATTCCACAATGGGTAGCCTTTGTACTGTCCCGGGTCACGCTTACCTTTTAGAAGAAATACTTACCTTGAAAATTTCTTCTCCAGCGCTGCCATCTCAGATGTGGGAAGCTGAAGCCAGCACGTCCTCTTCTGCGTCCTCTTCCGTGTCCTCTTCTCCCAGAATGCCCTGCACCGGCCCCGTTCGTCACTTCCGGTGCGGAACGTCATCCCTCCACAGCTTCTGGGCATGCCCAGAAGCTGTTTAGCAGGGAATGAGGCGCCCGCACCGGAAGTGATGAGCGGGGCCGGTGCAGGCACATTGATTCCTGGGAGCGATGACGTTCAGCTCCCAGGAATCAATGCAAAGAGGAAGTGATGGCACTGGCCGCGGCCGCAGAGGGAGGAAGTGGAAGAAAGTTGAGTATATTTTCTTAAATAACAAGGTAAGTAAAAAAAAATAAAAAAATCTTAACTATCCATTTGTTTTTCAGGTGACCAAGAGCAAGCGGATGGCCCAAAATCAATTATGTTGATTTGTGGCCGGAACTCCGATTTAACCACTTTTGGAGCTGGCCTTTTTCTGACACTTGTTGTTAAGTTAAGTTAAAAAATTTTTGTGCTAGAAAATTACTTAGAACCCCCAAACATTATATATATATATATATATATATATATATATATATATATATATATATATATATATATATATATATTTGGCAGAAACCCTAGAGAAGAAAAATGGAGATTGTTGCAATATTTTTTAATTACACTGTATTTGCGCAGCGGTCTTACAAACGCAATTTTTTGGGGAAAAAATTCACTTTGTTTAATTAAAAATAAGAAAACAGTAAAGTTAGCCCAAGTGTTTTCCATAATGTGAAAAATAATGTTACGCTGAGTGAATAGATAGATACCCAACATGTCATGCTTCAAAATTGCGCACGCTCGTGGAATGGCGACAAACATTGGTACTTAGAAAATCCCCATAGGCGACACATTTCTACAGGTTACCAGTTTAGAGTTACAGAGGAGATCTAGGGTTTAAAGTATTGCTCTCGCTCTAACGATTGCGGCAATACCTCACATGTGTGGTTTGAACACCGTTTACATATTTGGGCGCAACTTGCGTATGCATTCGCTTCTGCGTGCGAGCTAACGGGGACAGGACACTTTCATTTTTTAATTTTTTTTCCTGTTTATTTTATCTTTTATTTTTTTATTTTTACACTGTTTAAAAAACAATAAATACATTTGATCACGTTTAATCCCATTACAATTAATGTAAACATCCCTTGTAATAGAAATAAGCATGACAGGACCTCTTTATTGTGAGATCTGGGGTCAAAAATACTACACTAAAAAAGAAAAGAAAAATCATTTTTTTTTTTCATGATGAAAAAAAATGGGCTCTTTAAATCCGTTGCTAGGAAGCAATGTATGATGTCGCTCCAGTCCTCCAAGGCCATAGAGTGGAGTGAGGGTCATCTTGCCCTCACTTGACTTCCTGCCTGAGAGGAGAGTGGACCGGATCGTTTCCTGCTACCGACAGGTCCGGTAAGCAGGGAAAACGACCGGGAAGAGGCAGGAGGGGGATACCTCTACCGCCGCTCATAAGGGTGACCCGGTGCCCTTATGTTAAAGCTGACAGTCCATCGTTTAAAAAATACCGGGGTTATGGCAGCTATCTTTTGCCATAACCCTAGTATTTAACATCAAAATACCAACGTAAATACACGGTGGGCGGTCCATAACTGGGTAATGACCAGGCCATTTTTTGCAATATGGCACATCGTTACTTTAACTGACAATTGCGCAGTTATGCGACGCTGTACGCAAAAAAAAAAAAAAAATGTCCTTTTCTCCCCACTAACAGAGATTTCTTTTGGTGGTATTTGATCACCTCTGCATTTTTTTTTTTTTTGCCCTTTAAACAAAAAAAGACCAACAGTTGAAAAAAAAATAATAATAATATTTTTTACTTTATGCTATAAAACACAGCCAATAAAAAATTTAAAAAATCAAATATATTATTCAATTTAGGCCAATATGTATTCTGCTTTATATTTCGCTAAAAAAAAAATCCCAATAGGCGTATATAGATTGGTTTGCGCAAAAGTTATAGCGTCTACAAACTATGGGATAGATTTATGGATTTTTTTAATTTTTTTACATTTTTTTACTAGTAATGGTGGTGGTCAGCAATTTTTAGCAGGACTGCAACATTGCGGTGGCAAATCTGACACTAAGTGATGCTTTTTGGGGATCAGTGACACGAATTTAGTGATCAGTGCTAAAAAAAAAAGGCACTGTCACTGT
Source organism: Pelophylax lessonae (assembly GCF_965119305.1). Taxonomy (NCBI): domain Eukaryota; kingdom Metazoa; phylum Chordata; class Amphibia; order Anura; family Ranidae; genus Pelophylax; species Pelophylax lessonae. Next base: position 287,558,854 of record NC_138773.1, read on the forward strand.
CAAATCAAAGGAACACTTTGAAAACACATCAGATCTTAATGGGGTAAAATGTCATGCTGGACATCTATAATGATATGGACTGGGTAATGTGTTAGGATCGAATGGAAATGAAAATTATCAACCCACAGAGGGCTGAATTCAAAGACACCGCAAAAATCAAAGTGAAAAAATGATGCGGCAGGCTAGTCCATTTTGCTGAAATTTCATTGCAGCAACTCAAAATGGTACTCAGTAGTTTGTATGGCCCCCACGTGCTTGCATGCATGCCTGACAACATTGGGGCATGCTCCTAATGAGATGAGGGATGGTGTCTTAGGGTATTTCCTACCAGATCTAGAGCAGAGCATAACTGAGCTCCTGAACAGACTGATGTGCAACCTGGCGGCGTCGGATGGACAAAAACATAATGTCCCAGAGGTGTTCTATTGGATTTAGGTCAGGCGAGTGTAGGGGTCATGCAATGGAATAAATTCCTTCATTCTCTAGGAACTGGCTGCATACTCTCACCACATGAGGCCAGACATTGTCGTACACCAGGAGGAACCCAGGACCCACTGCATCAGCGTAGGGTCTGACAATGGGTCCAAGGATTTCATCCCAATACCTAATGGCAGTCAGGGTGCCATTGTCTAGCCTGTGGAGATCTGTGCATCCCTCCATGGATATTACTCCCCAGACCATCACTGACCCTCCACCAAACTGGTCATGCTGAACAATGTTAAAGGCAGCATAATGTTTTCCAAAAAATCTCCAGACCCTTTAACATCTGTCACATGTGCTCAGGGTGAACCTGCTCTCATCTGTGAAAAGCGCAGGGTGCCAGTGGCCAGTGTTGCCAACCGCCCGTAGATTTACGGACAGCCCGTAAAATCAGGGCACTTTTCTCCTGCCCATAAATGCCCATAGCAGGAGAAAAGTGGCAGTAAATCTACGTCGGCGGCACGGTCAGAACTGCGCATGTGCGGCGCGCAGTTCCGGAGATCCCCGAGGCGAGCCGAGTTCTCTTCTCTCGCAGAGAAGAAGACTGCTCGCACTGCACTGCATCTGATGATCGTCGGATGAGACTAGTGCCACGGCCCGCCTGCGCCCGCCCCTGCCTCCGCCCCCGCCGTCATTTAAGTTTTCCCGCCGGGCCGGTCGCCAGGCGCCGGCTAGGGACAGTGTGGAGTGGAGTCGAGTCTGATGAGCTGTCATGTGCCTGTGTGGAGTACCAGAAGATGCAGGAGTCTGGACGGATGGTGGAGTGGACAGAGCAGTGAGCAGACTGTGACAGCAGAGGCAGCCGCCTGCAGAGCAGACAGAAGAGAAGAGGACTGGTGAGTGGGACTCCGAGCCTCTGACACTCAGCTAGCAGAGCAGACTGGAGTACAGAGATGAGTCAGGGCCCGGGGGCAGAGGACATCAGTGTCCTGCTCCTGTGCCCCCTTCAACTCTCCACAGGCAGTGTCATAGCTTCACTCACTCTGCATTAATGTCACTGATATGGCTATGGAGAGGTGAAAGGGACTTAGGAGGAGGACACTGATGTGGAGAGCTAAGGGGGACAGAGGAAGAAACTACTGTGAGAGGGTGAGGAGGGCACTTCCATGTCCAGTTGTCCACGCAGGCTCTGACCACCTCCTGTTCCATGTCCGCAGTCTCTGACCACCTCCTGTTCCACGTCCGCAGTCTCTGACCACCTCCTGTTCCATGTCCACAGTCTCTGACCACCTCCTGTTCCATGTCCGCAGTCTCTGACCACCTCCTGTTCCACGTCCGCAGTCTCTGACCACCTCCTGTTCCATGTCCACAGTCTCTGACCACCCCCCTGTACCACGTCCGCAGTCTCTGACCACCTCCTGTTCCATGTCCGCAGTCTCTGACCACCCCCCTGTACCACGTCCGCAGTCTCTGACCACCCCCCTGTACCACGTCCACAGTCTCTGACCACCTCCTGTACCACGTCCGCAGTCTCTGACCACCTCCTGTTCCATGTCCGCAGTCTCTGACCACCTCCTGTTCCATGTCCGCAGTCTCTGACCACCTCCTGTTCCATGTCCGCAGTCTCTGACCACCTCCTGTTCCACGTCCGCAGTCTCTGACCACCTCTTGTTCCATGTCCGCAGTCTCTGACCACCCCCCTGTACCACGTCCGCAGTCTTTGACCACCCCCCTGTTCCACGTCCGCAGTCTCTGACCACCTCCTGTTTCATGTCCGCAGTCTCTGACCACCTCCTGTTCCATGTCCGCAGTCTCTGACCACCTCCTGTTCCACGTCCGCAGTCTCTGACCACCTCCTGTTCCACGTCCGCAGTCTCTGACCACCCCCTGTACCACGTCCGCAGTCTCTGACCACCTCCTGTTCCACGTCCGCAGTCTCTGACCACCTCCTGTTCCATGTCCGCAGTCTCTGACCACCCCCCTGTACCACGTTCGCAGTCTCTGACCACCCCCCTGTACCACGTCTGCAGTCTCTGACCACCTCCTGTTCCACGTCCGCAGTCTCTGACCACCTCCTGTTCAATGTCCGCAGTCTCTAACCATCTCTTTTCTTTTATCATGTCTGCAGTCTCTGCAAGGGAGTCTGGAGAGGAGTCAAAATTGAGAGCGCCGCCGGGATGGGGGTCATGGGAGAAGTTAGATGTGTGGGGCCCCGGCCTGCGGAGTGGAGACCAGAGCCGTCTGAGCCCTGCACAGTGCGCCTGAGGGGAGGTCAGTGACAGCGCCGCCAGACCAGTCTGATGGGGGGGGGGGGTCACTGATGTAAGGGGGAGAGAATACAATAAGGTAAGTGGGCACTGACTTTTGTTTAACTTAAACACATTGCTAATAGCACTATCTACATGTTTATAGTTTAATTATTCATATTTACACGGTTTAGCACTGAAAACGGCTATTTTATGTACATTTTTGCAGTGCCAGTAAAAAATTGGTGCCCTCCGTAAATTTTGGCATTCTGCCAGTAAATTTCACTCCGGGGGGGTTGGCAACACTGCCAGTGGCAGACCTGCCAATTCTGGTGTTCAGATGCCAATTGACCTCAACAGTGGCGGGCAGTGAGCACAGGGCCCACTAGAAGACGTTGGGCTCTCAGGCCACCCTCATGAAGTCTGTTTCTGATTGTTTGGTCTGAGACATTCACATCAGTGGCCTGCTGGAAGCCATTTTGTAGGGCTCTGGCACTGCTCATCCTGTTCCTCCTTGCACAAAGGAACCGATACCGGTCCTGCTGATGGGTTAAGAACCTTCTACGGCCCTGCCCAGCTCTTCTAGAGTAACTGCCTGTCTCCTGGAATCTCCTGGCAATGGCACGTATTGATGTGCCATCCTTGAGGAGTTGGACTGTCTGTACAACCTCTATACGGTCCAGGTATCACCTCATGCTACCAGTAGTGACACTGACCCTAGCCAAATGCAAAACTAGTAAAAAACAGTCAGAAAAGATGAGTTGGGGAAAAAAATGTCAGTGGCCTCCAGAGGTAAAGCCATTCCTGTTTTGGAGGTCATCTCATTGTTGCCCACCTGTTGTTAATTTTATTAACACCAAAGCAGCTGAAATTTCTTGACATCCCCCACTGCTACTTAACTGACCAGAATAATATCCCAGGAGCTTACTTGACTTGATGCTATGCTCTGATTAAAAACTGTTCCTTTATCTTTCCTTTTTCAATCTGCAGCTCTGTCATTTTTTGTAAAATACAATGCAATATGGCTTCCAGAGGGTGTTCTGTACACAGATGGTGTATGGGGATGCCCCCAGAAATGTCATGTCCTACTTGTGTGATTGGCCTACTGATTTTGCTATAAGCATTAACTAAAGCCTCGTACACACGCGTCGAAAATCGACAGGGAATTTTCGTCCGACGACCGATCTGCCGATTTTCGGCTTGTTAGTATGATGCTTCCGACAACCGACTCTGACTTTTCGGCCGAAAAAAATCTGGTGTGCAGACTATAAAATTTTTGTCCGCCGTCAAAACACGGCCGATTTTCGTGCAGTCAGTACAGATTTCGACAGGGAAAAATCTTATGAGCAAGACTGGGCATGCTCAGAGATGAAAGAACACAAGGAAAGCAAACCAACACATGACATCACTTCTGAAATAGAATTTTGTCGAGCGAGAAAATTTGTGTGCAGTCTAGGCACATTCCAACCAACAAAACACAACTCTGGACAAAAGATGGACGGCCGGTCGGCCGATAATCGTTGCGTGTGTACGAGGCATTAGATAAAAGTCAGACTTCCGGCATCCCCTGCAACAAAAATATCATTTTTGGTGAGATACTCTCAAAGGAAAATCCCATCTGATTGTAAACGATCCCCTTGTAAACAACACATTCAGTTTAAAATATAAATGAAAGGCAAAACATTTGTATATAGATATTTAAAAATTATAAATACCTTTTTTCCCCCTTTTAAAGGTTCTCAAGTTCCTTCTTTACTCAGCTGCATAAGAGCTGGGGAGGAGAAGAAGCAACATACACTGAGCTTCCCAGTGAGAGACTGTGCAGACAGTGTGTGTAAAGAGAAGTCTGATCATTGGTGGAGAGCAGGCTAATTTCCCAGCATAGCTAGAGAACTGACCACGGCATGTTCCCCTGCTTAGTGTGGGCAGTTTTTAATAGGAAAGCAGAGGGACTGGCAGGAACACCAGGGACTTCACACAAAGGAAGCAATACAAAGAGAACAGGGTACTTTTTCATACAAGTACATGGTACAGCAGGCACATATCACGAATATGAAATGTTGGGGTAACAAACACTTTCCTCATTAGAGCCCTGCAGGGGCAGCAGCTGATTGATAATTATAAAAGCACTACAGATTCACTTTGCACATGGACACAAACACACAGCTATTTTTTCAGACTAAGAACCTGCAACAAAGTTTGTTAAAATGCCTGCAATTTACATGGAGCAACCAAGATGGGAATGTTTTTTGTCAACAAAAGTGGAGTTACTCTTTAAAGGAAAATATCCCCAATGGGACACACCTGACAGGTATTTCAACCCTTCCTTACTTAACCACTTGCCAACCAGTCACGTTGACTGTACTGCGGCAAAGTGGCTCGTTCCCGTCCAGTGATGTAGACCTACGTCGCTGGACTCCTCCCCTTGTGGGCGGTGCACATGCCGCCGGAGGCTCGCTCCCACTGTATTCAGTGGGAGCGTGAGTCGGGCCAGGGGAGGAGCGGCGGTGATCACCGCTGCTCTTCCCCGATCGTCGGGGAATCGAGTCTGGAGATCCGCCCGCTTTGTTTACACAAAGCGGGCGGATCTCCTAAGTGACAGACAGGGTCAGATTGCAGGGTTCAGCATATCTGAACCTGCGATCTGTCCCTGTGTCACTCAGTCACCTCCCCCCACACACGTTAGTAAGCAGCAGGCATACATTAACTCCTTGATCACCAATAAAAATTAACCCCTTCCCTCCCAGTGTCATTTTTACAGTAACAGTGCATATGTATAGCACTGATTACTGCAGTAATGTCACTGGTTCCCCCAAAAGTGTCAAAAATGTCAGTCAAGGGTCCGATCTGTCCGCCAAAATGTCGCAAAAAAAAAAAAAAGCAGATCGGCACCATTACTCGTTAAAAAAAAAAACACCAAAAATGACAAATCTTTACCTTAGTTAGTAAACGCAATAACTTTGGCGCAAACCAATCAAAATACCAATCAAAATACGCTTATTGCGATTTTTTTTTACCAAAAATATGTAGCAGAAAACAAATTGGCCTAAAATGATAAAAAAATTTTGATTTTTACATTTTTTTTGGGGGAAAAAAAAATGTGAAAAATATTGTTATTTTTCTTAAAATGTCGCTCTTTTTTTGTTTATAGTGCAGAAAGTAAAAATCGCACAGGTGATCAAATACCACCAAAAGAAAGCTCTATTTGTGGGAAAAAAAGGACGTAAATTTTGTTTGGGTACGGCGTTGCATGACCGCGCAATTGTCAGGTAAAGTTGCACAGTGCCGAATCGCAAAAAGTGGCCTGGATGTAAGACAGCAAAATCCTCCGGTGGTAAAGTGGTTAATCCAATAATGAAAAAAAAAAATGTGTGTGCATATATATATATATATATATATATATTATATATATAAAATATATATTATTATTACATATTAAAAAATATATATATATATATATATATATATATATATATATATATATATATATACACACACACATGTATATATACAGTAGGGAAACAAATTATTTGATCCCCTGCAGGTTATGTAAGTTTGCCCACTTACAAAGAAATGAAAGGTTTATAATTTTTATCATAGCTGTATTTTAAATGATATAGACAGAATATCAACCAAAAATCCAGAAAAAAAAAAACACATAATACAAATGTTATAAGTTGAGTTGCAGTTCAGTAAGTAAAATAAGTATTTGATCCCCTACCAACCAACAATAATTCTGGCCCCCACAGAATGGCTAGACTCGCAGTGATGGCGAACCTTGGCACCCCAGATGTTTTAGAACTACATTTCCCATGATGCTCATGCACTCTGCAGTGTAGTTGAGTATCATGGGAATTGTAGTTCCAAAACATCTGGGGTGCCAAGGTGCGCCATCACTGGGCTAGAGTGTGTGCTCATGTGGTACACAGATTAGTCCTGTCAATATAATAAGGTGCTCCTAACGACAACTCATTATGTGTATGAAAGACACCTGTCATGGGCAAGACCAACAAGCTGTCAAAGGACATCAGGGACAAGATTGCAGATCTGCACAAGGCTGGAATGGGCTACAAGAGCTTAAGTGAGTGAGGATGGTAAAAATTTTAAAATGTGGTTCAACTTTGTGTTTTTAACACCCCAGCAACAAGTCTAATGAAGACCTAAGGGCTTCAAGGCCAAACAAAACATAATTTATCATACATTCCTGCATTAAGAGACTACTGATTATTATTCATAATGTTAATTTTAATCAGCAAAATATGAAGCAGTGGTCAGGCATGCTATAAAAAGTATGGCTACCCACATTTATATTTATACCTTTTCTTCACAACTTTCACCCAAGAGTCACACAATGTTCTATTAAACTATACATAGAAGGCAAGTTTTTTTTTTTTTTTAAACATTACCACATATTGATGTAGCTAGTCTCTTTTAAACAGGCATGTAGAAAATGACTCAAAATAGTATTCCTTCCCTCTATCGAAAGAATAATTAAAAAGGAAAGAAAGAAAGAAAGAAAGAAAGAAAGAAAGAAAGAAAGAAAGAAAGAAAGAAAGAAAGAAAGAAAGTTACAAAACACACAGCAGTAAAAATCAGTCTGTATATGCAGTAAAGCATGATTGCTATACTCACTGCAAGCTTTAGGCCCCTTTCACACAGGCGGACCGTTCAGATCCACCTGTCCGTTTTTTTTGGCGGATCTGAACGGTCCCCCCCATGCATTCCTATGGGGCATCGGATGGCAGCGGAGACATGTCCGCTGACACCCGACCCGATCCGATCCGTCAAATCTGGACGGATGGAAACCCTATTTTCCATCCGTCCAGCGGATCGGATGGGATCGGATGAGAACGGACCGACGGTCCGTTCCCATCCGATTTCCCCCATAGAGATGCATGGGGAACTGACAGCTGTGTCTCCGCACACAGCGCGGAGACACAGCTGTTATCCTTCTGCTCAGCGGGGGCATTGGTGGCTCGATCCCCGCTGAGAAAAGCGGAGTCCGTTTGACGGACATAGTGTGTGAAAGGAGCCTAAAGGATTAATCCTCTGCATTGTGTAAAAAGGTTGTTTGATCCTGTCTTCTCTGATCCTCCCTTTCTTTTACTGTCTCCAATCCATCTCCTGATTGTAAAAGGCCTTTGGAGTCACTCTGCACATGCCAAGTTTAGTGTGTATTGCTAGAGATTTTTTTTTTTTGGGTGAAGGTGCATGTGATCAACACAGGGCCAATCAGTACTGTCCAGACAGAGGGTCAGGGGGCCTGCAGCCCTATAGGACAGTCCTGAAAACTCCTCCTACCAGTTTTAACCAGACACTGATACATGTCACAAGACTACTATATACTGCTGATGAGAAAAGTTATTTAGCAGTTTATATTTAGTATAATGATTGCATTTCCAAGTGCTGTGTATTGTAGGAGACCAGTGAATGCAGGCTCCTGGGTTTAATAAAACGTTTAAAGTAATTTTGGACGTAACCTACATTTTTACTAGACTGGTATTCCATATTTTGTTAATGACATTTTATATATACATAAAATATTTGTGGTTTAATTATATAAATAAATTATTGAAATAAATTAACTTTTTGATGATATTCTAGTTTTATAAGACGCACGTGTGTGTGTGTATATATATATATATATACATATATATATACACAGATGTTCTCTCTAGCAGTAGTCTATACACCAGGGAATGTGATTAGCATTTGTGCTTAAAGCAAATCTCCAGGTTAATATTATGGCTAACATGCTAAGCTCTTGTAAAAAAATAGAAAATGGAGCTCTTATGCAGTAACTACACTTTCTCCAGAACTGAAAGAAAGTCGTCTCCACTACCAACCGATGGGTAACTGCTGCTTGAACAATTGTCATTCAACCCACTTCCTGTGAGCCCAGAATGTCATGGACCAACCTCTCGGAGATGCATCACCATTTCGTCCTGGGCTCACAGTACAATACTGCAGAGAGCGGTGGTGACACCATAACAACAGCATCAATCTCTTCAGAAATTATCGTTAAGGAATGTTATATGACCAAACCGAAAATTCCAGGATAAAAATTATATATACATTGGGAATTACATTTAAAAAAAGGTACAACAGTTGGGTGCGGTTGGGAGGGGGAATGATGGCCAGATTTCAGAGTCCTGGAGTAATGCTGTGATAATTGTTGAGATAAGCTTAGGAAGCATCACAGAGACTACTATTATCTGTCAGGTCACACCTGACATATGGACTTGAGAGAGCTGTAAGAAGAGTACATGTGTTCGGGTGACTAGATCCCTTACTGACTACATCCCGCTCAATATTGAACCCCTCTTTGCCTTGGTCAAGAACAAAACGCAAGTTTGGGCTCGGTTACCTTTGGGCGTTATGGGCAGGGTGGGCCTGGTGAAGATGATCCTGCTCCCTAAAATCCTATACCTGCTGTGGCACTCTCCAGCTTATATTCCGTATAAATATTTTATGACTCTAAATACGTTTATTTGGGGCTCCTCCAGACACAAGCTGTCCTGGAGGCACACCCAGAAACCCACTAAGTTGGGGGGCTTGGCGGTTCCAGAATTAGCACGGTATTACCTAGCCGCCCAATTGTCGCATTTCTTTCATCTGGATAAACAGGATTCGGACAGGTATATGGCGCTGGTCTGTAGAAATGCAGAGTCGCGGCTCCCCCACCCGTTCTGTGATGTCCTTAGAGGTGTTGCGGGGTCTACGGCTGTGGCTCCTCGGGGTAGTCTCTCGTTCCATCATAGACGGGTCTGGGACCTGGCATTGTCCAGAACCGGGGATGCGACTTTGCATTCCATGACCCCCTTGTGGTTCAACCGTCAGCTGCCGGAGCTCCTCCATATCCCTGACCCTGGGGTATGGATCCGTAAGGGTATTTATTTGTTATCTCATGTTGTTTCTGCTGGGTCTGTTAAGTCTTTTGGCCTGCTCCAGGAGGAATTCCATCTCCCGGCATCCACGCACTTTTATTACCTGCAGTTGTCCCACGCTTTGAGAGGACAATTTGCCCGTGCAATCCCGGACTTACCATCAGTTGACATACTTGAAGTGATCAGGGGCCAGGAGCACCGCAAACTCATTTCGTTACTCTATGAACTGTTAGGCACCAAGCGGGTGACTGATCTGGCTTATGAGGTGCGGGGATCCTGGGTGGGCGATTCTGGGGAGCTGGGGGATGAGGAGTGGGACGAAGCCCTGGAGGCATGTACCTTGGTCTCTCCTAAATTGTCGGACCGGTTGACTCAAATCTACATTGTCCACAGATCGTATCTTACTCCTGTGCGACTGGCTCTCTTTGACTCCTCCCGCTCCTCGGCGTGCCCTAGGTGTTCTCACTCCCCGGGTACATTCGGGCACATGATTTGGTCCTGCTCGGGCGTGCAGGGATTTTGGACGCAAGTTGTCCGGTTCCTGCATGACCGCATGGGATGCCCGACTACCCTGGACCCCAAGTTGTGCCTACTTGGGATATTTCCCGAGTCTGACGCGGACAAACATATGGTTCAATTTCTCCGGGAGACCCTGTTTACTGCCAGGAAAGTTATAGCCTTGAAATGGATGCAGCCTGTGTCCCCTACCCTGTCGGCATGGAAGGCAGCGGTGAACGCTACTCTCCCTTTCAAGAAAGTCATGTATGCTAATAGGGACCCCAAAAGGTATCACAAAATCTGGGATAGGTGGCTGGAGGCCCCTGATACATGTGAAAATTAGGAAACAGTGGTTACTGTATGTTATGCCTTGGCACGGAGTCTGGTTTCTGGGCCTGCGCCCATGGCCTCTACTATAAGTTGGACTGAGATGGGTAGTCCGGTTCTGCTTACAACAAGTCCTGTGCATTGTTATCTTATTGTTTGCATCTCATATCTTGTACTGTTTGCCCAGTGTGATGCTTAAGTTTTTTGACTATGTAATCCTATACTTGTGCATATGTCTGACGGTATTCCTTTTGTATATTTCTATGTTGTGCTTAACTCAATAAACGTTTGTTTGGTTAAAAAAAAAAAGAAGAGTACATGTGCCTGCCCCTCTCTATGTAATAATATGCCCTATACATCGAAAAATATACATATACACTACTGAGCAAAAAAATTTAGGCAGGTGTGAAAAAATGTTTTAAAGGGGTCCCGCGCAATGGAAAAAATATATATAAAAATATATATAAAACAGAAGTGGAGTTGCTGCCTACCCAGAATGCTTCTCACCTAGGTGGGAAGTTTGAGATATGTTTGCAGTGTGTATGGGTGGTGGCGCTACTCCAATTATAGATAGATCTGTATGGTTTTTACACTTATACAGTTATAGTCAAATATGAATAACATATATAAATAGGTGCTGGTGACCAACCAGTGTGCAGTGAAAATGCGTGATATTCACTTGTGCAACAATGTTTATTAATGCATCAATTAAAGTGACATTAGTGAAGTAAAAAAGAATCTGTAAAGTGACTCAGTGCAGTCAATCAATAAGCCAATAAAAATCAATATAAATTCCTTGGACGATAAATTATTGTGAAAAGTGCCCTAGTGCCATGTGCAAAAATTAAAATAAATATATGAAAAATTGCACAGCAGTTTACAAAGGTCAATAGTCCTTCTATTCAGTCCCAATAAGGTGCACTATATAAAGTTCTGTATGATGCTGCCTACACATCTACAGAACCCAGAGGGATAATGCAGGATCACCCAGGTTGCTGTGCAAGGCTTACTACCCCTTCAAGGGGAGAGTGTTGCAGTGAGTGCATTTTCAATAGGGGCACGGAGCACCGCCCCAAGCACAGCAAAGAAAGAGTAAAGTTCAGCACCGCTATTTCACACACCTCCTGTTTCCACGTATTTGGGCACGATATAAGCACCATCAATTGAATCATTTGTTAGCGCTATTTTGATTTTTACACTAAAACATCTTTTTAAAAACTTTACCGCTGCTCACTGAGCTGCTACTGCGGCAAAGTGGCTCAATAACGTCTGACGACGTAGACCTATGTCGCCAGACATTCCCCTCTCTCACCGCCGGAGGTTTCTCTCCCGCTGTATTCAGTCACAGCGGGAGTTGGGCCAGGGGAGGAGCGGTGGTGATCAAGTGGAATCGAGTGTGGAGATCCGCCCGCTTGTGTAAACAAAGAAGGCGGATCTCCTAAGTGACAGGCAGGATCAGATTGCAGGGTTCAGCATAGCTGAACCTGCGATCTGTCCCTGTGTCACTCAGTCACCTCCCCCCCACATGTTAGTAAGCACCAGGCATACATTAACCCCTTGATTACAAAAAAAATTAACCCCTTCCCTGCCAGGGTCATTTTTACAGTAACAGTGCATATGTATAGCACTGATTACTGTAGTAATGTCACTGGTACCCCCAAAAGTGTCAAAAATGTCAGTCAAGGGTCCGATCTGTCCGCCGCAATGTCGCAGTCCCGCAAAAAAAATCGCAGATCGCCGCCATTACTCGTTAAAAAAAACCACCAAAAATTACAGAAATCTTTCCCTTAGTTAGTCAACGCAATAACTTTTGCGCAAACCAATCAAAGTACGCTTATTGCAATTTTTTTTGCCAAAAATATGTAGCAGAAAACAAATTGGCCTAAAATGATAAAAAATTTAGATTTTTACATTTTTTTGGGGGGGAATTTCATATAAAAAAATGTAAAAAATATTGTTATTTTTTCAAAATTGTCGCATTTTTTTGTTTATAGCGCAAAAAGTAAAAATCGCACAGGTGATCAAATACCACCAAAAGAAAGCTCTGTTTGTGGGAAAAAAAGGACGTAAATTTTGTTTGGGTACGGCATTGCATGACCGCGCAATTGTCAGTTAAAATCGCACAGTGCCGAATCGCAAAAAGTGGCCCAGACGTAAAAGAGCAAAATCCTCTGGTGGTAAAGGTGTAATGTGATTGGCACCAGATCTTCTGTGGATGTAGGCTGCCTCAAATCCTTCTGTCTCATTATGTAATCCCAGACAAACTCAAGGTTTTTGAGATCAGGGCTCTGTGGGGGCCAAACCATCACTTCCAGGACTCATATCTCTTCTTTACGTAGAAGATAGTTCTTGATAAAATTGTATGTATGTTTGGGGTCATTGTCCTGTTGCAGAAAAAAATCGGGGTCAATCACACTCCTCCCTGATGGTATGCCATGATGGATAAGTATCTTACTCTATTTCTTAGCATTGAGGACACCATAGATCTTTATCAAATCTACAACTCCATTTGCAGAAATGCAGCCCAAAACTTGCAAGGAACCTCCACCATGCTTCACTGTTGAATAAATACAATAAAGGTGTGGCACTTAGATACAAATGATAACAAAATGAATGACAACAACATGAAAAAAATATCTTAAATGGGATTTTTATCTTCTTGAAGACGCCATTTTGGCCGAAATGTACATCGGAGCCTAGAGAGTGGGACTGTCACTTCCTGGTCCCCGTGACATCACGTCCATGCTGAAAATAGAGTGAGGCTTGTAACACATGCCAGCTTTTTGCTGGTAGCGGAGGTGTTACCTAATTCTATACACCTTGTATATGCAGGTGCCGGCATCCAGACACCAACAAATGTCAGTGTAATCTACTCTCTTTTTATATTACCAACCTTTTTAAGGAAACATATTCCACTATGATACTTTACATTTATCATCTTATGTATGAGTGACTTCAAAAATTGGAGGAGTATAGCCCAAGGGGGGACCTTTGCTTCTGAGAGCAACAAAGCGCTTTTTGACCTGTAAAAAGGAGGCCAAATACCTCTGCTGAGTGCACATCCATTTTTTAAATACAAGAAAGATTTTGGAAAATTGAGATTAAAGTGTTAGCGGTGTTGGAATTTTTTTTTACACTGGACTTTTATATTTAATTTAAGATATTTTTTCATGTTGGTATTATTCACTTTGTTATCATTTGTATCTAAGCACCACACTTTTATTGTATTTAATATTTAAGTGGATTTATTCCTTATTAAAGTGGCAGCTAACATTTTTATACACACTTTTTACAATAGGCACAATACACTGGTTTAATATTATTTCATGCTTCACTGTTGCCTGCAGACACTTATTATTGTACTGCTCTCCAGCCATTCAGTGAACAAACTGCCTCCTGCTACAGCCAAATATTTCACATCTTGACTCAGTCCAGACCACCTGCAGCCATTTTTCTGCACCCCAGTTACTAAGTTTTTGTGCAAAGTTTAGTCACTTAGCCTTGTTTCTGCGTCAGGGGTAAGGCTGTTTGGCTGCAATTCTTCCCTGAAGACCACTTCTGGTCAGAATTCTCTGGACAGTAGATGGGTGTTCCTGGGTCCCACTGGTTTCCACCAGTTCTGTGCTGATGGCACTGCTGGACATCTTCCAATGACAAAGGCAAGTAAGCATTATGTGTCTTTAATCTGCTGCATTAAATGTCCTTGCCAAACCACTGCATCTATGGTTCTCAACATTGCCAATTTCTTTGTGCTTCTTCAAAAAAAAAAAAACTTGAACAGCACATCTTGAAACCCCAGTCTGCTTTGAAATATTTGCCTGGGAGAGACCTTGCTGATGCAGTATAACTACCTTGTGCCTTGTTGCTGTGCTCAGTCTTGCCATGGTGTATGACCTGTGACATGAAACTGTCTTCAACAACCTCCCCTTGGTAGCAGAGTTTGGCTGTTCCTCACCAAGTTTTAGGCCTCCTACACAGCAGTTTCTGTTTCAGTTATTGACTGTGTTTCAACCTACATATGAAATTGATGATCAATAGCGCCTTCTCAGTATAATTGGTTTATCATACACCTGACTCCAATCCTACAAAATTCCAGACTTTGTGCAAGTGTACAAAGTGTGCAAGTGTAAGAATGGATGCTGGAGTGAAGCCAAATGTTTGATGCCACACCAAATACTGATTTAGATTTTTCTGCTGTTCACTCACTTTAAATTTTGTAAATTATAAAAATAAATTTTAAAATATATATATTTTTGAAAGCATTCTTACTTTACAGCATTTATTTACACCTGCCTAAAACTTTTGCACTTAAAGCGGAGTTCCAGCCACAAAAAAAAAATTTCAATGAACATACCCCCGGGACAGTCAGGGCTAGTACATTCCACGATGGCTAGCCTCTGATCTGTCCCTGTTCGCACTTACCTTTTAGAAGAAATACTCACTTTTAAAATTTCTTCTCCAGCGCTGCCATCTCAGGTGTGGGCAGCTGAAGCCAGCGCGATCCTCTTCTGCGTTCTCTTCGGTCCCACGATGCACTGTGCCAGTCCCGTCGTCACTTCCGGGGCCGCAGCGTCATCCCTGCACAGCTTCTGGGCATGCCCAAAAGCTGTTTAGCAAGGTATGATGCGTCTGAACCGGAACTGACGTCGGGGCCGGTGCAGGCGCATTGATTCCTGGGAGCGATGACGTTTAGCTCCCAGGAATCATTGCAAAGCGGAAGTGATGGCGAGGGCCGCGCGGCCGGGGGAGGAAGTGGAAGAAAGGTGAGTATATTTTTCTGCAATTACAAGGTAAGTAAAAAAAAAAAAAATCGTAACTACCCATTTCTTTTTCAGATGACAAATAGGAAGCGGGTGGCCCAAAATCGACTATGTCGATTTTGTGGCCGGAACTCCGCTTTAATATATATATATATATATATATATATATATATATATATATATGAAACTGTTTTGCTTTTAGCAGTTCAAGCAAATTAGTACACATTCAAGTGATGTTGAAAGAGTTAAAGAGTTAAAACATTTGCGCCATTTTGTGCTGAGTAGCCCATGTTCCTGCCTTGCCTTGAAGCCTTTCATCAAGCCCAGTTCAAAACCTCTTCATCACAAGAGACAGGTAAACACTTTGGGCTGAGCTGTGTCGTGATGGCGTTATTACCTTTCATAGCTTAAGGTGGAAAGCTAAAGTAGACCCAAGGTATTGCGATTAAAATAAGAATGTGCACATTTTGCTTTAATGCTAAATGAGACTCGCTATAGCAATCCCGCAGATGGCTGTTTGCTCCTCTGTAGCTGGGGAACATCGTTTTTTTCTACATTTCCCTTTATGATTCTGCTACAATAATTGTGCACTGCCCTCCACTGTAATTGCAGCAACAACCATTCTTAATGGTAAATGTTGCATTTGGGGGAAAATTACTAAAATTGTCTCTTTTTGTTGTTTTTAACCAGTTACATGATAAGAAGATTTTACAGTGTATTTATAGTAATTTAAAACCTAATGAGCATCAGCAGACAGTGATCTATCCATAAACTGGTAATGCTATTTAAAAATCATTACAGTTGTGCTACCATCAGAAACAACATAATACATTTAGTTTTATATAACTGGTTGCTGGCAGATTCAGTGGGATTTTAGCAGTAATTCTGGAAAGAACTGCAGCACTGTGTCACATGATTCTCTACTGCACAGTATCTTCCTGTATTTTACTTCAGCTCCTGAAGATTTCACCCCCTTTATTTTTTGCTATTCTGCACTGTGCTACTTTAACTGGCGATTGTGTGGTCATACAGAACTGTACCCAAAAGTAATAGACGTATGGCTTCATTTTTTTATAGCTCTGAGTCAAGGACTACTACAGAGCCCCCATTGTCTGCATTCCTGGCTCCACCTCAGACATTCCTCGGATGTATGACATTATTTGTCTAGGCATGAGAACCAGAAAGTAATGCCTCGTACACACGCATCGATTATTGGCCGGTAATTTTCGGCCAACGTCCGATCTGCCGATTTTCGGCTTGTTAGTATGATGCTTTCGACAACCGACACCGACTTTTCGGCCAAATAAAATCTGGTGTGCAGGCTATAAAATTTTTGTTGGCCGTCAACACAACGGCCAATTTTCCGTCAGTCAGTACAGATTTCGGCGACAAAAATCTGATGAGCAAGACTGGGCATGCTCAGAGAAGAAAAAACACACGGAAAGTAAACCAGCACATGACATCACTTCTGAAGTAGTTTTTTGTTGGCCAAGAAAATTCGTGTGCAGTCTAGGCACATTCCAACCAACAAAACACCACTCTGGACAAAAGTCGGGCGATCGGTCGGCCGATAATCGTTGCGTGTGTACGAGGCTTTACTGTAGAAATGTAAAAAAAAAAATTTAAATAAGTAAATATAGTATACTTTTCTATCTATTTACTAATATTAGCAGCATAAAGATTAAAAATAGTAAGTGTTGATTGAGAGAGTGAAGTTCCACTTTGATTGAACAAGCTGAAGTTAGAAGCTGATTGGCTACCATTCACAACTGCACCAGGTTTTGCAATCTCCAGTTGTAGTAAGCTAACCCCACTATTTATTAGCTGCCCCAGTTTAACCACTTAAGGACTGTCCCATGCAGGTATACTGCAGCAGGGAAGCCCTCCTGCACAAACGGACATACCTCTTGGTATGATCTGCTTGCAAATGCCACCAGCGACCTGCTCCTGCTGTGATTGGACACAGCGGGAGCCAATCAGTAGGTCTGGTGGATGCCATGTCCGCCGGGACCTGATGATCGTTCAGGGGAGAGGCAGAACGGCGGTCTGTCAGGGAGGAAGATGGAGATCTTGTGTTTCTGCTAAGCAGAAACACGGATCTCTGTCTTCCTCCAGTTAGGCCACCCCCACACAAAGTTAGAAAGTACTCCCTAAGATCAACCCTGATGTTAACCCCTTCTCAGATGGTGTCATTGACAGTGCATTTTTTGAGCACTGATCACTGTCATGGTGTCACTGGTATCCAAAAAATTTCACTTATTGTCAGATTTGTCAGCAGCAATGTCGTAGCCCCGTTAAAAACTGCCATTACTAGTAAAACAAATTTAAAAAATAAAAATTCCATAAATCTATATTCTAGTTTGTAGACGCGATAACTTTTGCGCAAACCAATCAATATACACTTATAGGGATTTTTTTTTTTTACCAAAAACATGTAGCAGCATACATGTTTGCCTAAATTGATGAATACAATTTTTTTAGTACTTGCATTTTTTTATTGGATACGTTTTATAGGATAAAATAAAAAATATTGGGAACCGGCACACACAGATGCGATCACAGAGATCTCATGTAATTTGGAGCGTTCTGCTTCTAAAATTACATGCGATGTCTGTGCGGTGCAAATTCAGCCATACAGTTTGTATGGCTAAATTTGCACCGCAATCGCAGTGAACACGCACAGCACCCTTTTTTTGGTCCGCAGCAGAATCGGATCGCATGGTGGTTCACACCAGTGCGATCCGATTCTGTGCGAACTGTCAGTTCACACTGCCATATGCGATCTGAGCTGGGGGTGTCGTTAACTTTGAATTGACACCACCAGCGTATCGCATATGGCAGTGTGAACTGCCTGTGCTGCGGATGCGATGCGGGAACATGCAGATATATTCGCAGTGTTCCCGCATCGCATCAGTGTGAACCGGCACTGAGTGGCACAAATCGCTCGGTAATAGGTCCACAAAAGTCCTTTAAAGGACTGGTATAGGTGTACAATTGTTTGGTGTGCAGTATATAGGGGTGTAATACACTTATAATATACTTTCTAATATAGAAAGCATATTATAGTGTATTTAGGTACTGCAGAAATTTTGCCTCTTTCGCTGCGTTAACTCTGCTACACACAGTGACAAACGTTACTAGAAAATATTTTTCATAACTGGTGTGATAAAACAGTGGCCCCCAAAAATGACAGATTGAAGCGGGGTGTTATAAAACAATATACTTTCATAATAGTGTATTTGGGTACTGCAGAAATGTTGCCTCTTTCGCTGAATTAACTCTGCTACACACAAATGTTTTTTATAACTGGTGTGATATACCAGTGGCCCCCCACATATACTGCTCTTCTCTAGAGACTTTTGTCACAGGGTCATTTAAAAAATGGCAGGCAGAGGAAGAGCCTGGGGTGGTAGGGGTAGGGCAGGAGCACCAGGCCGGAGCCAAAGTGGTAAGTTGCAGAAGGTGCCTTTGATTACATCAAAGGACGCACCAGACTTGATTGAGTGGCTCACTCAGCCTTCCTCTTCTGCACCCTCATCATACTCTCTATCTGCACCCTCTTTACTCTCTGCTGTGTGCACCCCCAAAGACACCACCACCACCACCATATACCCCCAACAATTTTTTTCCGATCCATCACAAGACATTTATGATGCACAGCCATTCTTGGCATCGGATCAGGAAGAGGAGGTAGCAACAGCCGCCGCTCTGACAACAGTACCCAGATCAGCCGAAGGAGGTTGGTCCCCGCTGTTGCTGCCTACTCCGAGATCTCTAATGTTAGTGGTGGGGAAGGTGACGTTGATGATGCAGAGGCAAAATTTCTGCAGTACCCAAATACACTATTATGAAAGTATATTGTTATAAAACATCCCCACTTAAATATGTCATTTTGGGGGGCCACTGGTCTTTCACACCAGTTATAATACTTTTTTCTAATTGCGTTTGTCACTCTTTGTAGTTGTAGTATCGCTGCAGAACTGCTCACCAGTCACAATGCTGCACAAATATAAATCCACTATAATATGCTTTCTATATTCATCCAGCATTGCGACTTCCTCATCTTCCTGCTCCTGCTCCTCAACGGCTTGATCATTGACAAGACGCAATGCACGCTCCAGAAAGAAGGTGTGTGACAGAACCATCTGACTTTGTATTATATTGTTGCTGCCTCCTTTCGTCGGTTTGTTCGGCTGTTCCACGGCCCGTACAGCCCCCCTTTGTTCCCCTATGTTTTAGCCGCTACGCCCCAAATTCCTTTAAAGAGGTTGGGAGACACCATGTCTGCAAATTCAATGTGTATTAGCTGCAGAGAGAGGGGGGGATTGTTTCCAGCAGCCCCCTCCTAAAGAATGTCTACTGATTAAGTGCTTTTGTCTAAAATAGGACAGTATGTTAATAGGGTCTGAGACTATTGATAAGTATGTTAATGAGCTCACCTGGCTGTAATTACATAGTCATTGTTCATGTGGTATTCTCAAAGTATATATAAGTGTTGTGTTTCTTTCAATAAAAGAGAAGAGAGTTACTCTTGATCGAACCTCACTACAGAGCCTCGTCTCGTACTGGGCGGCACAGTGGTGTAGTGGTTAGCACTTTCACCTAGCAGCAAGAGGGTCGCTGGTTCGAATCCCAACCACGACACTACCTGCCTGGAGTTTGCATGTTCTCCCTGTGCCTTTGTGGGTTTCCTCTGGGTACTCCAGTTTCCTCCCACACTCCAAAGACATGCTGGTAGGGTAATTGGATCCTGTATAAAAAAAAAATTGGCCCTACTATGTATGTATGAATGTGAGTTAGGGACCTTAGATTGTAAGCTCCTTGAGGGCAGGGACTGATGTGAATGTGTAATGTATATGTAAAAGCGCTGCGTAAATTGACAGCGCTATACAAGTACCTGAAATAATAATAATAATAATAAATAATAATAATACTTGGGGGGGAATTATTGATGTGCTTCATGTATGGCGGATTGGAGTGGTCGATAGCTGTCCGGGTGTTCAGGAGTGGATTATCCTAGATGACTGTAACCCCTTTCATACTTTGGGGTGTCGTAACAATTGGTGGCAAGCGACGGGATGAGTCCCACCGCCCAGAACAGCTACCGATGCAGTATGAGGAGCTGAAACGGATTACCCTCAAAAAGTTATTGCAATGTAGAGGACGACCAGCAGGTAATTTAAAGAAACGAGAGATTATTGCTCAATTGTTGGAGATGGATGCAGCACAAGAAAGGGAGAGAGCTAATGTGACCGGCATCTTGGATTTAACACCCGAGGAAATACAATTTAACCGGGCAGTGCAAATAAGGCTGGCACATTTTGGCCCCAACCCTACAGCTGACATTGTGGAACGAGTGCAAGCAGCGGTAACAGCCCAACTGCAAGGAAGAGAAGCGGCAGCAGCGGAGGTACCCCATAATAATGTGGGAAGAAAGAAGGTACCTTTTGCTGCGTTTAAAACTTTTGTGGAATCTGAGGGGGAGATTGATGGATTATTGGCAGACTTTGAAAGGCAGTGTACCTTACACAGGGTGCCCACGGATGAATGGGTCACCATCCTCTCTGGGAAATTGTCTGGCCGGGCCAGTGATGCTTTTTGGGCCATCCCGGAGAAGGAAATTATAGATTACCGGGCCGTTAAAGATGCCCTGTTGGCCAGGTATGCAGTAAAGCCAGAAGTATACCGGCGGAGGTTCAGAGAGACCCCCAAGCAAGCGAGTGACTACTATATGGAGTGGGCATGCAGAGTACACCGTGCAGCAACCCACTGGATGGCAGGATGCCAAGCTGTATCTGGGGAGGAGATCTTACAAGTGTTTTTGTTGGAACATTGCTTCAACAAGTTACCTGCCGGGGTTAGAGAATGGGTCCGGGACTGTAAACCCTCCACTTTCCCGGAAGCCGCTCGATTGGCAGATGAATATACCGACGCTCGTAAGCTGGATGATAATGTGCCCAAAGCCCCTGCCAGGGTGGAGTACCGACAAGCAACACCCACCAGTACTACTATTTACCAGGCTCCAGCACACCGCACCCCGGCTTTGCCTGCAACCAACAGCTATGCCCAGCCACCCCGTTTTAACTCCAGGGATTATTCGCAACCCATCTGGTGCTTTGGATGCAAACAGCTTGGGCACAAAAGGCCGGAGTGCCCGTTGAACACAGCCAACCATGCGCAGTCATGGAGACGGCCAGCCGACGGAAATCCATGCAACTCCCCTCCTGCTGCTCACTGCATTGAGCAGGAGGAATGTTGGGGCGTCCTCCATGAAGCAGACCCGGTCCAAGCCGCTCATCAAGACAACAGGCAGCAGCACCGGCAGATGGTTAAGCTTAACGAAAGGGAAGTCAGCGGGTTACGAGACACTGGTGCCACTATGACTTTGCTGCAGAAAGATTTGGTGTCTGAACATCAACACACCAGAGATGCTGTGGCTGTGAGGGTAGCAGGGGGTGCTGTTTTTCGCCTACCTGTTGCCCGAGTACACTTGGATTGGGGAGTGGGGGCTAGACATGTTAATGTGGGGGTTATGAAAGACTTGCCTGCGGATGTTCTTCTTGGGAATGACTTGGCCCCCCTTGTTTCTGCATATGCTCCCATGGGCCCCAATGAAGTTAATGCTGTGACCACTCGTGCCCAGACCCGCGCTGCCCGAACCGACCCACCTGCTACTGAGACCCAGGTAAGACTTTGTTCCCCGACGATTCCCTCAGATCAGACCCCTTTGAGTTGGGATACCCCAGAGGAGTTTGGGAGGGAAACCCGGGCAGATCCAACCCTACAGAAGTATAGAGCTAAGGCAGATGCTAGAGAGGAAGAACCAGATGGGGAGCGGTATGAGTGGGTGGGGGATAGGTTATACAGGATCCCTAAACCGTCCCAGAAAAGTTTGGCCCCTTCTCCGAATCGACAACTGGTGGTACCTGCTAAGTACCGTCAGGAGATTCTGCGAATTGGGCATGATGTACCATTAGCTGGACATCTAGGGTCCCGCCGCACAGCCCATAGAATTACGCAGAATTTCTTTTGGCCCAGTCTTAATCAGGCTGTGCGGGTATATTGTAATACGTGTGACACTTGTCAACGGGTAGGGAAGTGGGGGGACCACCCAAAAGCTAGGCTTATGTCTATGCTTATCATTGGGGAGCCTTTTGCCCGCATAGCCGTTGACATAGTGGGTCCACTGGCCAGGGCTAGCCCATCCAGTAAGAAATATATTCTTACCGTGGTGGACTACGCCACACGCTATCCAGAGGCAGTAGCGCTGTCTAATATAGAGGCAGAGACGGTTGCTGATGCCCTGGTTAAGGTTTTCACTAGAGTGGGGTTCCCTAAGGATATTCTCTCCGATCAGGGGACCCAGTTTACCGCTGTACTTACCCAGCAGCTGTGGAAGGTGTGTGGCATCAAACCGCTACTTAGCTCACCTTATCACCCACAGACTAACGGTCTCTGCGAGCGATTTAACGGCACCCTCAAGCAAATGCTGAGGACCTTTACTGACGCTTGCAGAGACTGGGAGAGGTTCCTGCCTCATCTGTTGTTTGCGTACAGAGAGGTGCCCCAGGAATCTACTGGGTTCTCTCCTTTTGAGTTACTCAATGGGAGAAGGGTCCGTGGACCTCTTGATCTCATCTGAGGACACTGGGAGGGAGAGACAGAGCAGGAGGGGACCCCCATAGTGCCGTATGTTCTGGAACTCCGGGACCGCATGGAGAGTCTGTCTCTGATGGTAAGGGAGAGCCTCCAGGCGGCCCAGGGGAGACAGAAGAGATGGTACGATCGGGGTGCCCGGCAGCGAGTCTTCCAGGTTGGGCAGAAAGTGCTAGTGCTCAAGCCTGTGAAGACAGATAAGATGCAAGCAGCTTGGCAGGGACCGTATAAAGTGTTAGCTCAGATGTGTGATACTACCTATGTCATAGCCAGCTGTGCAGATGAAAGGATTCAGCGAACCTTTCATATAAACATGCTCAATGAGTATCAGGAGAGACCAGAGGATGTCGCTGCAGTATGCGCTCCTGCTGCAGACAACCCAGAGAATCTACCCCTACCAGACTTGTTAGAAAGGGACCCCCAGACTGACCTTACTGCCTTAGTACCGCTGGGGGACCGGTTAAACCCCACGGAAAGGGCTCAGGCTCAACAGCTTCTGTGGGAGAAACAGGCGACGTTCTCCCAAGAACCGGGTTACACTACTCTAGCTGTACATAAGGTAGAGACCCCCGGACAGAACCCCCTACGACAGCCCCCCTACCGCATCCCGGAAGCAGTCCGAGAAGGAATGCGGAAGGAAATACAGGAGATGACCCAGCTTGGGGTTATCGAGCCCTCCAATAGTCCTTGGGCCTCGCCTGTAGTCCTAGTGCCTAAGAAAGATGGAACTACACGGTTCTGTGTGGACTACAGGCGACTCAATGAGCGGACCACCACTGACGCCTATCCGATGCCCCGGGTAGACGACTTACTTGATCGTATTGCCAGGGGACGTTATCTGACCACCATAGACCTGTGTAAAGGCTACTGGCAGATTCCCCTGGCAGAGGATGCTATCCCCAAGTCGGTATTTATCACCCCGTTTGGCCTGTACCAATTTAAGGTCATGCCATTCGGGATGAAAAATCCCCCCGGCTACCTTCCAACGTATGGTGGATGAACTCCTCGATGGCTTCCAGGAATTTGCTTGCGCATACCTGGATGACATTGCGATATTCAGTGAGTCCTGGGAGGAACACCTGGTTCATGTAGGGGTGGTGCTGGATAAGATTCGGGCCGCTGGCCTGACATTGAAGCCAGAGAAGTGCCATCTAGGTATGGCAGAGGTACAGTACTTGGGTCACCGAGTGGGGTGTGGGAGCCAGAGACCAGAGCCAGCCAAGGTAGAGGCAGTGGCTAACTGGCCCACACCTATCACTAAGACCCAGGTGCTAGCCTTCTTGGGGACAGCAGGGTACTACCGACGTTTTGTCCCTGACTACAGCACTATTGCTAAACCCCTGACTGACCTGACTAAAAAGAACCTCCCTAAGCAGGTCCTGTGGTCTCCAGCTTGTGAAGCCGCGTTCCAGGCATTAAAACAAGCTCTTGTGAATGCCCCTGTCTTGGCTGCCCCAGTCCCTAACAAACGCTTTCTTGTCCACACAGATGCTTCCATGTATGGACTGGGGGCTGTGCTGAGCCAAGTCGGGGAGGATGGAGGAGAGCACCCTGTTGCATATCTCAGCAGAAAGCTGTTACCCCGGGAAGTGAGTTATGCGGCAGTGGAGAAGAAGTGTTTGGCCCTGGTCTGGGCCCTGAAAAAGTTGAGTCCCTATCTGTACGGGCAGGAGTTTTCCCTCATGACTGATCACAACCCATTGGTGTGTCTTAACCGGGTCTCTGGGGACAATGGCAGGTTGCTACGCTGGAGTCTAGCCCTGCAACCGTATAACTTTACCATCACTTACAGACCCGGTAAGTACAATGGCAATGCTGATGGTTTGTCCCGACAAACAGACATCACTCCGGCTTCCTAGTCCTGGTCATCCCCACGTTGACTCGCAAGGGTCAAGCCGGGTCTGCCGGAGTGTCCCACAAGGAGGGAGCCATGTGACAGAACCATCTGACTTTGTATTATATTGTTGCTGCCTCCTTTCGTCGGTTTGTTCGGCTGTTCCACGGCCCGTACAGCCCCCCTTTGTTCCCCTATGTTTTAGCCGCTACGCCCCAAATTCCTTTAAAGAGGTTGGGAGACACCATGTCTGCAAATTCAATGTGTATTAGCTGCAGAGAGAGGGGGGGATTGTTTCCAGCAGCCCCCTCCTTAAGAATGTCTACTGATTAAGTGCTTTTGTCTAAAATAGGACAGTATGTTAATAGGGTCTGAGACTATTGATAAGTATGTTAATGAGCTCACCTGGCTGTAATTACACAGTCATTGTTCATGTGGTATTCTCAAAGTATATATAAGTGTTGTGTTTCTTTCAATAAAAGAGAAGAGAGTTACTCTTGATCGAACCTCACTACAGAGCCTTGTCTCGTACTTGGGGGGGAATTATTGATGTGCTTCATGTATGGCGGATTGGAGTGGTCGATAGCTGTCCGGGTGTTCAGGAGTGGATTATCCTAGACGACTGTAACCCCTTTCATACTTTGGGGTGTCGTAAAACAAGGTGTAAGGTACAGTACGATGTCACTGATGGCGCCCTGGCTGCGACTGTCCAGTTTGGTGATCTCATCAAATGGCCGCAGAAGTCGCGCATGAGCAGCCACTGGCGCGGTGAAAAAAAGCCAAGCTCCCCACAACCTGTCCTGCCGCAGAGTTCGTACGGGTAGTCATTAACTGCATGTTTCTGCTGGAGCAGCCTATCAAGCATGTACAAGGTTGAGTTCCATTGCGCCGGGCAGTCACAAATAAGACGTCTGATGGGCAGGTTGTGTCGCCGCTGAATGTCAGCAAGGCGAGCCATGGCTGTGTAAGATCTTCTGAAATGGGCCGAGATTTTCCTGGTCTGCCGCAAGACATCCTGGACCCCAGGGTATTTGACAACAAATCGCTGCACGACCAAGTTCAGGACATGTGCCATGCATGCCATGTGTGTAATTTTGCCCTGTTTCAGCGCGCTCAGCAGATTGGCACCATTGCCACACACCACTTTACCATACCAATCTGTCAAATTGAGCGGTGTTAGCCACTGATCTGCCTGTGAACGCAAAGCTGAAAGGAGTGCAGGACCAGTGTGGCTCTTGACTTCAAGGCACAACAGACGCAGCACAGCATGGCAACGTCTCACCTGGCATGCCAAATAGGTTCTGGGGATCTTTTGCGGTGCAGCGGAAGAGACGGTAGCAGCGGAAAAGGTGGAGTCAGCCGAGGTGGAGAGTTAGGATGGAGGAGGAGTAGAAGAGGCAGGCCTGCATGCAATCCGTTGTGGTAAAACCAAATCTACACGGGTGCCACGGGTTACATGCTTGACGGCCATCAAAAGGTTCACCCAGTGGGCAGTAAAAGTTATATACCTTCCCTGCCCCTTCTTTGCTAGACCATGTGTCTGTGGTCAGATGTATCTTGGCACCGACACTGTGTGCCAAAGATACATTCACTTGCTCCTGAACATTGCCATATAGCTCTGGGATGCTCTTCTGTGAGAAATATTTCCTTCCTGGGACCTTCCATAGTGGTGTTCCAATGGCCACAAATTTTCAAAAGGCCTCCGAGTCCACCAGTTTATATGGCAGTAGTTGATGGGCTATCAGTTCCGACAAGCTAGCGATCAACCATTGGGCGAGAGGGTTATCCGGCGTCATCATTTTTTTACGCTCTAACATTTAGGCCACGGAAGCCTGCCTTGTTCTAGAAAAACGTGAGGATGGCATGATGGAAGGTGGAGTGGAGGACAATTGTGAGGAGAGAGGAGAAGAGGCTGGACGGTGAGAGCCTGGAGTGTGGCTTTGTGGGTTCTGACGGCGTTGCTCCCACTGGGCTCGGTGATGGAAGTCCAGGTGCCTTCTTAGGCCCCTTTCACACAGGCGGACCGTTCAGATCCACCTGTCCGTTTTTTTGGCGGATCTGAACGGTCCCCCCATGCATGTCTATGGGGCATCGGATGTCAGCGGAGACATGTCCGCTGACATCCAATCCGATCTGTCAAATCTGGACGGATGGAAAAACTATTTTCCATCTGTCCAGCGGATCATCCATAGGTGAGCGTTGGGCTTACCGCGACTTATGCGTTGACTGTAAAGGCTCCAGCATCAGGGAACGAATAGACAGACAGGTGTCCGGCTACATCGGGTTAATGGCCGATGTGGACGCTCATAGAAGTGATGAACCCCTGGACTACTGGGTGGGCAGGCTTGACCTCTGGCCAGAGCTTGCACAATTTGCAATGGAACTGTTGGCTTTCCCCTCGTCCAGTGTCCTGTCTGAAAGGACGTTCAGCGCAGCAGGGGGGATCGTGACCGATAAGCTCACTCACCTAGCTCACGACAGTGTTGACTACCTCACATTTCTAAAAATGAATGAGGCATGGATCTCTGAGGAATTCAACACATGTGACCAGTAGACCATGTTTGATTCAAATTCCTCATGACAGGCCACAAATATCCGCCACCACCCATAACAAATCATGGTCCCTGTCTTAGGTAAATACAGCGGCATAAAAGGCCTTTTATGTCCGTTGAATGCCTAATTGCTACAGTCTGTCCCAGCTCCACACAGCAACCTCTCTCTACACTAACAAAAGACTTTTGTGGACCTCTTAGCTAGCGACTTGTGTCACTATACAGTCTGTCCCTGCTCCACACAGCAACCTCCAGCCACAAAATACAAAGTTCTTTGCTGTCAGGTGAACCCATGTGGGCTAATTTTTGGGGCCTGTATTGGCCGACACTTAATTCTGTATCCTGTGTATGCCTAATGTACCTCCAGCCACAGAATACAAAGTTCTTTGCTGTCAGGTGAAAGCCTGTTGGCTAATTTTTGGGGCCTGTACTTGCCGACACTTACTTCTGTATCCTGTGAATGCCTAATGTACCTCCAGCCACAGAATACAAAGTTCTTTGCTGTCAGGTAAACGCTTGTGGGCTAATTTTTGGGGCCTGTAATGGCTGACACTTACTTCTGTATCCTCTGAATGCCTAATGTACATCCAGCCACATTATATAAAGTTCTTTGCTGTCAGGTGAACGCCTGTCGGCTAATTTTTGGGGCCTGTACTGGCCGACACTTACTTCTGTATCCTGTGAATGCCTAATGTACTTCCAGCCACAGAATACAAAGTTCTTTGCTGTCAGGTAAACGCTTGTGGGCTAATTTTTGGGGCCTGGAATGGCCAACACTTACTTCTTTATCCTGTGAATGCCTAATTTTTCAGACTGGCATTGAAAATCAATGGGTCTGTAAACGTTCCGCTTAATTGTGGAACGGATGCGGACCCATTTTACAAATGTGTGAATGGACCCTATATGTATTTGACATGTATTTACAGGCTGATTTAGAAAAAATAAAAATACATATTTTGGCTGAAAAAAAAAAAATGTATGGCAATTGTTTCAATAGCAATACTTCTGGTATGTCAGTGTCCATGTTGTGGGACTATGTGTGCACAGATAGCAAGTATTTTGTGGCTGCAAATATGACCTGTAGGTTTTTAATGTTCGTCTGCCATTAAAGTGAAAGGGGTCCGCCGTGAACTTGCATCCGATGTTTGTCCATCATTATTCACAAGTTCCTGTGAATCAATGAACTACCAATACCTTTGCAGCTGTTGGCTTGTAGTTTCCAATGAACTATCAAGGCACTGTTGAGCACTCTGGTAGTTCATTGATTATTTATGTCTGTTTGAAACTGCCTGCTTGTACGATGTACAGGCAGACAACTTACAATGACAGTCAGTTTTGTAAAAAGGGAACTTATCCTTTAGGAATATTTGGCAGCTCACTTTCACTCAATCATCAAATGACTCCTGCTTTGCAAACTTAAAGTGAAACTCTTTTTTGTTGAGAAAATGAACCAATACCATGCAGGCTAACTATATGCAATACAATTTATAATTTTAACAAACATATTTTCTGCAGTCCTACTTATCTATATACTGAAGAAAATATAACTATGCTGCTAAACTTGAAGCTGGAATATACTAAGCTGTCCATGTAAAGAAAAAAGTATTTCCTGCTGCCCATGTTACCAGAAAAAAATACAGAATACATTTCTCTGCTCGGGGAGCTGTCAGAACCAAGAGATTGGTGGTGTTCGATTGCTCGGTTCTCAGTGTAGAGGTGCTAGGGGATAGATGCAGCCTCGGACCGATGCTGAATCCACCTAGGTAAGGATAATTCTCAAAAAAAAAACAAAGCCATACTTCTCTTTTAAACAGATATAAATGAAAAAAAAAATGACAAAAACACATTCAATGAATAACAGATTAACAAATACAACATTACAATCGTTATTTGAGTTCTGGAAACTCTCGGTTTTGGTGCCTTCTTTTTAACAACTTTAGGGGCCATTGACTCCCCCTCCGATAGCTCAGGTTTAAATTAGGGATTTAAATCCTCCTTGCTGTCTTTACAGAGAGGCACCCGACAGGGGTGGCCATTATCTCCACTCCTCTTCTCTTAAATGATGGAACCCCTAGCTGTTGCAATACTGACTAATCCTGATATCTCTTGTGACACCAATACCACGATTGTGCTCTATATGCGGATGACATTCTTATGTACATCTCTACATCGCCACAAACAATTTTACCCACTTTCTCACTATTGCAAAAATTGTCAAACTTTTCAGGCCTTACATTAAACTATACTAAAACTGTGGCCTTGAATATTACAGTATAACTATCTACAGTTTATTGGGTTTGCAGTACCTTTGATTTCCAATTCTTCCTCCATACCATGCCTAGGCATCCATTTGGCTCAGTCTATTGAAAACTTATACAAATTACCCCCTGCTTTTTAAACAATTACAAGAAGATTTAGATTGGTGGGCTACATATCCCCTCTCCTGGTTTGGAAGCATCAGTTAAAATGAAATTATTACTAGACTGCTCTATTATTTTAGGACTCTACTCATGGCAATTACTAGGCAAAAATTACTACGGTACAGAACAAGATCTCTCAATTCATTTGGGGAGGTGAACATCCTAGAATGAATAGGCTAACACTGTATACGTCAAAATCCCTTGGTGGACTGGGACTTCCGAGTTTCCTGGCATACCACCAGGCTGCACAAATTACTCAGCTGGCCTACACTACTGCAATGGGACCTAAAACTCATTCGGTATCTTTTGAAGCATCATCATGACCTCGTTGTCCAATTGATATTCTATATTTAAAAAGCGCTGCGCTATATCTCTTGACCTTACAAAATGAGATTGCATGCGCTTTGCCCTTTACGTGGGGTGACTACTGCCAGGACTGGTCTTCCCTCTATGGATTCCTGGTAATTCTCAATCCACCTCCATCAAGGATAATCACCAGCCAAATGTAAATCAATAGTTTCTCTGCTGTGCCGGCCAGTTGCAGAGCCTACAAGTTTACATCATAAGTAAAATGTGTAGGATCTGCAACTGTCCGGACTTCTTCAGTGTAAAGAAGAACAAGGAGTCCCAAAAGTAATAGTTTTGCCCCCGCAGAGCCCTGATCTTAACATCATCAAGTCTGTCTGGGATAACATGAGGAAATAAAGATTTGAGGCAGCTTACATCCATAGAAGATCTGTGGTTAGTTCTTCAAGATATTTGGAACAACCTA
Organism: Pelophylax lessonae; assembly: GCF_965119305.1. Lineage (NCBI taxonomy): Eukaryota > Metazoa > Chordata > Amphibia > Anura > Ranidae > Pelophylax > Pelophylax lessonae. The sequence continues at coordinate 287,589,226 of NC_138773.1, forward strand.
CCTGCCAAATTCATTAAAAAAAATGTGTACAAGTGTACCTAGAAGAAATGATGCTGTTTTGTAGACAAAGGGTGATCACACCAAATATTGATTGTATTTGGATTTCTCATCTGCTCATTTCCTTTTTTTTTTTTTTTAACTCATTTTGTTAACCACTTTAGGACCAGGCTTTTTTGTCAGTATTTTTTGCTAGAAAATTACTTAGAACCCTAAACATTACATTAAATATATATTTTTTTAGCAGAGACCCCAGAGAATGAAATGGTGGTTGTTGCAAAATTGTATGCCACACAATATTTGTGCAGCAGTCTTTATAAACGCAATTGTTTTGGAAATAATACACTTGAATTAAAAAAAAAAAAAAACAGTAAAGTTAGCCCAGTTTTTTTTTTTTTTGAAAAATGTGAAAGATGATGTTACGTTGAGTAAATAGATATCTAACATGTCATGCTTAAAAATTGCGCACTCTTATGGAATAGCGACAGACTATGAAACTTAAAAATCTCCATAGGCGTTACTTTAAACATTTTTTACAGATTACCTGTTTAGAGTTACAGAGGAGTCCTGAGGTAGAATTATTGCTTTTGCTCTAACGATTGGGGCGATGTCACATGTGTGGTTTGAACACCGTTTACATGGTGTGCGCTACTTACGTATGAGTTTACTTCTGCGCGCAAGCACGGAGGGATAGGGTGCTTGAAAAAAAATCTTTTCTTATTTATTTTACTTTTTTTATTTTGACACTGTCCCTTTATTTATTGTTATTATTTTTTTAATCACTTTTCTATCTATTACACGGAATGTAAACACTCCTTGTAATAGTAAAGCACTATCCCTGTAGGGCTTGCTGTGTGTTAACTTCTTAGGTCTCCCTCTGATTACCTGCAGACAGTTGAAGGGAGTTTTTCACATATCCCTCCTTACTCCCGTTTTGCTCGTTTACTCAATAAACAGTCTGGGGGATTTGGTTTTTGGTATTTATTGTGGAACTTGTATGAGGGAAGGGAATGGTGGGATACTCCAACTAAACTATTCACGGTAGAAAAGGAAAACTCTCACTTGGCCTCACCAGGTTACTTGTGGAAGTAGACACACTGCTTTGACCACACTGCCACTTGTATGGAAGAATTATGTCTTCTTGCTCTCTTTAGCAGCAGACTTGATGCATCTTCAGGACACTTTCTAGCATCCCCTTGACTGACACCCGTCTGCTGTCTCTTCCTCCTAAAGGGATGGCCCTCACATGACAGGCCCCATGACACAGATCTGTACTCACTGTAGGCAGAATCAGATCCTTTCCGGTGTCTCCTTTCCAGTCAGCTCTGCAGGACATCTGGGTTCAGCTATCTGACTTTCAGGCCCATGGGTCGACTACCCAAGGCCACAAGGCAGCTTCTACAGAGGAGGGGCAGCCGTCCCCACTCTGGGACCCTGCTCTCCAGTCGAAGACCCCTAGCACATGTGCACTTGGCATTTATACAGTCACCTAGCATTCACCATTGCACTTTCCTCTGCCAATCACCAGGGCTGGAACAATGCCTGTGCCCTCATTTTTTAGGTTTCTTCCCACTGTCCAATATGTCTCCCTATGGGACCAGTGTGAAACATTCAGTCAACCTGAGCTGCACCTGAACACCATAAGCAGACCCTACCAATGGATCCTGCTCCCTGGTAGGCAGAGAGCACTATATATTTACCTGGCAATCATCCTGGCAAACAGAAAGACACAAAAACTATATTCTCTTCTAGCACCTACCTAGGAGGGAGATACAATAGAAATAAGCATGACAAGTCCTCTTTATTGAGAGACTGGGGGTCAAAAAGGCCCCAGATCTCTCATTTAGCTTTAAAAGCAAAGCTTGGACTTTAAAAAAAAAAAAAAAAACATGTCTTTATGTCCGAGAACCGGAAGTGACGTTGGAGGTCGCTCTGGCCCTCAAAGGGCATAGAGCTGAGTGGGGGATATCTTGCTGCATCGGATCGGTTCCAGGCTTACTGACATCTCCAGGAAGCTCGGAAACGACCAGGAAGTGGCAGGGGAGCTAGCTGCTGCCATAATCTCTGTATTTAACCACTTAAGCCCTGGAAGATTTTATCCCCTTCCTGACCATAAAAAGAGCGTCAATTTTACAAAAATAACAATATTTTTCACATTTTTTTATATGAAATTCCCCCCAAAAAAATGTAAAAATAAATTTTTTTTAACATTTTCGGCCAATTTGATTTATGCCACATGTGTTTGGTAAAAAAAATCGCAAAAAGCGTATTTTGATTGGTTTGCGCAAAAGTTATCGCGTTTACTAACAAAGGGAAAGATTTTTTGTCATTTTTGTTGTTTTTTTTTAACGCGTAATGGTGGCGATCTGCGATTTTTTTTGTGGTACGGCAACATTGCGACGGACAGATCGGACCCTTGACTGACATTTTTGACACTTTTGGGGTTACCAGTAACATTTCTACAGTAATCAGTGCTATACATATGCACTGTTACTGTAAAATTACACTGGCAGTGAAGGGGTTAACTTTTTTTGAGAGGGAGGGGTTATGTGTGTCCCTAGGGGCGTGATTCTAACTGTGATTGGCTGTGGCTTGAGGTGTATGAACAGTGATCAACGGTCCTACATAGTAGAACCGTATGATCACCATTCATACACAGGGGAGAATGACAGGCGGCTTGTTTACATTAGCCGCCTGCCTTTCTCCCTCTGCACCGACGATCGCCGAGTGACCGGCGGACATCGGGTCCGCCGGTCACACGCGCGGGGGGGTCCGTGACCACGCGGGAGTGGGAGCGCGCCTCGGGGGGCACGCGCTCGCTCCCTAGACCCTCACAGGCTAGCGACGTAGTACTACATCGCTCTGCCTGTGAGGGGCTGACCGCCGCAGTAAATGGTCGTGCTGCGGTCGGCAAGTGGTTAATGTCATAATCATGATGTTCACTTCTTTTTCTGAAAGCATTCTTAATTTAAAGCATAATGTGTATACATTGAGTGTATGTATATATTTTATATATAGATATGTGTGTGTGTGTGTGTATATATATATATATATGTATATATATATATATATATATATATATATATATATATATATATATATATATATATATATATATATATATATATATATATATATATATACTGAATATAGTTTAAGCCAAAGAAGAGTTTGCCTTAAATTTTTTTTGTTTAAACTCATTACATAATTAGACCGTTGGATGTGCCAAACCATACAGCGTACGCCCTTGACACAGATTCTTCTGTATTGAAATAAGTTCAAAACCAACACACATTCAGAAACGTTTTTTTAATTGTCCAGTAATTAAAGCAGTATTTAACAGATACCCTTGAAGGAGAGGAGTTCAGCGAGCACAGAATATGGATAGTATGCGTGGACAGTGAGCTGAGTGGCAAATTATCTGCTATGTAGGGCACACAAAAGCTAAGTAACTATAGATTAATATGGGTCGCCTCACCTCTTGCCTGTAGAAGTGCTGATTAGGAAGAAAGAGACTCCTCTCCACTTATCCGGAGTGATGATACAGTAACTGGAAGCTTTGCAGATGTTGGCAATTGTGCTCATTCTTGCTAATAGTGCATTTTAAAGCACTTTGATATGTTTATGTAAACCTTAATGTAACCTCTGTATTATTTATAATGCCTCCTGTTTGCGCTGATGTCATAAATCAAAGGATGGAGCACGCTGTCCTTATGTACACATATATTTATGAAACTTTATGTTATTTTGCTTATGCACTGTATACTTTATAAATGCTGCTCCCATGAGTTTTTCACTTAAAGCAAACTTGTTATTGCCATAAAACTACTAAAGAGCTACTGAAGGCTGTGGCAATAAACTTCAGAAATCCATATCCAAGGAATGGAAAATAAAAATCTCTATTGCATTTGGCAGTTTTTAGAGCTGACTTTCCATCTTCTACCTTCTACATTTTCTTATTGGCCAGTGAGGCAATCTTTCATAGTGAGGGGCCAATGGGAATGTGCAGGATGTGAAAGAGGGTAGGCCAGCTTATAACACTGAAAAGATAAGGAACAGAGGGCACACCAGCCTAGTGCATAATCCTTGCAATATTTGTGCAGTCCTTCCTAACACTAAAATCTTGGCATCTACAGACATCCACGATCTAACAATAACCTATATATCCCTGTAAGGAAGAAATCCATATACATACCTTTTTTCAAGGTGATTTGACCCAATCCCACACTGAGCTGCCATCTGCAGCTTTGTTGTGGAGGCAGTTGCAAAGGACACATCTGACAATGAAATCCCCATAGTAAGTCTATAGGTGATGTCAGTCCCTATTTATTTCACAGCCGTTGTCTGCTGTGTCCTCTGCAGAGCTTCCTCCCCTGGAGACCGGGTCGGATCAGCTTTAAAAAAGGTATGTTTACTGATTTCTTCTTTACAGGGCTAGATAGGTTAGTGTTAGATCTTAGATGTCTGTAGATGCAGGGATTTTAGTGTTAGGGTGGACTTACACTTTTAATAGAAAATGTGTCTTGGAAAAGAAAGAGAAAATGTAGATGTATACTCAGAAAAGACAACATCAGTAGGCACAGCAAAGTCCAGAAAGTCCCTTAACCACCCTGGTCCACTGGACAAGTCCCAAATGTGAGATGAAATTCCAAAAGGCTGATGCTTTTCAAGGGGAATCCCCTCTTCCTCAGGGCTCTTTCCCTTTGGGTTTGCCTGGCGTGTTGTGGGAGGACAGCAAAGCCTATGCGAGAGTTGCATTAGCCGAAGATACCTGACTGCCCTTTGCCACATGCTTTTCATGAGATTTGCTTCTTTCCTTGTTTGCAACTTATAAAAATTCCAGGAAAAGTAGAGAAGTTACAGAAGTAAATATTACAGTTGCTTGGGATTTGGGGCAGTGGACGCTGAAGGAGTCATATAAAAGTATGACCAGGCTCTGCTAGATGCCTTCATTGTAAGACCACTGGGGTATTAAACAAAATGACTACACTGCAAATGACTGTACTGCTCTTTGTACTTCTACCTTTGTACTAGCCCCTAATTCCATATAGAAAGGTGCAGGTTTGGCTAGCAACTGCAGAGTACTCCAAAACAGAACGTGGGTGATCACACTCAGATATGTAGATAGACACATACATCACCTTCAGGAGAGGTACAACATTGAAGCGTTTTGTGAAGTATGCGCTTAGTCATACGTGTCAACGTTTTTCCTCTGCTGAAAGTGATGTGGATGTCTATCATGATGGATTATTCCTAATAAACTCCTGCGATCTTCTACATATTTAAGTGTGGTCATCCAGTTTCTGCTTTAAGGCAACTAGGGTAGGAGAGCTCTACTCTCATTAAAGATTTATATTGTGAGTAATTCATGGTAGGCAGTTTTGTCATGCAAAAAAAAACATTGCCTCTCCATTTCAGTGGTTTTCTGTTAACAGTCTAAAAATTCTGATTTTGTTTCCTTGCAACCATGGCAATAGCATTCTTTTTGTAGACCGGATTTTCCAGAACTCCTCATTTAAATAGCTCACTGCAAATGTATTTTCTAAATCATGCAGTACAGGACAAAATATTTCAGTTTTGACTTGAGATAAGCTCTCAGTTTGGTCTGAACACAAAACTTTGCATGCTAAGGTATTTGTACAAACTCCAGATTTTCAGCCCATTTGGTATCATATTACCCACTGCATCCTTAACAGCCAGTGATGTAACTGGCCCTATTTATTTGCTGACCAGGAAGTTCTGGCCATGTAAACAAAGCTGCTGGGATAGTTAAAGACATCATGAGGTACCCCCCAAAATTCTTATCAGGCCCTTCCGGTCTGTTATGATTTTAAAGGAGAGACCCATGAATAAAAATCAGATGATTATCTAATTATCTGTGCATTCAGCTTGGCAGGCCATAAAAGGGGCTCCTCGCCTATGTTATGAACAAGGCGTATGTAGTTGGGGGCATGTGGTCTGGCATAGTTTGGAGGGAAGGGGGAGCATGCTTGTCCCATCTTTCCTGGAATTAGGAGCTGTCCTCTTGCCAATTTTCTTTTACATTTTTTGCATGGGGTTCCCCTTGACATCTATGCCGGACCCTCATCAAGGATAAGGGTCTGGTATGTCATGCCTTTTTATTTTTTTCTTGCCTAGGATAAAGGATCTGGTAAAGAATCCTTGGCTCTTTGTCTACAAAGAGAGGTAAGTGGCTGAAGCTGTATACATTTTACAGATTTAGTTTATTAAATGCAAAAGGAGTTTTGCATTTTTATGTTTAAATCTAAAGCGATTCTAAAGTCAAAAGGTTTTTTTATTTTATTGTATTCTATACATTAAGATAAAAATAAACTTCTGTGTGCAGCAGCCCCCCCCCCTCTCAGCCCCCCCAATACTTACCTTTTCCCCATCTCGATCCAGCAATGTTGAATGAGATTATCGTCTGCCTGGGACGGTTCCTCCTCATTGGATGAAACTTCCGCCAATTGAGCCATTGGCTCTCACTGCTGTCAATCAAAGTCAGTGAGCCAATGAGGAGAGAGAGGACACACAGAGCAGCGGCTCGGCTCTGGTGCATCCATAGCAAGCAGCTTGCTGTGGGGGCACTTGGCTGGAGGGAGAGGCCAGGAGCGCTGGCAAGGAACCCAAGAAGATTAGGAGCTGCTCTGTGCAAAACCGATGTACAGACCAGGTAAACATAACATGTTTGTTATTTTTAGACAAAAAAAAAAAACAGAGACTTTAGTATCACTTTAAGCATTAATAAAATAGCTGCTCCCCGCCAATTGTTCATTGTTTTTTCTTTTGAATATATTTATCAGGGAAGTGCCCAGCTCCCCATGTCATTTGTTTGACAATCCCTTGCCCGTTATGCCCTGTACACACTATCAGATTATCTGAAGACTTTTGTCTGCAGACTTACCAAAACCATATAATATGAGGTCAAACCTAAACACTTTCAATTTGTATGCAATCTGGCAGGCCCTTGCACTACATAAAAAAGGTAAATCTGAAGACAAAAGTCTTCAGATAATCTGATAGTGTGTACAGGGCATTAGCCTATAAAATGGTCAAAACTTTTAACTTCTGGCTTTCATTGTCCTAAATGCAGTTCAGGTGATTGGAAACTGACCAAAAAGGTGATAGATATCTTCTCTCTACTGAAAGAAAAACACCTATTTTAAAATCTGATTCTTTTTTTTCCAAGAATTTTTATCTCCCTAGCTGATCCATAGCCAATGTGCCTTGCTCTTTGCATCTTTCCAGATCAGTTGACTTCTTGGCTAAGTTTCAGGATCTGTACCTGGAAGAAGATGCCGGATCAGCCCGTAACATTGCTTTAGGCACTAGATCCTGTGTGGGCACTTACCTTGGCATATTGTGAATTGAATTAAGTTGACCTCAGTGTGTTATACAGGTCCAGGACCATAGTCAATCTGCAACAGAGCCCTATCCCTGAAGACTAGGTATGACCATCATGGGAGGGCAAAGCCAGGGTGAGGTTTGTCTATAAAACCCTAGATTGATTAAGACTAGTGTTGAGCGAACACGGACTGTATTATTCGTGTTCGTACCGAATAATTGGATTTTTTGTACCCGAACACGGACACGGACACTTTACTGTATGTTCGGGTAAAAATCCGTGTTCGGTCGTTTTATTTCCGGGTTTTGCATGCTTTGGCGCTCTTTTCATGGCGGGCTTTCAACAGCCAATCAACAATCGTTTAACTGGTGTGCCTTAAGCCATCCCAGCCATGCCTGCAAATGTCTCAGTAGCTGTGATTGGCCGTCTGAAGCATGTGACCAAGTCTTTATAAGTTCGAGGCAGCCGCAGCGGCGTCATTATGCTGCTTAGATTCAGGGACAGAGCACACATCAACGTGCTGGCTGCTGATTAGGGAAAGATAGGCAGGAAAAAACCATTTGTGTCCGGATAGAATTGAGGGACAGGTCGGAGTGTTTAGGCAGGGCGAGTTGTAGGCATTTTAGGGATAGAGTCTGCTGAATTATATAGGGTCAGTGTCTTCTACAAACTACAATCGATATTGCTGTGTGGGGGGTGGGGTGAATCTGCACTCAATCCTGATCTACGATCTCTTCTCAATCCTGTTAGGGACAGAGTCTGCTGAATTTTAGGGAAACTGTGTTCTACAAACTACAATCGATATTGCTGTGTGGGGGGTGGGGTGAATCTGCACTCAATCCTGATCTACGATCTCTTCTCAATCCTGTTAGGGACAGAGTCTGCTGAATTTTAGGGAAACTGTGTTCTACAAACTACAATCGATATTGCTGTGTGGGGGGTGGGGTGAATCTGCACTCAATCCTGATCTACGATCTCTTCTCAATCCTGTTAGGGACAGAGTCTGCTGAATTTTAGGGAAACTGTGTTCTACAAACTACAATCGATATTGCTGTGTGGTGTGGGATTGGAGATAGGCAGGTGTCAGTGATCCACATCCATTTTTCTGTGTGTGAGCTGCAGTGAACACAATCTTTTTGGGCTGCAGTGAACACAATCTTTTTGGGCTGCAGTGAACACAATCTTTTTGGGCTGCAGTGAACACAATCTTTTTGGGCTGCAGTGAACACAATCTTTTTGGGCTGCAGTGAACACAATCTTTTTGGGGTGCAGTGAACAAAATCTTTTTGGGGTGCAGTGAACACAATCCTTTTTGGTGTGCAGTGAACACAATCTTTGTGGGGTGCAGTGAACAAAATCCTTTGTGGGGTGCAGTGAACACAATCTTTTTGGGGTGCAGTGAACAAAATCCTTTTTGGGGTGCAGTGAACAACATCCTTTTTGGGGTGCAGTGAACACAATCTTTTTGGGGTGCAGTGAACAAAATCCTTTGTGGGGTGCAGTGAACACAATCTTTTTGGGGTGCAGTGAACACAATCTTTTTGGGGTGGAGTGAACAACATCCTTTTTGGGGTGCAGTGAACAAAATCCTTTTTGGGGTGCAGTGAACAAAATCATTTTTGGGGTGCAGTGAACACAATCTTTTTGGGGTGCAGTGAACACAATCTTTGTGGGGTGCAGTGAACACAATCTTTTTGGGGTGGAGTGAACAACATCCTTTTTGGGGTGCAGTGAACAACATCCTTTTTGGGGTGCAGTGAACACAATCTTTTTGGGGTGCAGTGAACACAATCTTTGTGGGGTACAGTGAACAGAATCTTTGTGGGGTGCAGTGAACACAATCTTTGGGGGGTACAGTGAACACAATCTTTGTGAGGTGCAGTGAACACAATCTTTGTGGGGTGCAGTGAACACAATCATTGTGGGGTGCAGTGAACTCAATCTTTGTGGGGTACAGTGAACACAATCTCATACTGAAGGTTTGAGGGTGCTGCCTGTTCCATACTCCCCCTACTCCTCATCTAGCCTTTTAGGGGTACAAACAATAGTAATTGGGGCCTAGTGTGGTTGTGTACGTGTGATATACATACACTTTTTTGGGATCATATTTTCTATTCCGCTATTTAATCAAAAACCTTTGGGGATCAGTTAAATTGGGGGATAGTCTGTGTTGGTACGTGTGAGAGAGATCCACCTTTCCAAGTTGTTGGGGTTCATCTCATACTTCTGAAGGTTTGAGGGTGCTGCCTGTTCCATACTCCCCCCTACTCCTAGCCTTTTAGGGGTACAAACAATAGTAATTGGGGCCTAGTGTGGTTGTGTACGTGTGATATACATACACTTTTTTGGGATCATATTTTCTATTCCGCTATTTAATCAAAAACCTCTGGGGATCAGTTAAATTGGGGGATAGTCTGTGTTGGTACGTGTGAGAGAGATCCACCTTTCCAAGTTGTTGGGGTTCATCTCATACTTCTGAAGGTTTGAGGGTGCTGCCTGTTCCATACTCCCCCCTACTCCTAGCCTTTTAGGGGTACAAACAATAGTAATTGGGGCCTAGTGTGGTTGTGTACGTGTGATATACATACACTTTTTTGGGATCATATTTTCTATTCCGCTATTTAATCAAAAACCTCTGGGGATCAGTTAAATTGGGGGATAGTCTGTGTTGGTACGTGTGAGAGAGATCCACCTTTCCAAGTTGTTGGGGTTCATCTCATACTTCTGAAGGTTTGAGGGTGCTGCCTGTTCCATACTCCCCCCTACTCCTAGCCTTTTAGGGGTACAAACAATAGTAATTGGGGCCTAGTGTGGTTGTGTACGTGTGATATACATACACTTTTTTGGGATCATATTTTCTATTCCGCTATTTAATCAAAAACCTCTGGGGATCAGTTAAATTGGGGGATAGTCTGTGTTGGTACGTGTGAGAGAGATCCACCTTTCCAAGTTGTTGGGGTTCATCTCATACTTCTGAAGGTTTGAGGGTGCTGCCTGTTCCATACTCCCCCTACTCCTAGCCTTTTAGGGGTACAAACAATAGTAATTGGGGCCTAGTGTGGTTGTGTACGTGTGATATACATACACTTTTTTGGGATCATATTTTCTATTCCGCTATTTAATCAAAAACCTCTGGGGATCAGTTAAATTGGGGGATAGTCTGTGTTGGTACGTGTGAGAGAGATCCACCTTTCCAAGTTGTTGGGGTTCATCTCATACTTCTGAAGGTTTGAGGGTGCTGCCTGTTCCATACTCCCCCTACTCCTAGCCTTTTAGGGGTACAAACAATAGTAATTGGGGCCTAGTGTGGTTGTGTACGTGTGATATACATACACTTTTTTGGGATCATATTTTCTATTCCGCTATTTAATCAAAAACCTCTGGGGATCAGTTAAATTGGGGGATAGTCTGTGTTGGTACGTGTGAGAGAGATCCACCTTTCCAAGTTGTTGGGGTTCATCTCATACTTCTGAAGGTTTGAGGGTGCTGCCTGTTCCATACTCCCCCTACTCCTAGCCTTTTAGGGGTACAAACAATAGTAATTGGGGCCTAGTGTGGTTGTGTACGTGTGATATACATACACTTTTTTGGGATCATATTTTCTATTCCGCTATTTAATCAAAAACCTCTGGGGATCAGTTAAATTGGGGGATAGTCTGTGTTGGTACGTGTGAGAGAGATCCACCTTTCCAAGTTGTTGGGGTTCATCTCATACTTCTGAAGGTTTGAGGGTGCTGCCTGTTCCATACTCCCCCCTACTCCTAGCCTTTTAGGGGTACAAACAATAGTAATTGGGGCCTAGTGTGGTTGTGTACGTGTGATATACATACACTTTTTTGGGATCATATTTTCTATTCCGCTATTTAATCAAAAACCTCTGGGGATCAGTTAAATTGGGGGATAGTCTGTGTTGGTACGTGTGAGAGAGATCCACCTTTCCAAGTTGTTGGGGTTCATCTCATACTTCTGAAGGTTTGAGGGTGCTGCCTGTTCCATACTCCCCCTACTCCTAGCCTTTTAGGGGTACAAACAATAGTAATTGGGGCCTAGTGTGGTTGTGTACGTGTGATATACATACACTTTTTTGGGATCATATTTTCTATTCCGCTATTTAATCAAAAACCTCTGGGGATCAGTTAAATTGGGGGATAGTCTGTGTTGGTACGTGTGAGAGAGATCCACCTTTCCAAGTTGTTGGGGTTCATCTCATACTTCTGAAGGTTTGAGGGTGCTGCCTGTTCCATACTCCCCCTACTCCTAGCCTTTTAGGGGTACAAACAATAGTAATTGGGGCCTAGTGTGGTTGTGTACGTGTGATATACATACACTTTTTTGGGATCATATTTTCTATTCCGCTATTTAATCAAAAACCTCTGGGGATCAGTTAAATTGGGGGATAGTCTGTGTTGGTACGTGTGAGAGAGATCCACCTTTCCAAGTTGTTGGGGTTCATCTCATACTTCTGAAGGTTTGAGGGTGCTGCCTGTTCCATACTCCCCCTACTCCTAGCCTTTTAGGGGTACAAACAATAGTAATTGGGGCCTAGTGTGGTTGTGTACGTGTGATATACATACACTTTTTTGGGATCATATTTTCTATTCCGCTATTTAATCAAAAACCTCTGGGGATCAGTTAAATTGGGGGATAGTCTGTGTTGGTACGTGTGAGAGAGATCCACCTTTCCAAGTTGTTGGGGTTCATCTCATACTTCTGAAGGTTTGAGGGTGCTGCCTGTTCCATACTCCCCCCTACTCCTAGCCTTTTAGGGGTACAAACAATAGTAATTGGGGCCTAGTGTGGTTGTGTACGTGTGATATACATACACTTTTTTGGGATCATATTTTCTATTCCGCTATTTAATCAAAAACCTCTGGGGATCAGTTAAATTGGGGGATAGTCTGTGTTGGTACGTGTGAGAGAGATCCACCTTTCCAAGTTGTTGGGGTTCATCTCATACTTCTGAAGGTTTGAGGGTGCTGCCTGTTCCATACTCCCCCCTACTCCTAGCCTTTTAGGGGTACAAACAATAGTAATTGGGGCCTAGTGTGGTTGTGTACGTGTGATATACATACACTTTTTTGGGATCATATTTTCTATTCCGCTATTTAATCAAAAACCTCTGGGGATCAGTTAAATTGGGGGATAGTCTGTGTTGGTACGTGTGAGAGAGATCCACCTTTCCAAGTTGTTGGGGTTCATCTCATACTTCTGAAGGTTTGAGGGTGCTGCCTGTTCCATACTCCCCCTACTCCTAGCCTTTTAGGGGTACAAACAATAGTAATTGGGGCCTAGTGTGGTTGTGTACGTGTGATATACATACACTTTTTTGGGATCATATTTTCTATTCCGCTATTTAATCAAAAACCTCTGGGGATCAGTTAAATTGGGGGATAGTCTGTGTTGGTACGTGTGAGAGAGATCCACCTTTCCAAGTTGTTGGGGTTCATCTCATACTTCTGAAGGTTTGAGGGTGCTGCCTGTTCCATACTCCCCCTACTCCTAGCCTTTTAGGGGTACAAACAATAGTAATTGGGGCCTAGTGTGGTTGTGTACGTGTGATATACATACACTTTTTTGGGATCATATTTTCTATTCCGCTATTTAATCAAAAACCTCTGGGGATCAGTTAAATTGGGGGATAGTCTGTGTTGGTACGTGTGAGAGAGATCCACCTTTCCAAGTTGTTGGGGTTCATCTCATACTTCTGAAGGTTTGAGGGTGCTGCCTGTTCCATACTCCCCCTACTCCTAGCCTTTTAGGGGTACAAACAATAGTAATTGGGGCCTAGTGTGGTTGTGTACGTGTGATATACATACACTTTTTTGGGATCATATTTTCTATTCCGCTATTTAATCAAAAACCTCTGGGGATCAGTTAAATTGGGGGATAGTCTGTGTTGGTACGTGTGAGAGAGATCCACCTTTCCAAGTTGTTGGGGTTCATCTCATACTTCTGAAGGTTTGAGGGTGCTGCCTGTTCCATACCCCCCCTGCTCCTCATCTAGCCTTTTAGGGGTACAAACAATAGTAATTGGGGCCTAGTGTGGTTGTGTACGTGCGAGATACATACACTTTTTTTGATCATATTTCCTATTCCGCTATTCAATAAAAACCTTTGAGGATCAATTGAATTGCGGGATAGTCTGTGTCGGTACGTGTGAGAGAGATCCACCTTTCCAAGTTGTTGGGGTTCATCTCATACTTCTGAAGGTTTGAGGGTGCTGCCTGTTCCATACTCCCCCTACTCCTCATCTAGCCTTTTAGGGGTACAAACAATAGTAATTGGGGCCTAGTGTGGTTGTGTACGTGTGATATACATACACTTTTTTTGGATCATATTTTCTATTCCGCTATTCAATAAAAACCTTTGAGGATCAATTGAATTGCGGGATAGTCTGTGTCGGTACGTGTGAGAGAGATCCACCTTTCCAAGTTGTTGGGGTTCATCTCATACTTCTGAAGGTTTGAGGGTGCTGCCTGTTCCATACCCCCCCTACTCCTCATCTAGCCTTTTAGGGGTACAAACAATAGTAATTGGGGCCTAGTGTGGTTGTGTACGTGCGAGATACATACACTTTTTTTGATCATATTTCCTATTCCGCTATTCAATAAAAACCTTTGGGGATCAATTAAATTGCGGGATAGTCTGTGTCGGTACGTGTGAGATCCACCTTTCCAAGTTTTTGGGGTTCATCTCATACTTCTGAAGCTTTGAGGGTGCTGCCTGTTCCATACTCCTCCTCCTCCTCATCCATCCTTTTAGGTGTACAAACAATAGTAATTGGGGCCTAGTGTGTTTCTGTACGTGTGAGATACATACACTTTTTTTGATCATATTTCCTATTCCGCTATTCAATAAAAACCTTTGGGGATCAATTGAATTGCGGGATAGTCTGTGTCGGTACGTGTGAGAGAGATCCACCTTTCCAAGTTGTTGGGGTTCATCTCATACTTCTGAAGGTTTGAGGGTGCTGCCTGTTCCATACCCCCCCTACTCCTCATCTAGCCTTTTAGGGGTACAAACAATAGTAATTGGGGCCTAGTGTGGTTGTGTACGTGCGAGATACATACACTTTTTTTGATCATATTTCCTATTCCGCTATTCAATAAAAACCTTTGAGGATCAATTGAATTGCGGGATAGTCTGTGTTGGTACGTGTGAGAGAGATCCACCTTTCCAAGTTGTTGGGGTTCATCTCATACTTCTGAAGGTTTGAGGGTGCTGCCTGTTCCATACTCCCCCTACTCCTCATCTAGCCTTTTAGGGGTACAAACAATAGTAATTGGGGCCTAGTGTGGTTGTGTACGTGTGATATACATACACTTTTTTTGGATCATATTTTCTATTCCGCTATTCAATAAAAACCTTTCTAGGGCAAGATCTTAAATTACAGAAATATGAGGAGACCGTCAAATAAGGGCCGTGGCCTGGGTCGTGGTGCTGCTGGTAGAGCTCCTGTTGCAAGGAGAGGACATGGTCGATCTGTGCCAGCTACACGCACAAGTGAAACACCTTCCTCAAGTGTGAGTAGGCGACAGAACCTGCATCAGTATTTGGTAGGGCATCAAACGCCCCTAGAAGTGATGAGGCCAGAACAAGTTGAGGCGATAGTAGATTGGTTTGCTGCTGACAGTGCCTCCAGTTCCTTCACATTGTCTCCCACCCAGTCTACTGCAGAAAGGTCAGAGTTGGCACCTGCAGCCAATGTCCAACCGTCTTTCACCTCACCCCCTTGCAAATCAGGCCAGCAGTCTGAGCCCCAAGCCATACAGCAGTCTCTTATTCTTTTTGAGGACTCTGTCAGCAGGGTTTCCCAGGGCCATCCACCTAGCCCTGCCCCAGAAGTGGAAGAGATTGAGTGCAGCGATGCCCAACCACTTATTCCTCAAGATGAGTACATGCAAGGATCATCGCAGCACGTCTCCGATGATGACGAAACGCAGGTGCCAACTGCTGCGGCGTTCAGCATTGTGGAGACCGACAAGGAGGGCAGGGGTGAAGACTGGGTGGAAGATGATGTGGAGGACGATGAGGTCCTCGACCCCACATGGAATGAACGTCATGCAGGTGAACTGAGTAGTTTGGAGGAAGAGGCGGTGGTCGCACAGAGCCACCAGCACAGCAGAAGAGGGAGCAGGGTGCAGAAGCGGAGCGGCCGTGCCCTAGACACTACGCCCGCTACTGCCCAACGCAGCAAGGGAACGAGCGCACCAAAGTCAGCTCAAAGGAGTTCTCTAGCGTGGAAGTTCTTTAGAAAATGTGCTGATGACAGGACACGAGTGGTTTGCACCCTGTGCAATCAGAGCTTGAAGCGAGGCATGAACCTTCTCAACCTGAGCACAACCTGCATGATCAGGCATCTAAGTGCAAAGCACGAGCTGCAGTGGAGTACACACCTTCAAAACCAAGAAACGTCTCTGGCTCATCCTGCTTCCTCTTCTGCTGCAGTCTCGGCCGCTCCAGCCACATCTGTAGTGATACCGGCACCTGCCACCCCGCAAACAGACGATCTGTCAGCAACACCACCACCTGGGTCACCAACAACCATCTCCACAATGTCCCGTGGAAGCGTTCAGCTTTCCATCTCCCAAACACTTGAGAGGAAGAGGAAGTACCCCCCTACCCACCCGCGATCCCTGGCCCTGAATGCCAGCATTTCAAAATTATTGGCCTTTGAAATGCTGTCATTCCGTCTGGTGGAGACGCACAGTTTTAAAAACCTTATGTCGGTGGCTGTCCCACAGTACGTCGTGCCCAGCCGCCACTACTTTTCCAGGCAAGCCATCCCTTCCCTGCACAACCAAGTGGGGGAAAAAATCAGGTGTGCACTGCGCAACGCCATCTGTGCCAAGGTCCACCTAACTACGGATACGTGGACCAGTAAGCACGGTCAGGGGCGTTATATCTCCCTAACGGCACACTGGGTAAATGCAGTGGCGGATGGGCCTGAGGCGGATAGCAATTTGGCGCATGTCCTTCCACCACCGAGGATTGCAGGGCGCTTCAGTTTGCCTCCTGTTCCTAACTCCTCCTACTCCGCTTCCTCATCCTCTACCGCCTCCTCATCCGGACAGCGTAACACCTTCACCACCAACTTCAGCACGGCCAGGGGTAAACGACAGCAGGCAGTTTTACAACTTGCCTGTTTGGGGGACAAACCACACACCGCGCAGGAGTTGTGGAGGAGCATGGAACAGCAGACAAATGAGTGGTTGCTGCCAGCGAGCCTCAAGCCCGGCCTGGTGGTGTGCGATAACGGGCGAAATCTCATAGCAGCTCTGGGCCTAGCCGGTTTGACGCACATCCCTTGCCTG
Source organism: Pelophylax lessonae (assembly GCF_965119305.1). Lineage (NCBI taxonomy): Eukaryota > Metazoa > Chordata > Amphibia > Anura > Ranidae > Pelophylax > Pelophylax lessonae. The sequence goes on from NC_138773.1 coordinate 287,605,882, forward strand.
GCGCATGTGCTGAATTTGGTGGTGCAGAGGTTCCTTAAAAACTACCCCGATATGTCAGAGCTGCTGCAGAAAGTGCGGGCCGTTTGTGCGCACTTTCGGCGTTCTCACCCTGCTGCTGCTCGCCTGGCAGCGCTGCAGCGTAACTTCGGCCTTCCCGCTCACCGCCTCATATGTGACGTGCCCACAAGGTGGAACTCCACCTTGCACATGCTGGAAAGACTGTGCGAGCAGCAGCAGGCCATAGTGGAGTTTCAGCTGCAGCACGCACGCGTGAGTCGCTCTGCGGAACAGCACCACTTCACCACCAATAACTGGGCCTCCATGCGAGACCTGTGTGCCTTGTTGCGCTGTTTTGAGTACTCCACCAACATGGCCAGTGGCAATGACGCCGTTCTCAGCTTAACTATCCAACTTCTATGCCTCCTTGAAAAAACAATTCGGGCGATGATGGAAGAGGATGTGGCACAGGATGAGGAGGAGGAGGAGGATGAAGAGGTAACATTTCCAAGGCTTTCAGGGCAGTCATTCGCAAGGGGCTCCGAGGGTGGGTTCCTGCACACGCAAACGCCAGGGACGCAATTGTCCAGCAGGGGCACAGTTCTGGAGGATGAGGAGGATGAGGAGGAGGAGGAGCTGGAGGAGGAGATGGAACCATGTTCACAGCAGGGTGGCACCCAGGCCAGCTCATGGCCATCACTGGTGCGTGGCTGGGGGGATACAGAGGACACGGACCATACACCTCCCACAGAGGACAGCCTTTCGTCGCCTCTGGGCAGCCTGGCACACATGAGCGATTACATGCTGCAGTGTCTCCACAACGACCGCCGAGTTGCCCACATTCTAACTTGTGCTGATTACTGGGTGGCCACGCTGCTGGATCCCCGTTACAAGGACAACGTACCGTCCTTAATTCACTCACTGGAGCGCGATCGCAAGATGCGCGAGTACAAGCGCACGCTGGTAGACGCCATGCTGCTGGCATTCCCATCTGACAGCGGGGCCACAGTGGAAGCACAAGGCAGAGGAGGAGGAGGAGGAGGTCGCCAACGCAACCAGGGCACCGCCAGCACCTCAGAAGGCAGGGTTAGCATGGCCGAAATGTGGAAAAGCTTTGTCAGCACGCCACAACAAACAGCAGCACCAGCAGCTCAGATGGAACGTCTTAGCAGGAGGCAGCATTTTACCAACATGGTGGAGCAGTATGTGTGCACACGCCTACATGTAGTGAATGACGGGTCTGCCCCCTTCAACTTCTGGGTCTCCAAATTGGGCACATGGCCTGAGCTTGCCCTTTACGCCTTGGAGGTGCTGGCGTGCCCTGCAGCCAGTGTATTATCTGAACGGGTATTTAGCACGGCTGGGGGCGTTATAACAGACAAGCGCAGCCGCCTGTCCAGAGACAATGTGGACAAGCTCACGTTCATTAAAATGAACCAGGCATGGATCCCACGGGACTTTTCCGTACCTTATGCAGAATAGCAATGGATACCGACCTTACCCACCCATTGTTCCATTTTTGCTCTTTCTCACTCTTTTGGGGTGTACCCTCATTTAAAATTTGTGAAAAGAAGCAGTGTTGGCTACCTCGTCCTCCTCCTCAGGGCCAGATTAATGTAGGGTCTATTGGAGCTGCAGCTCCAGGCCCCTACCTTTTATATAGGCCCCGGGTTGGCCATATTCACTGTTACCGCTCTTCTGTCACTTGTAAACACAGAAGTCTGGCTTCTATGCTCACTTCCCCAGGCAGCACCCTCAGAACCTCCCCACACAGCGTGAAGGCCGGACAAGGAGGGACAGTTGGCGATGCATGGATGTGTTTATGGGCTTCAGAGACAGCATCCCATGTTGAATTAGGCATGCATGGCTGCACCCTTCCTCCTCTGGGTGCATGGCAAGGCACGGCCCTAAGGCCCTTCAAAATCCTCAGCACCAAGCCCATGATGCTGTTAATCCGGCCCTGGTCCTCCTCCACCGCCGCTTCCACCTACACCGCCCATAGGTGTGCGCAGCCTATTGCATTAAGGTGTGCACCCCAAAGTTGAAATACACATGCATGTGTTTGCCAGCAGGGAGAGTAATGTATCGGGGCCATGTACCTGTAGGCAAGGAGAAATAGAGCAGAGCAGGTCCCAGGGAGATCTTTCCCATCTCCTCACTGGCAATGCTATGTGCCCTAGGTGATTAGGGTGTGCCCAGGCACACCCAGCACACCCTGTGCGCACGCCTATGTCACCGCCACATCCACCACCACCTCAACCTCCCTCCTACTCCATATGGGCCTCGTCCTTCAGAGATGAAGAAGAACATTGTTTTATTTTTCTGTTTTTTTTGTTGTTTTAAGTTATTTCCCTATCCACATTTGTTTGCAGAGCACTTGCCATGCTCTTAATTACGTTTTGCTGCCATTTGCAGCACTCTAGCCCTTTCCTTTGGTGTTTTAGAGCCATTTTAGTGCCTTAAAGTTCGGGTCCCCATTGACTTCAATGGGGTTCGGTGTCCGGGAAAAGTTCGGTAAAAGTCCGGGACACGGACCCGGACTTTTTTTTAAAGTTCGGCCGAACCCGTCGAACACGGACATCTAGGTGTCCGCTCAACCCTAATTAAGACATCTGCTGTAGTAAGTTTTGTGCCCTATCCTGGTCCCCAACATGCTGGCTTTCTATTACCCAAGTGGCTTGTTGTAGGGCAGGCTGCAACGCTTTTAAATTATGTGTTAGCCATTGGCAATTCCATGTTACAGCTCAGTGATCCTTGGATAGTTCCTGGGCTCCAGCAGCCTACAGCGCCTGGCACAGAAGGCTTCAGCCTTTTCTTTCCACAGCAGTGAATGTTATGAGTACTCCTTTGGGAACACATAGCACTGCACATGGCTGATCATAAAGCCAGATACAAGGGGTCAGAGGGTCTTTCCAGCTGAGACTTTCGGGGCGATAAGCTATTTCCAAAGGGTCCTACTACTCTCTATTCTGAACACTGGACTAACTTCCTCTTTCCTATGCAGAGAGGAATTTTCAATTACCATGTCTGACATTGTGGGCAGAATCTAGGTTTTACTTGAGGCCATAGATCTCATGGGCTTGGTGATGTCAGTGATCGGTAAGGACTCAGCGGGTGCAAGCACTCAATGCTTCATTAGCAACCATTGACAGCCAGAAGCTGTGACATTCACAAACACTGAATGCCCTAAAGGTTACTTTTATACTTTTATTTGGAATGAAGACTGAACTTATCATTAGTCTCCAGTACAGGTCCTTTTAAAAATTCCCAAACCCGCTAAGACCTTCCTATTTCACTCTCTCCGAGGGCTAGTTTTGTATGATGACTGGCCTCATCACCTGACACTTAATTTGATTTTTTATTGTTTCTTTCTGAATTCCCTTTGGAGAGATTCTCTACACTTTCTATTGCAGAAGTTTTAACCTTCCCTGCTCTATTCAATAAAACAAAATACAAAAATTGGAGCTACACACACAAAAAATAAAAACATAAAATAGACCATTGGAAGCAACCACAGGTTCACTCAGCCAGTGAAAAATGTATTTTTGTAGTAATTCAGTGCCCCAATGTTCTCATCCCCTAGCTTGTCCTTGTGTGCAAATGCTCAGGCTTTGTTAATATCATCAAATGTTGCCATTTTTTTCTTGAAGCCATTTACATCTCGGTCAAATGTGTGTTGCCTCATTATTACAGTAGTCTTTTAAATTAATCCCTGCACTAATGGTTTGGTTGGCAAATTCACTATAGAAGATAACAAATAGACATCAGCATTTATGAGTTATAGAGCTCAGGCCTTATGAATTAACTTTTAATGTTAATTTATAACTTGGCTAGAAAGAAAGCATAGATTTTTTTTTGTACAGTGTGTGTAACATTAATTGAACATGCACACAAAACTATACTCAAATATAGTTAAAAACAATGTTATGTATCCCATCAAATTTATGCATGAATTATTGATCCGGTAAAACTGTAAACTGTAACTTCTTCCAACAGAAATTAATTCTCTCTATTCATTTGGGTTGCATGACATTCTTTCTTTTTTTTTTTTTTTTTTTTTTTTACTTATCTTTACTAAGGACGGAAAAATGAATCAGCTTGGCCAGAACTGGAAAAAGACTAATATGACTTTCGCTAAAAAAATTTGTAAATCATTTGAATGTGTTTTATTTAAAACAAGCTGCAAAATATCTTTTTCTTCTTTATTTAGGTATGGCTTTTCACAGTTATTAGTGTTTAAAATAATTTAGCTCAATTTAGATCAATGTATCTATTCATCAAAGCTCAATAAAACCTTAAGAGTTATCTATGAAATAAAAAGTAGGGAAATATACATATAGATGTACATGTTCTATCCAAATCATTCAAATGTGGATTTTCATTTTTTTACAGTACAAAAAAAAAAAAATCAGAGAAAAAAAATCTCAGGATTTAGACGTTTTCAAATATAAATTTAAAAAATTATATTTGTGATCACCTAAAATATATATTTTGATTTTAGATGTCCTCTGGCTCCTCATTTCTCATTTATATTACATTCTCAGTGCTTTAAGTGCATGTAAATGTGGAAAGAAAAATATAAAAGGTATACAAGATAAAAAAAGGAATTTAGCGTGGCTTGGCTCTTGATGAGAATGGCTGCCTGATCCTCTGGCTCCCGCAGACGGAGAACCTGCCCACCTCCAAGAAGAGGAACCCACGCTAGCCAAGAAGGGCAAAGGAGACAGGAGCAACTACTTGGCAACAAAGTCCCTCTCCCCGCGGGACGGCAGGACATAGCTGATCTGCGATCTTCAGAACTCAGCCGCGGGATACCTAGCTCTCCTCACACTATGAGGTCTGTTAGCTGCAGCCCGGAAAGCAATCGGCATACTACTCCAGTATATGCTCTGGCAACTAATCATGTACAACCTATGTGCCTAGGTGACATGCAAACCATAGCATTGGACATAAAAAAAACACCCTATCCGCTGATATCGCTGACCTTGGATTTGATATACAATCTGTGGCAACATGTCTGGAGAGTGTGGAAGCCACCACAAATCAACAGGAGGCCACCATTAATCAAATACAGCAGGTAACTGACACCCACTCATTCCAACTGAGAGAGATGCACAGGCACTTGGAGGACCTTAATAACAGGGGACGCAGGCACAATATGAGAGTAAGAGGTCTCACGGAAGCTATTGAACCTAGCAATCTCCACAAATGTGTCCAGTCTATCTTTAATGGCTTACTAGACAGACCACACAACTCCCCAATCGAGGTTGAATGCATGCACAGGGCCCTACATCCCAGGAGTAGGAACTCTGACCCCCCATGTGATGTCATCTGTTGTGTGGTGAGCTATCCACTGAAAGAGGAAATACTCAAGCGTTTCAGAGAGAGGCGCCAGGTATTGCATGAAGGTACTGAAATTAAACTCTTCCAGGACCTATCACCTATTACTAAAGATCTCCATCCTCTCCTCGATATCCTACGTTCTCAGAACATATCCTACAGGAGGAAATTCCCCTTTTGCCTCCCTGCTTCAACAATGGGTCATTCTGCCGCACTCTGGGTTCCAGAAGATCTGCCACAATTTTGCACAGCCCTAGATATTCCAATACCAGCTCTGCTTGACTGGTACAGCGACCGGCGACTCTCAGAACCATGTAACACAGATCACTGAGAAGATCCCTTGGATTGGAATGCCCAGAGACCCTCGAGGACAAAGGTCTCCCCCGGCAACTCCCTCCCCCCCACCGCCTCAGGCTCGCCATCATTCGTCAGGTGGGAATCCCCTGGCCTCGCCGGCTCACAGGCGTCCTTGCCAGGAAGCCTAAAGTGAGACACCTGTGATCTGTGAACGCTGAATTCACCACCCATGCCACAGAAACCAACTCTTTTCAACATGTTTCAAGGTTCTGTGAGTTTTATATTTACTTTATAAAGTGTTCCTGTTCTGGTTCTTGTTATTGTGTTGCCTAACACCGTTTCTTAGACCTAATTAAATCATTTTCTGGAATTGAAGACCTACACCTCAATGAAACCCTGATCAACACTCCCTTTGGATCCCCTAATACAGCATTCATATAATACTACTTCCACCCGGCTCACGATGAACTCTTCAACAACCAAAGAAACCCTAATGGAGCTGCATTGAAGATTAACTGTGGCAATCCCTATAGGGTCTGCAGATATGTACATATCCAGCCTAGTCCCTACCACCTACTTTAACTGAACCTGGCTCACCAAAATTCTCCTACACTTAACCCACAGCCCCCTCTGTGGGAAACAGCCCCATTATCCTTCACCCCTGGTCTCCATTCTTGGTACCCTCAAAATAATCTCAGGATCTGCTCAAAGGAATCGATTTCCACCCCTCCTGGATTATAACCACCAACAGATCCCAGTAACGATCTCTTAACTGACTCCTGAACTCACCCACGGATCCATCTGACCGCTTGAGATTCCACCAGAATACTTGATTGAAACCCCCGGACAGTCACCCTACAACACCCTCTTTCACCATTCTGGTTCTGATATGACACTCACAACCTACGTCATAGAGCCTCAACTGTCTTGGCAAGGATCTCAACCTCACCTTTATTACCGATAACACGATTGTTTTAACATCAATACTCTCACGAGCGTTCTAAGGACGAACAAGGTTGCCTCACCCAAATCCCTCAACTACAGATTCGACAAATGCTAAATCTCATCCTCCTCAGTCGTAAGAGATACTTCAACACAATTTCACTAACTCTGGGGGGAACAGACGGTTGCAACACCAGCCTTACCCTGGATTCCTGTATCTACTTACCTCCCTGCTATTTAGCTATACAGTATCCGATAATATCTTTACCCTAGCATCTGAAGCTAAAAGGTGAGCTGATATTTCCCCTCTGATTGGCAATTCTGATGATGAGATCTGAGTTAAAGTTAATATAGTTTAGACAGTTATTACCATGTTAGAATCGCCAGCGCTATGAAAGCTAAACACAACTAAGACCTCTAATGCGCCACAATATGTTAGCAGACATAATAACTCCTACTACTTGCTCATCCAGGATATGAGGGATAGAATTTGGGACTTGGTTCAATCAACAAACCATATTCTATGCAAATAACTTTAAAATCTTCCATGCACATAAACGGGCAAAGCAAACTAGGTTGGGATCCTCACCCACCCACCCATGACAGCAATCACCCCATTAATTATCATACTGGATCATGAGCCCTCATGACTCCTCAAAGCTCCCAGTATATGATCCATATCCCTCATATCCTGCTTAGATCTCATTAATTTATTGCCTATTGTTTCTTGTTTACTGTATATAATATCCTATCTATTAGATAATGGTCTACGTTAATTCAGTTATACATATACATACTATCTTCTTAGATTCTAACCCCACATCCCCTGCCTCAGGTGGCTGGACATTACCCCACCCCCCGCAACACCCCTACCGTCACCCAATAAGCTTAAACCCCAAATCTTACCGACAGACACCAGTATCACATATCCTTTTCCTAACATTAAATTCTACCTCCTCTTCAGAAGCAACTAACTAGCTCTCATTCACACTCTATCCCTCTATTACCAAACAATGAAAAGCCTCACGCCCCATGCCCTCAGAGCTCACACAAAGGGTTTCCGTACCTTACTACATATCTCTATTACTGCACCCCCTTTTTTTTTTGCATCTCCTGGTCTAGAACGGTACTTTGTATACTAAATGTTCATGCACCATTTAAAATGTTCCTAGAGTTATTTCAGAAAGCGTTATACCTTGGATTGTTACTCATATCGTATTTTGAGCTGCTTTCTTGAAACCACCTTATCCTGCAATGCTCTCTTTTTCTTTTTCCCTTTCTCCTCCACAACAGATTATTCTCATCCCCTAACATATGATTCTTGGTCCTCCTCAGCAGGACTATGTTAGTCTCAACCAGTCCTACTAAACCCCAACTCAGCAGATTCTCTGAAACTTCGCTGACATTGTCCGGACTCTTTTGGATTCTGCAGGTAAGGTAGCTTGTATATCTCCACTTCCCGGATCTCTGACTCTCCAGGACACCTCTGCACCCATTCACACCTCCATCCCCTGTCACCTCCCTTCCCGACTCACCTGCCTTAGCTCCCACAGGGTCTGATTACACATTGCAGCTCCCCCCCTCGGTGCTTGACAACCTTATCTCACATTAAACCTCACACAATATAATGCCTCCCAAAGTTCCAAAGATTCCTCTCACAGTAAAACGTCTTACACTTAGCTTCAAGGGATTAAATATCCATGAAAAACGCTCACAGATACTTACCGTAATGAAAACTCATAAACAGATATCATCTATCTGCAAGAAACTCACTTAAAAAAAATTTATACCTAATCTTGTTAACTCCCACTGTCCCAGAGCCTTTCACGCCTCTAACTCACTCTCCAAGTCAAAGGGAGTTTCCATTTTAATAGCAAAACTTTGTCCTTTGGAGATAACCGACTCCCTGGTGGATCCCAGAGGCCGTTATCTCTTCCTCAAAGGAAATCCATGGAACAGACCAATTATTATGGTCAACATATATTCCCCAAATGTGAAACAAGTCCCCTTTTTCCGAAAAATCTCATCCCTACTATATTTTTTCCAATCACGGATCCTAATCTTAGGGGATGACCTTAACGTTCTCCTCAATCCCATCATGGATTCCTCAACAGGCTCCTCCTCTCACCTTATGAGCTTTACACCAAATACATTCTCAACACCATGATCTACTACTACACGACACATGGCGCACCCTACACCCGAAAGAGAAAGACTACTCTTACTTCCCAACTCCACACAACAGATATTCCAGAATTGACTAATTTTTCTTAACCCAACAAGACCTGACCATTTTAACTAAAGCTACAATCGAACCCATGTTTTTATCGGACCATCATCCCATCTATATTCTACTAACCCTCCCAGAGACAGTTGAAAAATCAAAAGTATGGCGTCTCTATGCTTCACTATTGACAGATGAAGGTAATCTAGACCACCTAAACGCATACCTCAGATAATTTTTCCATACAAACAACACCCTAACTCAATGGAAGCACACAAATGCACTATCAGAGAGGAACTTCTAGCCATTGCTGCCAAATGCAAATGACAGAAACAAGACCACATACGGAATTTGGCTAACCAAATTAAAAAACTAGAGGCATCACATAAAAGGATTCTTGCCTTACGAATCTTATAAGAACTCACACAAGTTAGATCTCTCTTATTAGACTAATTAAACCAAATAACAAGACGCAAATTTGCCTTGACATGTAAATTCTTCTATGAACATGGCAATAAAAGCGGAGCTGCTCTAGCCAGAGCCCTGCAGGGTAAAAAAGCATGCAATGTAATACAAAAAATTCAGAATGCAGACGGTACCCATTTCCCTAGCAATAAGGATATAGCTGCAAGTTTTGAACAGTACTATTCCAAACTATACAATCTAGACCATCCATAGCCACCTCAAGATACCTCAACAACTAGATCCACGCTCATTAGGGATTTTCTGAAACAGTACTCCCCTAACCCATTACCTAAAACGAATATTCAGTCCCTGGAGCTCCCTATATTTGCTGAAGAACTAGCAACAGCAGTCAAAAAAACAAAAGCTAGAAAGAGCCCTGGCCCAGATGGCTTTACAGCCATCTACTACAAGACATTCATGGATATACTTATCACTCCTTTTCTTTCTGCATTTAACCCCGCTACATTTACAAAATACCCCCCCCCCCCCTGCATCTTCTCTTAGAAGCCCACATAACCTTACTACCCAAAGAAGGTAAAGATCACATTCTAGTCTCTAATTACCGCCCCAAGTCCCTCCTTAATGTGGACACAAAGCTCTTTGCGGAAATCCTATCCAACCGCCTTCTCCCACTTATTCGGTTGCTAGTGTCCACAGATCAAGTGGGCTTTATTCCTGGATGGGAATCCAGGGACAATACAGTCAAGGCCATAAACCTCCACTCCTGGCTAACCTTGTCCAAATGGAACAGTTTCTTTCTCTCTTTGGATGCGGAGAAGGCGTTTGACAGAATGGCCTTCAACTACATGATAGAGACACTCCGGACCATTGGCCTTGGGGACAACATGCTTAACCTGAACCTGACACTGACACCCTACACAAACCCTACTGCCCAAGTAAGAGTCAATGGTCACTTGTCGAGCACCGCAACGGAACACGCCAGGGCTGCCCGTTATCCCCTTTACTATACATGCTCACCCTAGAGCCCTTTCTCAATTGTCTCAGAGAAAACACAAATATCAGGGGACTTTTGGTATCTGGGCGTGAATTTAAAATTGCAGTTTTTGCAGATGGTATACTGCTATTTCTGTCTGATCCCCACATTACCCTTCCAAACTTACTAAAAGACATTGCCCACTTCCAAAACCTCTCCAATCTCAAAATTAACTTTGATAAATCCTATGCCCTGAACATATCTCCGTCACAAGAAACAGTATCCCATTGCCAAGATAACTTTCCATTCATCTGGAAACACTGGGCAATTACATACCTAGGTATCCAACTCCCAGCTAACCTTTCTGATCTATATTCACTAAACTTTTCCCCAATCAGGGAAGGACTGAGCCAGGAGGCAGGGGGGTAATTTCCCACCTTGGCCACTCTGATGCTCCGCTAAAAGGCTGCACCGCTTCTGCCACAGACTTACCTAAAGGATTCCTGGTGAAGAGAAGTAAAAATTCCCCACTGCTGACCTACTAAGTGCGGGATGAAGACAAGGACAGAGCACAGACTTCCCCCCCAGCATTGATGGTGTAAACTGTGTCTGAGCAGAGGCCTGTTCCATGCCCTACTGGAGACTCTCCTCCCCCTGGCAGCCCCAACCAAGCTTTCATAGCCCGCCAACTGCCTCCTGCTGTCCAGGTCAGGAACCCGGATTCGGCCGGTGAGTAAAGAGTACCTGGAGCAAAGCTTCAGCCTTGAATGGGGGTCAGGAGGAGGAAGGGAAGAGGGAGAGTGGGAGGGGGGCAGAGTCACTGCATCATGGGCCTCTGGTTTGTACTTCCCCCCCATGGCCGAAAGTTGCCAGTCAGCCCCTGGCCCCAATTCTGGCATCCATTAAAACAGATCTACAAAAATGGGATATCCCCTCCTTTTCCTGGTTTGGAAGAGCTGCAATTTTAAAAATGAACGTCCTCCCTAGACTTTTATATGTCATGGATGGCCATTCCTATCTACTTACCCCTTACATTCTTCTCTACATACAAAACCATCTGTACAAAACTTCTCTAGCACAACAAACGCCCATGCATCAAATATGAACACCTCACACTCCCCAAATCCAAAGGAGGCATAGGCCTCCCCGACCTACACAATTACTTCAGAGTCTTCTCACAAGGATAGTAGACTTGAATGTTCATGCCCCTACAAAACAATAATTTACAGTAGAAGAATCTCTTTCCTTGATTCCCCTGCCTTAGCACCTTGGCTACCTTACAAACATGTTACAACCATGACCACTAAACATGTCCTTATAGGCCCCACCTTACGTTGTTGCCACGAAACAAGTATCAAATACACGCCAGGTCCATTGACCCCACTCCATCTCAACCCTGAATTACCACTGGGGATGTCCATGCAATTCCTTTCCAACTTCTGGCCTTATAAACATGTTTTAGCCAAACACATTTCGGAACCGTAAAGATCTGGCAACACAAATGACAGATAGTAAATTCCCATCGTGGACATATCTTCAAATACAACACTTTCTCCAGGGCCTGAACCACAAAACACACTGGAATTACTATGCTCGGAAAACACCCCAAAAAGACATCTAGTATCTACCTTATGCGCTCTTCCTTTTACCTAACAACCCAAGCAAAACAAGACATGTCAGATCTGGGAGAGAGAACTTTCCCTAAATCTCACGGATGAACAATGGGAACAAATCTTCAAAAACATCCTTAAGAGGTCAATAAATGTGTCAGCTCAAGAAAATGGGTATAAGGTCCTCACTCGAGGGTATAGAACCCCGGCCTCTATCCAAAAATGTGCACCTTCAATATCCAACCTATGCTGGAGATGTAATTCAGAAACCAGGTCATACCCCATCATCCAAAAGTTCTGGAATGAAGTCCGCAACATAACCTCAAGAATCTCCACCCTTGCTTTAGATTCCTCCCCCTGCCCAACTTCTCCTACATCACACTTCAATACCCAGATGCTCCTACTTTAAATCCCCAGCTATGCACAAAATAAATGCAGCCAAGCTTTGTATCCCATTCCTTTGGGGCAAAACCCGTTCACCTTCGATTAAATAATGGTTTCTGAGAATCAATAAAATCACCAAAATGAAGGAACTAATAGCCATCTCGCATGACAACATTTCAAAACACACCTCCCCATGGACCTGCTGGTATCACTACAAAACTACCCCTGAATACACTCAAATCATAGGCACACACTAGTTCATACTGTACTTTTCCCCGATGTCTTGACAAAACTATAACTTACCCCATGCACTAAACTCCAGGGATAATAGAGGATGGGTGATTCGAAGATCAGGGTCAGGTTGGAGGCACTCGCCCCCCCCTATCCCCGTCTCGACCTACCCCACTCCTATCCCTCTTCCTCTACAACTCCATAACCTCTACTCAGTGATTCTTTCCCACTCCCTTTTTTTTCTCTCACTACCCCCCCATCATCCCAGACCCGTATATGTGCAACCAATAGATTTATTCAAGATGGCTAGCTTGAGTGCCAATCTTAAAATGGGTCTTAAACATAAAAAGGAAAAAAAAAGTGAGAGGGAAGGGGGGAAAAAATAAAAAGAAAAAAGAAAAACCCCACCTCATAGCATTCATCCTCTTGCAAACCCCACCCCTCATTACTTTTTTGATACTTTCCCAACCTACCCCTTGTGTCTCAAGAAGTCAGCTCAACACACAATTTAGTCAGCATCATTATGTGTCTGACCTTTCTATAGATTTAGCCCTCTCTGACCTCCAAGATTCAAAATGCTTGCTCATCTTACAACTTATACAAGTCGCAACTCGCAAGTATTTACAACTTTCTACTGTTTTGTTTTACATTATCTTGTCTTTCAATTAAAATGTATGACCACTATTATGGTCACTAACTCAAACATATCAATAGGCTGATGGGCCCATGTGAAAATGTCTATCTACCTGTTCTTGTTTCTCTTTCTCTGAATCTCCCTAATAAAATATTATGGAAACAAAAAAAGGAAATTATATGCACATTCCTTATGCAGTTTCTAGAATATATATTGTGCAAAAATTGACTTCAATTATCCAGTCATATGAAAAGCATCTGCACATGACTGGGTATTCAAAGTGAACAGAAATTTGCTTACACGAGATCTCACAAGTATAATTGAAGTGAATATTCACAATTTTCTTTCAGTGAAGAAAAAATGGAGTTCAGTTATGAACTATTCACAAAAACAATTAAATATTAAAACATCCTGAAAAAAAAAGTAATAACAGAAGAATAGCAACCCAAAAAAGTTTAAAAGGATGAAAGCTTATTTTTATTTTGGCAAACTTTCTCTGTGACAATACATTATTTTAAATCAGATAACGATTGTACTTTTTTTTAATTCAACTAAGTTCTTAAGCATTACTGTAAATTTAAATGTTTAATTCCTCTGTATAACAATTTACTTCCAAGTGTGAAAGCATTCTCTGTCTCTCTTTTCCGAGCTCATTAGCGACTCCGGCAATCCATCAAACCCAAATCAATTTAATTTTAATTAGACCTAAAATAAAGCACCCATGCCAAAACTTTTCTTCTGACATGTGTTAGCACCTCCGCATATTTTCCAAATCTTTTTCTTAGTTGAGTTAATGAATTTAAAAAGCAATTCCAGGTAACAAGTGAAAGTAGCTAGTGAGCTACTAATATTATTCAGCAAATGTTGTAGCTGTTCTTTAAGCTAAATGGTAGACAAATATAAAAGAAACAAATGAATGAAATTCTGTATTCGTAAATACATCATCCATTTTTTTTTTTAAATGCAAAAAGTGAACGTACTTGAATTTCACTTGGAAGAACTGAGCTCAGTATGGGAGGGGAAAAACAAGCACAAGAAAATAATCAGTTTATGTACTGACAGGGAGCATGCTGATTTATTGTAGGAGACAGCAGAACGACAGAGGGATAAGTACATCACTGTGCTGCTTCTCTTTCATTGTCCAATCACAAGTTGGGGGCAGGTCCATGACAGTTTTGGTTTAGACTCTAGAGGAAGTGGATTAATCGGTGCTGGTCATTATTTATCCTGGAAGACTGAGGACATCTAGTGGTGGAAAATAAGTGCTGCAGGGAAGGCAAATTATTGAAGCAGTAAAAAATGGTTAGTTGCTTATCTTAGTATTTTATCATCTAAATCAGGGATCTCCAAACTACGGTCCTCCAGCTGTTGCAGAACTACACATCCCATGAGGCATTGTAAAACTCTGACATTCACAGACCTGACTAGGCATGATGGGAATTATAGTTCCTGAACAACTGGAGGGCCATAGTTTGAAGATCCCTGATCTAAATACAGTATATACAGTCATGGCCAAAAATAAAGGTACCCTGCATTTCTGTCAGATAATGCACCTTTTCGCCTAGAAAATATGAAGAAAGTTTGTATTGGTATGACACAAAAAAGTGGAGAAACAAAAACGCCAAATCTGACACATTCCAGAAGAAACTCCAAACATGGACTGGACAAAATTATTGACACCTTCTCAAAATTGTAAAAAAATAATTGCATTCCAAGTTTGTGATGCTCCTGTAATTTGTAGTGATGGGCCGAACACCCTGGTGCTCAGTTCACCACCAGAACACCCGAACGTGCAAAAAGTTTGGACCCGAACCCTGAACCCCAATAAAGTCTACGGGAACCCGAACTCGAAAAATCAAAAGTCCCTATTTTGAAGGCTTATATGCAAGTTATTGGCCATAAAAAAGGGTATGGGTGCCCAGGTTAAATACAAAACCCTGGTAACAGACTACCAGAGAGGCAAAAGGGGTTAGTTTGGTAACAAAAGAGTCATAATAGGGGTACTGATAGAAAAATAAAAACTTTATTGTAACTATACTGCAACAAAATTGTGTTAAAAAAAAAACATTTACTTTCAAGCTTTACAGGATCACACAGATTCATAACAAGTGCTATCTGTCACAGTGCATTCAAGACTCACAAACACAAAACATACTGTATAACAAAAAATGACTATCTGGACACGAGATATCAGTATACGCATAGGCTGTCACGCGATAAATATTGCTTGTGCATTGAAGATGGTGCAAGACCAAGTCATTCAAAGTGACAGTCGAAGCGTATAACGCCCTTGGGGAGCTTGATGAGGGCCCCTCTGCCTGTTATGGTGCTTAATAGGACATGAATGGTCAAAGTGAAATGATCACATATTGAAATAGGTTCTCCTGAATAAACAGTGGGAGGGTTCCCACTTTCTCAGTGGGGCTGTTGGGAGAGTTGTGATGGTCACATACTGTAGCTATAGCAAAATAGTAAGCGTAAAGTATATGCAACAAGGTAGTCAGCCGGCTGGTTGTAGCCTTTTGGTGTAGTGGCAAGTTCAACAATATGATAGTCTTGCATTTTTGCTGTCCAGCTCTGCATTTATAGGCTTCAAATGACCATGCATACCAGCAAGCAATAAGTAGTAATTGAGGTGTGAAGCAGCTGTACAGTTAGCTATATTGGTTCAGCAAGACAGTAATGCAATACTAGCAAAAAGATGTAAATGTGGGGAACACTGAATGGTAACCATGCAGATTAGCACAAGCAACTGGATTTTCTTCCACACCAGTCCCCTGTAATTCAGTAGTAATTCCATCTCAATAGTGTACTAGATGTAGATTTCTTGTGACTAGGTGAAGAGATGAAATGACAAGCAGTACTTTACCACACCAAGGGTCACTCATAAGGTCCATAAGCTTTGTGTTTGCTCCTGTGCTCCATGATCACCACCGCTGCACATTCACCACTCAGATGGTTGCTGGATCCTCTGGTATCGCAGTTATGCGGCTAAGCCAGCTTTAAAATTCAGCCAGTGGGTTTCAACATGGTTCTTGGTCACTGGACACCAGGGCATTCCACAAGTGGTGTCACGTGACGCTGATGACGTCAACACGTTTTGCTAGGAACGTAGTGTAGCTTCATCTGGACTCAGTAGCCTTTGACAAAAGTAGAAATTTGAATTTAGAGTAATATCATTTACCTAAAAAATTGTAGTGCAAGCTTCCAATAAATAGGTCAGCTTGCTTTGAAAGAAAGAGAGCATAGGCAAAGTTTGCCTTATTTCTGCTCTTGCTTGGGCACACCTAACTTGCCAGATTGCCAGTGCCAACAGGTTTCACCCTTCTATCTTAGTATCCCTGATAAAATGTTTAAGCAGTGACTGACTGCTCCATAGCAGTCTCCCTGCTACAGGGTGGCTCTCCTGTGCAGAATCATGTATGCAGGGGGTGCGCACACGCCGCCAGTAGGCTGCTTTGGTTGTGAATATTCACAGGAGAAGCCGATCTGTGAACACTGGATGCCCACCGATACCCGCCAATCACTGGGCAGAGACACAGACTATGTAAACAAGGCAGAACTCTGTTCTGGCAGGGGGGAAGGGATGGGTTTTTGTGTCACTGCAAAACAGGGAATAAAATCTATCACTTCCCTGAGTAAAAAGGACAAAAAAATAAATAAATAAACAAAATAAATAAATGTATTGCCAAAAAGCATTTTAAGGTCTTTAAACACACTTTTAAAACAATAGAAACACATTTAAACACATAAAAGATACTGAGAGACATAGCAAGAGGTATGGAAAACACAAAAATATTTCCTTTTTAATGATTTATATAGTAAAATAACATTACAAAAAAAAACGCAATACTATACCGGGACCGCAAAAACTGAACCGCGATGGAGCGGGGGTTTACTATATATATATATATATATATATATATATATTTTTTTTTTTTTATATATATATATATATAGGATATGTTTTATAGCAGAAAGTAAAAAATATAGTTTGTTTTTCAGAGATGTCATAGAGGTGATTAAATACCACTAAAAGAAAGCTCTATTTATGGGTAAAAAAATGACATCAATTTTATTTGGATACAGTATTGCACAAGCGTGCAATTGTCAGTTAAAGTAACTTTAACACATATTGCCAAAAATGGCCTGGTCATGAAGGGGGTAAATATTCCGGAGGGCAAGTGGTCATAGGAAGTAGCTCTGGCTGTTTTTTGGCCACATTATCTTATCAGGCACAGCTGCCAAGAACTTCCAAAATATTTTGCAGTTCATCATCATTTGATTCTCTGTGATTCACACTTTATTCAAGCCTTGTCAGGATTACCGTTGACTTTACTGAAAATCCTGGTTTGAAAATTCTTGATTTTGGAGATTCACAAACTTGTAAATAGTTTGGCTGAACCACAACTGACTGAATTTATCCTTAGTTTGCTCATATCTACTCCATAAAGGATAGTTTTTATATGAAAAGCAAAAAAAAAGAAAAATTGTCAAAAATGTATAAAAATCTATTAAAACTTACCTAGCAAAATCATTTTTTTGTTAACTTGTCTTTAGCACAAAGTTACATATTAGCTTTTCTGACATTACAAGGAAATTAAGTGTTTGATTGGATTATTTTTATTAAAAAAATAAAATAGAATTGATCTTAAATATTTTGTGTTTACTTAAACCAGAGTTCTGCTTTACTGTAACTAAATCATTAAAATTAAAAGTTTGACTCTAATCCCTGAAAATAGTTCACTTTGTTAAACAAAAAAAAAAAAAAAAAAGAATAGAGTTTTTGTGACACATTACGGATTGATTGGCAAAAAATAAACTCGATGAAAAGTACCATAAACACAGATACGTAATAATAAGCTTTGCACAGGCAACCGTCAAATATCATTATCCTGACATTTGGTTGTCGTACTGTGAAAAACATGTTATTAACTTTTTTTGTGTGATATAATTGACTAAAATGACTTTTGGTTTCCAAGGCTGATCTTTATTCCGTAACTATGTACTAATGCTTTATTAAAATTGTGACTCACAGGCAAAGGTTTACAATTGGTTCTAAAAAGGCAATTTAAAAATACTTAGGTTAGTGGAAGAATACTCACTAATATGCTTCTCTTCCCTCTGTTCACTCAACAGCTTATTTGTCTAGAGCTGCCAAAGGCCGTGTAATGTGTAACTAAGAGCAAGAGAGACTGTGCAATGAGAAATGTAAAGACCAGACAGAAAATGTTGAGTCTTTATGGCTTACTTGTGCAACCTGCAATCATGGCAATAACATACTTTACTGTCAATGCCTAGGTTGTAGGCTCAATATATATAATCTTAAAGGTACTATTGCGATAATGCATGTACAGACAACATGATTATGGACTATTATTTCTTTAAAGAGCAATTTCTGGCAGACAGTTAAATACACAAACTGAAACACATCAAGGACTATTTTACCTGCCAAAAGATTCAAAAAAGTTGTGTGTATACTATTGTGATCCATTCTCCAGACAATGGAAAGGCATAATGTGTGAAGCAATGTTATGGTCTTCTTAGGGTTCCGAATTATAGTCTGGGTCCATGAATCTATTGGCACTTTTCCACTGCAAGTACCAGCTCGGCTCTACTCGGCCCTGCTTGGCCCGGTTTGCTTTTCCACTGCTGGTACCGCATGGTACGGTGTCGGAACGGTTCGGTACGGTACGGTATAGGTTTGCTTTTCCACTAAAGTAGTACTAAGTTAAGTGGGTGGGATAACAACGGGGTGGGTGGGATTCTCTGACCAATCAGTGGCTAGTAGTGACTGCATGCAAAGGATTGTGGGATATGGTACCAGTTTGGTACCTGTTGGAACCACAATCGAGTAGGTACTGTTTTTTCAGAGCCGTACTGTACCGTACCGTTCGGTTCCATGCAGTGGAAAAGCAAACCTATACCGTACCGTACCGAACCGTTCCGACCCTATACCATGCGGTACCAGCAGTGGAAAAGCACAAAAGCGTGCTGAACCAGTACGGTTCCATGCAGTGGAAAAGCGCCATATGAGGGATGGAGTCATACAAGAGGCAAGGATATTTTGGGCCAGATATTTCTGGGACCACACTTACTGGGTAGGGTGAAGCACCATAGAATGAGGAACAGCTATGCATGAGTTCAGGTGAAGATGGGGATCTTCTAGATCAGTGTTTCTCAACCTTTTTTTAGTCAAGGCACCCTTTAAAATGATAGAAAATCTAAAGACACCCTTTAAAATGATGGACAGTCTCGAGGCACCCCATTCTAAAATGTAAAAAACTATTCTAATAACTTTACATAATGCAGCAATATCCACACAAAGGACACCCAATGTTAGAGGTGATTTATTCTTCCAAAGCAAATTCACTTTAGCACACTGGTACTGACTAGTATTCTAATGTTTCTCTCATTCCTCAATTTCTCTCTATCAGTCAGTTAATGCAACCACAGTGTTGAGGGAGATGGGCACAGGAAGGTCAAACAAGGATGCTGTAGAGGCAACAGACATCATCCTTATTAACGGATGTCATTGGTTGTTAGGATGCCAGTGTCTAGAAGGGCTTTGTTTAAATAAAAAGCAGGCTTGAAACTTATAGTCCAGGCCTAGAGCAGCAGGGTTTGAGGGCTCAGCACCATTTCTCAAAATGTATTTTTTGTACATTGTGTTAACTTTTCTGCTTACTTTGTTTTCATCCTTCAGCCACCTCTGGATCTTTGACATAGGTGTGCGCAGCCTATTGCATTAGGGTGTGCACCCCAAAGTTTAAATACACATGCATGTGTTTGCCTACATGTATATGGCCCCGGTACATTACTCTCCCTGCTGGCAAAGTGAAATAGAAGTGTGTGGCACTTCTCTTATGGCAGAGCAGGTCCGAGGGAGATCTTTCCCATCTCCTCACTGGCAAACAGAGCGATAATGCTAATGTGCCTTAGGTGATTAGGATGTGCCCAGGCACACCCGGCACACCCTGTGCGCACGCCTATGATCTTTGAGGATAAATTCAACAAGAGAATTGTAAGTAAGGGGGTATTGGCAGGGTAACTTGGGATCAGTCCAAAGGCCCTTTGTAGTTCAGGGGACTTGGGGGGAGATTTACTAAAACTGGAACATGCTGATTGGCTACAATGTGTAGCTGCACCAGGTTCTGAGAGCTCCAGTTTTAGTAAATCTCCCCCTTTAGGTCATCTTCTTTATCTTTTCATTTTCTTTATAAAGAAGAGTGTTAAGAAAAAAAGACCAGGTTGTCCATTGATTTGCCTGGAAATGGATCTACAGTATGTTTGTCCTAAGCATTTTAAATTCAAAAACTATTGATTGACTCACTACCTTTGCAGAAAGTCTATTGTAAGCATTAACTACTCTTTCCGTGAAATAAGAAAGTACCGCCCTCCTAAACCTTATTCACACCCTTAATTTATTTAAATATTTCAATCCTGCATCCCCCCCCCCCTTTCCTCATTTTTGCTCAAGACTGTACCTGTTAAAGTGGTTGTAAAGGCTGAAGGCTTTTTACCTTCATTAAGGTAAAAACCTTCATTGTGCATCTCCCCCCACAGCACCCCCTAATACTTACCTAAGCTCGATCTTGATCCAGCGATATATGAGGCTCTCCCGGGTCTCTCCCTCCTGACTGGCTAAGATGCAGCAGCAGGAGCCGTTGGCTCCCGCTGCTGTCAATCACAGCCAGTGAGGCTGGAGGGAGGGGGGGTGGGGCTGAGCCACGAGCTGCGCAAGCTCTCTGTGTCTTATGGAGGGGGAGAGGCCCAGAGCACCAGTGGGGGACCCAAGAAGCGGAGGATCGGGGCTGCACTGTGCAAAACCACTGCACAGAGCAAGTAAGAGTGACATGTTTCTTATTCTATTTTAATACATTTGTTTCCTTTATAATCACTTTTAGTTGATGAAATCTCTCAAGACCTTGTACCATTTATGTTGTCTGGTCTCATTTTATATTATCAATATCTTTTCATAAGTGAGGTCTCCAGAACTGGACAGAATATTCTAAATGAAGTCTAACTAAATATCTGTGTAAGAGAAATCAGGGCCTCCTTTCCCATGCTGGTGATCCCACTAGTGCTACACTCCAGAATTCTATTCCTACTCTTCCTACTGCCATGTCCAACTAATTGCTCACTTTGCAATCATCTGAAATAAGCACTCCCAAATAATTATCTTCTTGATGGTCAGTGCAGATAAAAAGCAGGACTGCATTTGAAGAAGCCCAACAACGTTTTTAACCAGCCTTTTTGACTCTTTAATGTAAAGAGATGGAATAAAAGTGTCTGCATGCAATGTCCCAGAACAGTCTCTTGAAGAATCTGCAACCAGTGAAGAGTGCCTGGCCGTGCACCTAGCGATGCTGAGATTCTGCTGTAACTGTACCGGTGATGATGAGCGTGACCCCAACAGTCACTCGGCAGACAGGGAGCTGGCAATAGTATATCTGCTCGCTCACTTGCTGGAGATTCTTCATGCCGTCTAGGCTGCGGCACCTGCTCACATCCCCCAGAGCAGCCAGGTCCCTGCTCTTAGCTAAAGGAAACACTCCTCTCCGGACCAGGCTATGTATGTCCTCACCTAGCATTCTTCTTTCTTTGTTCTTTCTTGTAGTCTGCAGCAGTCTGGCTCCTGGCAAATTATGTGAAACTTACCTGAAAACTAAGCTGAAGACCGCTTCAATTTTCACCTGTCTTGAATCTGGATTTGCAGACTCCGGCGCTGTGACTGACCAAAGCCATGATGACGTCACTCCTGCACATGCGGGCGGGAGCTGCTTATTATAGGCTTACCTATAGTTACAATTTAGTGATAAAAGTTTACTTCCTCTTTAACTAGCAACATGTTCCTCTGACATGTGGTGAGCATCCTGGCTGCTGTAGTTATCTGTCTGCTGTAGTTATCCCCAAGAAACCCCTAAAGAACCACAAGACTTTCTACCCCATTGACTTTAAAAGGGTTAGGTTTAAATATCTTCCAAATCCTGATTCCTGAACATTTTGAATTGTTCAGCCTAACTATCAATGAATCAAAGACAAATATTGGAGCAACACTTATAAATGGTTTTAAAACCTTTATATATACTAACTGAAGTGACTGGTCTCAGGTGATACACAGGTTTACCTGCAGTCACCTCCCCCACAGACATTTAAAATTGAAGTGTAGGATTAGAAAAAAACAAAAACAAAACAATCATACTCACCTATGTAGATGCAGCATCGATGAGATGCAGCTGTTGTCCCCTGCCACCTCTGCACCCAGAACTGAGCAATCAAAGACTGGTGATTGCTCAGTTCTCCTCTGGGCACAGAGCAGTGACTGGTAGTCACCACTCTGCGCCCTGCCCCTTCAGCACTCACTGGAGCATCGGACTGTGGAGGGGTGGGAGTGGCTGGCTCAGTCTCTTACCTGTGTGCTGAGAGGCTGAGCCAGCTGTTGGGCAGGCAACTGGGCAGATCCTGATATTATTGTCAGGATCCCTGTAGAGCTTGGGCCGACTCGGTGATGTCAGTGGGCAGCTTTAGCCTGCTGTCAGCTGAATCTGGGTCACAGGAGTGCTGAACTAAGTGCATTCATGTGACCTACAGGGGAAGTATGAACAACAGAGTTTTCACCATACTTCTCCTTTAAAAGTACAGAACATACACAGCATTTCTGAGCTCCAGAAGGCAAGGAGTGGAGATTTGATGTCATACACACCACAGCAGAGACCTGAGTGTAATCTGAGACCTGAGCGGAGGGAATAGACAACCCCACCTCTACACAGTCTCTTAAGAAAACATGCACAGCTGAGGCTGTCAATCACCTGCTATGAGGAGGGTGGGGCTGTCCCAGTATTGTCTGGTGTCTGCATAGACTGTCATATGTGACTACTCTCACATGTGACTAATCCCACTCTGTGCTAGGAATAGATACAATAGGAGACAACAACAGAGCGCCTCTAAGTGCAGTATTTATTGAATAAGCGTGAACACAATAGTGTAACAACTCACATGGTAGAAGACATAGTAAGGCTTGTAGAGACTACGGTGGTACATCAGATGGCAGATGTGAGTTCCATCTGATGTACCACCGGAGCAGGGCCGTTTGAAGGAATTTGGGGGCCCCAAGCAGAATGGACATGGAGGCCCCCCGACCCCCCGCACACACGCAAAGCCTACAGGAACCACAGCATAGCCATACAGTTTAAGTATCTATCTATATATATATATATTTACATATATGATATAGATAGATAGATAGATATAGATATAATAAAGAAAGGAGAGAGAGAGAGAGAGAGAGAGAGAGAGAGAGGAGGGGGACAGATAAACAAAAAGAGACATAGGAAGACTAAGATTAGAAGGGAGATAGAAAAAAAAAGAAAGAAGTTTTCAGACCTGTCAGCACTTGGCAGATGTAGAAGCAGAGGGTCCTAGCAGCTACTCACCCTGATGCTATCTGCTCCTCACTCATCCACACTGGCTGCAGGAATTGTAATTGCATTTAGAGCCCTGCTATCTGTATACAGTAGGAGCTGTCAGTCTGCACTGTCCATGCTCTGCATAAAGTCTAGCTGGTAGGCCAGGGATCTCTCTTGTGTCTGCAGATCTTATCAGACTTTTTACAAACCTGTTGAGGCAGAGAGGGGCCCCTTGAGGGAGATCCCGATAACAGTGTCATTGCACTTTACTGCATTGACGATCAAAGGGGCGCTCACAGCCTTACACAGTGTCCTTGCATTTATTCCTAACCAGTCATTGTCTTGGGGCCCCAGGCCAGCTCGGGGCCCCAAGCAATTGCTTGGTTTGCCTGCCTTGTAGCAACGGGCCTGCACCGGAGTCTCTACAAGCCTTACTATGTCTTCTACCATGTGAGTTGTTACACTATTGTGTTCACGCTTCTTCAATAAATACTGCACTTAGAGGCACTCTGTTGTTGTCTCCTATTGTATCTACCCACAGCATCGACTTCTCTGTGTCTCTGGAGCCAGCCCTTGCAGCAGTATTGTTTTATACAGTGACTCTCTTATATATATTTTTGGACATTTCTTGGACAATTGTTCATTTGATCTACATTTTGGACTCACCCTATTTATTTGTGGCCATATCAGTTTCCCTCCCCATTTACCTATATAGAGCACAGTATTTGCTTCATTTCTAGAACAGCATCGATCCCAACCCTGTCAGCCTATTCCTAGAGCGCTTGTTTTTTCCTGTATGCGCTAGGAATAGAGGCAAGTACACAATATAGAAGGATAGGCTTCGTTCATTTTTAATTTCAGAGGTTACAACCATCCTAAAGACTAGGAGGTACCATTGGTTTGCAGTGAATCCTTGGAATTCATGAAATTCAGGAATCCCAAATTTGTGGTGCGAAATTTAGTTAGCTTTATCCCAAAGAATGGAATCCAAACAGCCATATTCTTAGTGTTTATTGGAACTTTTAGAGAGAGCTGCCGTATTTTGTGTAATAATAGGTAATTTCTATTTTAATTTTTAATTTTGTCATTGATACATGGCCCCCTTGGCTGTGCCCAGCTTCCCATTGTTACATAGCTACATAGTTAGTCAGGTTGAAAAAAAAACATAAGTCCATCCAGTTCAACCAATAAAAGGGGGGGGGGGAGTCATACAATCCCATATACACAATCTTATACCCACAGTCTATCCAGAGGAAGACAAAAACCCCAGCAAAGCATGATCCAATTTGCTCAAGCAGGGGAAACAATTCCTTGTTAATCCCCAAGAGGCAATCGAATGATCCCTGGATCAACTTTACCTATAAATATTAGTATCCAGTTATATTATGTACATTTAGGAAAGAATCCAGGCCTTTTTTTAAAACAATCAACTGAGCTGGCCAGAACCACCTCTGAAGGGAGTCTATTTCACATTTTCACAGCTCTTACTTGTGTGACAATAGCTTTCTTATTATCCCTACAAATGTCCTGAGCTGAAAAACAAGATTTTCCACTATAGACTTCAATAATAGTTTGCAATGTTTTGTAACTGAACCCAGTCAATTTCACTTATCCCTAATCACTATAGAACATTGTATATTGTATCATTTATGAGTACAATCTGTATAAGACTAAATTAATAAATTAAGCTGAAAGAGAGTAAGAAAACTGAAGCTTTTATCACTTGCAATTAAAAGCACACATGTGATGGATATCTGACTGCTAATATCTGTATTATTTTATTATAATGCACCTGCATTCCGCACACGTGCAATGCATTTTGGGTGGTAGCCACATGGAGGTGCTAATATCCTAGTATATCATTTCCATTGCTAAAACTCTATAATTGTTCGCATACATTCCCATTGTCTTACTCCTCGGTTCTTTAGAATACATAATTAGAGCCGTTGTGTGAAATTAAACTTTGACTTTGGCCTTATGTATTCCATTGTGATTTTTTTCTGAATAAATAGTTCTGTTAATTGTACGTATTGTAGAGTTAAATTAGCTCAACAATAAGAAGTAAAATTGTTTTAGAAGTGAGTCCAGTGTGGTTTGGGTATAGAGCTCAATTGATATGAGTGTGGAAATATTCTTAATTATTTAAGAAGTTATAGCAAAACTGAAAAACCTCAATGGCGCATAGATGTAATTGAAATTAAAAAGGGGCAGAGCTAATATTTTTTTAATAAGCAGATTATGGAAACAAATGTGTCATAATTAAGTAGGATTTGTTAGCTTGCCCAGCTGTTATTATTTTATAAATTGATGTATCATTTTGAGCCTTCTCTGCCCAAGAATTTAAGTTATACATATAAATAAATACATACGTATGTATATGTATGTATATATAAATATGTAATAGACACATGCATAAAGAAATACAGTAGGTACAGTACATAAAGTCAGTACACTAGTTGGGAATTTACTAACTAATCTCCCATAGGCCCTTTTCACATGGACATAGCTGCGGTGCATGGCATTGCTGTTGCCATGCAGACCTTTTCACTTCTATGTTGTATGTCGGCAGGCAGGATCAGATACAGAGACCCAAATCCGCAGCTCCCCTCAAGACATGCCCCTCTTATACATGAACAATTTGGGTGCTGGCCACTGTAGCCTGTCTTCACTTCCTGTAGCCTGTCTACTGCTTTTGGCCAATCCTGGACATGTTGCTGTGATTGGCCAAAGCATCCAGGTCAGGTGCATGCTTTGGCCAATCATCAGCAATCAATGCACTGCAACAGCGCAGTGCATTATGGGGTGCTCATCGGCAGGCAAACTTCCCACTGAGCGCCCCATTTGTTTGTGTGTTCAGAGAACACATGAACAGCTGATGTTCGAGGTGAACTTACATTCGACTCAAACATAGAGCCCATCCCTATTCCCCAATTGCACAGAAAGCATGTGCTACTTCATCACCATTTTTTCAACTATTTGCAAGCACTCTACAGAGGGTGACTTTTTACATGGGCAATACATGGTGAATGAGCTTTTACAACTTAAAGTGGTATTAAACCAAAACCAAAAATGTAATATATTGCAGCTTACCAACCATTAGACGTGGTGGCTGCATTATTTTCTTTTCTTAGGTTTTTTTTCCCTCTGTTTTTGCCTGGTGATCTGGCCAGCAACACACCTCCTGTATTAGAGTGCCCCCACTCTGGATTAAGGAGCACAGGGGGCACCTGCACCTTTGGACAGCAGCATTGTCAATCTGGGGGGAAGGGAGTGTTAGATGTGCTAGCAGGCCTAAATACACTTACAAATTGAAAACAAACTCCAACTAACACTGTATAAATAGTTACAGCAATTTTTTTTTTTTTCTCCTTTTGGGATAACCGTATTACATAAATAAATAAAAAAAACAAAAAAACAATCATTTTAAGCACCCCTGTCAGTGTTGAATGGTTTGTCTCATCTTTGTAGCTGATACATTCTGCTGGAGAGCTCGTTCTTTTGAAGACCAACAGACTTGCTGGCTGGATCACCTGATGAAAATAGAAGAAAGAAAACCTAAAAAGAAAACAAATGCAGCCATCACAACCAAGAAATTGTAAGCTGAAAATTAATAATATAAATACTACTTTACTACACTCAAAATTCAGTGAGGCTTTAAAATACACTTAAAGTGGTTGTAATCCAAAAAAAAAAAAAAAAACTCCTGTTCCCTTATAGTAGATTATACAGCACAACACATGTTTTTTCTTTTAAATGATGCCTTTAACTACCATATCTTTGATCTCTTCTGGCTGGTCATGTGACCTCTGGCCTCTCTCCTCCCCTATCTAAGGGCTACAGTGGGAGGGGCTGAGCGCACAGCGGTCACATACGTACATAGTTACATAGTTAGTGAGGTTGATAAAAGACACCAGTCCATCCAGTTCAACCTATGATGTGTGTGTGTATGAGTGTTTATGTCAATAGTACATTGTATACCCCTGTATTTTGTGGTCGTTAAGGTGCCCATCTAATAGTTTTTTGAATCTATCGATGCTCCCTGCTGACACCACTGCTTGCTTGACTATGGTCACTGTTTCCTAAGTTGGCCCGAATTTCGACTTCTATAATCAGGTCTGTATTGTTAGTAATCAGTAGGTCTAGTAACCCATTGCTTCTTGATGGTGCGTTCACCATCTGATCCATGAAATTGTCCTGCAACACATTTACCAAATGGCGAGCCTTAGATGAATGCCTGGCTCCTTCTGCCCAGTCTATATCTGGATAATTAAAATCCCCCATTGTAATGACATTTCCCATCCTTGCTGCCATTCCCAGCTGTTGGGGGGCTTATAGCATGCGCACAATATTACTTACCTCCCTTAGTACCTTCCCTTTGAAGCTCTACCCATAGGGATTCCACCTCCTCCCTAGCTCCGTTCATGATATCGTCCCTCATATTCACTTAAACATCATTTCTGATATACAGGCATATCCACATGACCTCCCTGGCAGATATCAGAGGGGTTCTCGGCCCCTCCCACTGTAGCCCATAGATTGAAGTCACGTGACCAGCCATAAAAGATCAAAGTTAAGGTATTCACAAGAATTGTTAAAAAAAAAACATTTACATAGTGTAGACAGGGCCATCTTACCGAATGGGCACGCTGGGCAGTTGCCCAGGGGCCCCACTAGGCCGGGGGGCCCCACCAGCTCAGCGACCCAGCCCCAGCCAAGCATTAGTCCAGATTCCCGTGTGCATCCCATCGCAGAACTTGGCAGGTGGCAAGCGTCCTGCCCTGCTGTCAGGCCACTTGGGCGGTGGAGGGGGAGCCCACAACTGTAGGAATGTCTGTCCGCCTCCATGGGAACAGGTGCACACAGGACAGTCAGGTCTGACTCCCGTCTATGTGTGTGTGTTCACTGGACCCAGCCACCCAACTTGGAAGCTGTCATTAGCCTGTCACTGCTGTACCAATAAATATTGCCTTATCGATAATTTGCATTTTTTTATTCTCGTGAGTGATCATGTAGGTGGGGCCCCAGTGCACTGCATTGCCCGGGGCCCCTTAATGCTCTTAAGATGGCACTGAGTGTAGGAGAGATTAATAGAACAGAGGAGCTGGCTGTAATTGTTCTTTACCTTTACAACCAGTTTAATAACTACCATCTGTTTCTGACAGTTGTGAGATCACTAGATTGTAGGAAGAATGAGAGCGCCACACTAATTTCAACAGTCTATCATACCGTTCATTCCACATAAGAAGCCAACATATTTAGAAGGCTCAAAACTCCTTCTTCATCAACATTTGTAAAATGAATGCTAAAAAACAGTCATGGGCTGTTGTTGACAAGGGGTAGGCATGTACAAAACACCATGTGAACACCTGAAGTGGACAGCCTGTCCATTTCAGGTGCCCACTGCCCACACACTGTTTTTTATGTGTTTTATGTTGAATACTTTTTTGTGATGGACTGTTAACATTTTTGTAGCACTCTCATCATTCTTTTGTCCTTGTGATCTCCTATGGGGGTCCTTTGGGATGCCTCTATTGATAGAGAGAGGCCACCAAGCTCCCAACATCATATACTATGTATATTGGTTTCCAAACCATACATATTCTGATAGTCCTGAGAGGGATAGGAGATATGGACTAGCAGAGAAGTTGCTACCAGTTATGGTCATATTAGATCAGGACCTGGATGGCTTACACATATTGTCCACCTATATTGGTATTTTTAGGATTGATGTAAGTAATTACAGATATAAGAAGCTCTACCACCTGCTGGCAAAATCTAATGCTGAATCAAGACTTGAAAATGCAGTGATTTCCTATGGGAACCCTAGAAGATGAGTATTGTACTGTGTTCAGCAGCAGAAGCAGGAATCGTTTAGGAAATAATGTTTATTTGTTCTGTTGGAGGAATATTATTGCAAGCTCCTGAGCCAGCTGAGGTTTTTTCCTTCTACACTACCCCATACCCATAGAACAGAGCTGCTTTGAAAGCACGCAGTTTAAGAAGACTCTGGGGTTGCCTTCCTAAAGGCAAATAGAATGTTCACTTTGGAAAGGAAGTTGCCCTTTGCAAGGTCATTTTCCCACAGCTTAGTGAATGAGGTGAATCTTTGTTGATTTGCATCATCCAGTCCTATGCAAGCAAATCATGTGTTTTCTTTTTCTATTTTCCTTTCATGTGATTGGGTATATTTGCAAAATAAAACTCCACCACAGTACTGAGCCAAATTCCCTTGCAAAGTGAAACTTTCTTTGCAAAGTGAACAGCTTATTTGCCTTTAAAAAAAATCAACTCCTCTGTCACTGAAAATAAGGGGGATATGAAAAGCAGCACTTAACCTCCCTGGCGGTATGATTCTTTTGGATTTTAGGTGCTGAAAGCGGTACCATTATTTTAGGTGCTGAAAGCATGTAATTCTTGTGAATGAGCAGCCCAAACCAACTGTATACATTTATTATACATATTATATATATATATATATATATATATATATATATATATATATATATATGTATGTATACATATATTATGTATACATATATTATATATATATTATATATATATATATATATACGTATATATATATATATATATATAATGTATACAGTTGGTTTGGGCTGCTCATTCACAAGAATTACGTGTATATATATATATACGTGTATATATATATATATATATATATATATATATATATATATATATATATAATATGTGTGTGTGTGTGTGTATATATATATATTATATATATATATGTATGTATATGTGTATATATATACGTATATATATATATATATATATTGTATATATATGTATATATATATATATACATATATTTACATAAAAAGTACAGTAAAACTGCAGGAAAGGGCACTGGGGGGTAATGTAATGTGATTTTATTTTATTTTGAACGATATCAGTGTGTTCGGTGCATTTTACATTCGAATTTGCCGCCGGTTCCACCCCCCGGCGGACGTCACGTCGCCGGAGACGGAAGCCGGGGCTCGCAGACGATCGGGAGAGAGCTCCGCCGCCGCACACCGCTGGCAGTCTTCGCTGGATCCCGGAGAAAAGGTAAGTAAAACCTCCTCCAGCATCCAGCGATCTTCTTAGCGCTACCCCGAGTGTGACTCGGGGTTACCGCTTTTGGCACTAAAATCTTACCCCGAGTCACACTCGGGAATACCGCTAGGAAGGTTAAGGATGCCTGCAGCATCCTCCTAAACCTTCCTGTTATGGATCTATGCTGGGCTGTTTTGAAAGGCAAAGCTCCATTAGTTGAGATTGCCACCATCATGATGAGCTGCCTCACTGGCCAAAAGGAATATTTAGGAAGCAGGAAAGTACAGACAAGCTTCAGCACTATCAAGAAGCTCCAAAACTTTGTCAAAGCAACCTGGGAATTAGACCGGAAACTGTGAGGCTGCTATCCTTCCCTCAGGTGAGTCTCTTAGCCACTTAAGCCCCAGAAGATTTTACCCCCTTCCTGACCAGGACCTATTTTGCGATTCGGCACTGCGTGAATTTAACGGACAATTGCGCGGTCGTGCGACGCTGTACCTAAACAAATTTGGCGTCTTTTTTTTCCCACAAACAGAGCTTTCTTTTGGTGGTATTTGATCACCTGTGCGATTTTTTGATCGTGCGCTATAAACAAAAAAAGAGCGACAATTTTGCAAAAATAACAATATTTTTCACATTTTTTTTATATGAAATTCCCCCCAAAAAAATGTAATAATCAAAATTTTTTAACATTTTAGGTCAATTTGTTTTCTGCTACATATGGTTGGTAAAAAAAATCGCATAAAGCGTATTTTGATTTGTTTGCGCAAAAGTTATTGCAATTACTAACTAAGGGAAAGATTTTTGTCATTTTTATTGTTTTTTTTTTAACAAGTAATGGCGGCGATCTGCGTTTTTTTTTTTTGCGGGACTGCGACATTGCGGTGGACAGATCGGACCCTTGACTGACATTTTTGACACTTTTGGGGTTACCAGTGACATTACTACAGTAATCAGTGCTATACATATGCACCAGTGTTAATTTTGGCAGCAAATTTCAATTTAGTTTTAGTCTTAGGACTAAAATGGCATTTTAGTTTTAGTCCCATTTTAGTCTTCTGCAAGTGTTTTAGTTTTAGTCGTATTTAGTCGACTAAAACTCCAGTATATTTTAGTCGACTAAAACTCATTTTAGTCATCTATAATCAAATGGGTGTAGTTCAATTGTAATTTGTAATGCATTATTTAAGCATTTCTCTACAATTTCCAAACTCATTATATACTACTGCTGGTCCGGGAGTGAAAAATCTAATATGTTATTATTTATGCTTTGAGCATGCACCAGTGTTAATTTTTGGCAGCAAATTTCGATTTAGTTTTAGTTATAGTCTTTTGACTAAAATGCCATTTTAGTTTTAGTCGTATTTTAGTCTTAAGACTAAAATGCCATTTTAGTTTTAGTCGTATTTTAGTCACCTGAATTGTGTTAGTCGACGAAAACGTTTTAGTCGACGAAATTAACACTGATATGCACTGTTACTGTAAAAATGACACTGGCAGTGAAGGGGTTAACTTTATTTGAGAGGGAGGGGTAATGTGTGTCCCTAGGGGCGTGTTTCTTACAGTGATTGGCTGTGGCTAGTGGTGTAACAGCACAGATCAACGGTCCTACATAGCAGGACCGAGTGATCTGTGCTGTTACACAGGGGAGAATGACAGGCGGCTTTGTTTACAATAGACCCTCACAGGCTAGTGACGTAGACCTACGTCGCTTTGCCTGTGAGGGGCTGACTGCTGACGTAAATTGTCGTTAGGCAGTCGGCAAGTGGTTAAAGTGGAGCCTATTTTGCAACTTTAGTGATTCCAGGAGTGCTCACTATGCTGATCAACAATTGGGCATTTTCAATTTTTTTCGGGAGTCCCTTACCTTATTTTCAGGGCTTTTTTGATTGTACTTCCCCCTTCTCCCCCCTCTGTGTCCACAGCCACCGACATCACTTCCGCCTTTGCATCGCATCCTGGGAGCTGTTTTTCATCACTGTGGCTTCAGATGCCCACATCAAAGATGGCCGCGCCCAGACAGCGTTTTTAAAAGTAAGATTTTAACTAAAATCCAATACTGTATACCTTGTAAGTATGAGAATAGCGATTCTGTAAAGGGTGATGGATTAGTATTATAGGGGTATTTTTAGTTAAAAAAGGTAATTGAGGACGGTACTCCGCTTTAAGGGGCATATATACATGGGGATGCTTAGTGAATGTTCTTTGCAATAAAAGTCCGGGCAGGGCCCCAGCACTATCAAAAACGATCCCCCTCTAGCTAAGTTGAAAAAAAAATGTGAGACTAGAAGTTAAAAGCAGCAGTGCCTTAGATCTCAAACTGCAGATATACAGCTATGGGGAGGAGTTACTGGGCACACTCACATGTCAGGAGGTGCGCTGTTATTTTTTCGGGAGGAATTCCAAACAAAAAGTACATTTTTTGGGGAACTGAATACACTTAATACCATTTTTAAATGGTCCCTACAACATATCCTGCTTTCACTTTTGTGTTCAGATCCACAATACAGTGAAACAAAACTCTCTCAATTAACATTAACTATTTTTAATCCTTATTTGCTAGCATTAGTAAGTAGATAGGAAGTTATATTATACTTACTTTTGCTTTTTGCTCCAGAGCTTAGTAAATGAGCAGAAGCTCTGCTGACTTTCATCATCCAATCACGTGCAAGCAAAAATAAAAATTTTTAAAAATGGTCTTTGCAAGTGATTGAGTATTCTTTGCAAAGTGATGCCTTACCTAATTTACTAATTAAAATAGTGGGTTTTAATACCGTTTTAAAAGTAGCCAAATATGCTAACGTGATTGATCTTCACAAAATTGCATGAATGTGGATATTTACTTCAATTATCCTTGAAAAAGAAAATTCCTCTTCACCTTCAATACCCCTCCATGTGCTCATAAATACAGAATACTTTATTAATCCCAAGAGGAAATTAGGAAATTGTTGCGACACAGACACACTTAACAAAGACAACACAGGTTCAAAACAATGAACAGAATACGATAAAAAAGCACAACAAAATCATCAATAATAGCCATTAGCACAAAATAAAACAAATTAAAGCCACACTACAAATAAGCCCCCGTTCACACTAAGGCGACCTGTGAGGCGACCTGGTCGCCTCACAGGTCGCCGCAGGTCGCCTCCCATAGGGAAGCTGCGGACCCGTTCTAATAGGAGCGACACAAGTCGCTCCGACTTAGAAAAAGGGTCCGGAGCTTCTTTGGGGCGACCAGGAGGCGACCGCCATAGACTTCAATGTTATGAAGTCCGTGGCGGCCGCTCCGAGGTCGCGGCGCGCTGCTCGCACTGCGATCTTGGAGGTCGCCCTGGGAAGTAGCGTTGCGTGTATGTGAACCGGCGCTTAACCAGCCATACAATTAAAATACAACATGGAATAAATAACACAGATTCAAATAACAGAAAATCAAACTACCAAATGCAAATAATACACCACTTTCTCTAACATTGCCCCAAAGAATATTTAACATAATACCAACATACTAAAAAAACAATGTAAATCCCAATCATAAACCAGAATTAAATCTTCACCTTCAGCCCACACAGAGAAGAATTATATAACTTGATGGTCACAGGCAGAAATTATTTACTGTGTCGCTCAATGGTGCAATGTGGTTGTAACAATCTGTCACTGATCGTACTCCGCAGACTGACCAGCGTATCGTGGAGTGGGTGGGAGGAGTTGTCCAAGATTGAACGTACCTTGAACAACATTCTCCTCTCCAACATTGTTGTTAAAGAGTCCAATTCCAATCCGGCATTACTAAAAAACTAAAAAAAATCGGCGCTAATTCATTAAAAGGACTATGATAAAATAAAGAATCAATTAACTACATTTGTGTCGGTGAACAAATCTATATTGGTGAATTCATGGTGAAAAAAGTGCATAAAGCTCAAATGATGTATATATAAATAGTACTGTGTAGTAAAATATTGTGTCTCAAAATAAGTATCCAAAATATAAAAAACAGTGCTAATGGATGAATGCTGTGAATGGGTGGTACAGATGGACGGATCTCTTACGAATCCTTCAAAGGGCAATCCTAATCCGAAGAAGTGAAGAAATATTATGAAATATTGCTAATGTGAAATCAATACAAATGGTGTGAACAATAAAAATGGTACTAATCAAAATCCAATAAATCGTATGAAAGGTCCCAATCATATATAGCTAGTGAAAACAATCGTGTTAAAACAATAAATGTCCCAATCAGTCCAATAAAATCTTTTTAAATGACCGTGCAAAAAAGGTGTGCACTCCTATGTGCTTAAAAATGTTTCCACAATAGTGTCCGAGATCTGATGCAATAGGATGAAGCAAACCAACAGAATAAAGAATCCCAAACTTGATGCTCTAAAGTGTGCAGTGGCCGCTTACCTCTAACACACAGAAAAAACGCATGTGTGTAATCCAATGATGAAGGGGATTTACTTCAAAGACGTTCTACAGACCGCTCTTATGAATGGATGAATGGCGGGGTCTTGTGCTCCGTAGTACGTATATATCAATAAGACTCTTCCACCATAGGCATCGGTCTATAATCACAGATGCTCTGGTGTTTGGAATTAAATAACCGCATGTTTAAAAGAACCAAGCCAAAGTATTTCATATACGGCTGAAATCAGTCAGTACCAGAGCGGGCCAAGATCCTGGGCACCCCCAGCGTCTCCAAGGGGCATGAGTAAGAGACCTCCACTTTTCACTGGAGTATCTGTGAAGTACTTTATACATGATGCAGAGGGTTTTTTTGTGCAAGGTGATCCACAGACCAGTACCAGAAGAGAGGCTGGTGTAATATATATCACATAAGGTTTGAAGCAGCTCATCAGCCTGTGACCACACTCTGCTGAGTAGAGGGACTGGCATTGCAAAATCAGTTCTTTGAGTCTGTTGGTTTCGGACACCCTAAGCCTGCTTCCCCAGCATGCCACTGCACACAGGAAAACGCTGACCACCACAGACATAGACTCATTAAACATCTTCAGCATCATCCCCCAGATGTTAATGGACCTCAGTCTCTTCAAAAGGTAGTAGCGGCTCTGGCCCTTCCTATAAAGCAGGGGTGTCAAACTCAATTTCATTGTGGGCCTCATCAGCATTATGGTTGCCCTCAAAGGGCCAGTTGTATCTGTAAGACTATATATCTACTCTATACATGAGAGTACTCAGGAGTACTCAGTATACAGAGTGTAGAGTTCAGGAGTGCACTGCATACAGAGTGGAGGGTTGAAGAGTGAGCTACATACAGAGTGCAGGGTTTAGGGGTGTGCTATGTACAGACTGCAGAGTTCAGGAGTATGCGGCATACAGGTGCAGAGTTCAGGGGTGCATTGTGTACAGGGTTTAGGGGTGCGCTATGCACAGTGTGTAACCCCAACCCCCTTCCCCCCATAGCTTCCTTGCATCTCTGCTCTCTCCTACCTGGTCTGGCTCTAGTATTTCCCTGTGTAGGTGGTTCTAGTATCAGTGTATTTGGCACTCGCACCTTCCTGTGTAGGCAGTTTCAGTAACAGTGTATTTGGCTCTAGTACCTCCCTGTGTAGGCGGTTCTAGTATCAGTGTATTTGGCACTCACACCTTCCTGTGTGGGCAGCTCCAGTAACAGTGTATTTGGCTCTAGTACCTCCCTGTGTAGGCGGTTCTAGTATCAGTGTATTTGGCACTCACACCTTCCTGTGTAGGCAGCTCCCGTAACAGTGTATTTGGCTCTAGTACCTCCCTGTGTAGGCGGTTCTAGTATCAGTGTATTTGGCACTAACACCTTCCTGTGTAGGCAGTTTCAGTAACAGTGTATTTGGCTCTAGTACTTCCCTGTGTAGGCGGTTCTAGTATCAGTGTATTTGGCACTCACACCTTCCTGTGTAGGCAGCTCCAGTAACAGTGTATTTGGCTCTAGTACCTCCCTGTGTAGGCGGTTCTAGTATCAGTGTATTTGGCACTAACACCTTCCTGTGTAGGCAGCTCCAGTAACAGTGTATTTGGCTCTAGTACCTCCCTGTGTAGGCGGTTCTAGTATCAGTGTATTTGGCACTCACACCTTCCTGTGTAGGCAGCTCCAGTAACAGTGTATTTGGCTCTAGTACCTCCCTGTGTAGGCGGTTCTAGTATCAGTGTATTTGGCACTAACACCTTCCTGTGTGGGCAGCTCCAGTAATAGTGTATTTGGCTCTAGTACCTCCCTGTGTAGGCGGTTCTAGTATCAGTGTATTTGGCACTAACACCTTCCTGTGTGGGCAGCTCCAGTAATAGTGTATTTGGCTCTAGTACCTCCCTGTGTAGGCGGTTCTAGTATCTGTGTATTTGGCACTCACACCTTCCTGTGTAGGCAGCTCCCGTAACAGTGTATTTGGCTCTAGTACCTCCCTGTGTAGGCGGTTCTAGTATCTGTGTATTTGGCACTCACACCTTCCTGTGTAGGCAGCTCCCGTAACAGTGTATTTGGCTCTAGTACCTCCCTGTGTAGGCGGTTCTAGTATCAGTGTATTTGGCACTAACACCTTCCTGTGTAGGCAGCTCCAGTAACAGTGTATTTGGCTCTAGTACTTCCCTGTGTAGGCGGCTTTGCCTCGCCTTGCAGGGAGATCATTCTCTCTCTCAGATTCTGGACAATGTTCCCGCCATGCGTCCTGGGATCTTTTAGATTTGGGAGTCGCTAAGAGCAAAGCTGTCCCTTGTAAACACAGAAGTCTTCTGTGTTTACAAGTGACAGTGGGAAGCAGGAGCGGAGGGTGAGAGCTGAAGGTGACGGAGTTCAGCCATGTTCCGGCTGCAGAACTGGGTGTGAGGGCCATGTGATAAGGCCTGGCGAGCCGAATTTGGCCTGTGGGCCTTGTGTTTGACATATGTGCTATACAGCTCCTCAGTGTTCTTGCTCCAGTCCAGCTTGTTATCTATGTGCACCCCAGATACTTTTAACTCTCTGCTACATCCACATCCACATCCACTCAGTGGATGGAGATTGGGGTCACTTGTGGCTTCCTGTTTCTGAAATCCACAACCAGCTCCTTTGCCTTTGTCACATTTAGATACAGATGATTATCCTCACACCATGTGACAAAGTTCTCCAACACAGTCCTGTACTCAGTCTCTTTCACATCCCTGATACATCCCACTACCACAAAGTCATCAGAAAACTTCTGAGGATTGCAAGACTCTGTCTCCTAGCTGAAATCAGTGGTATAGATGGTAAATAAAACAAGAATTGCTTTTTTTCCATCATTCAATATTTGAAGTGAATATTTACACAATTGAATGTTGTAAAGATCCTCACCCCCTATAAGTAAAACAGTATAAAAATCTTTATATGTCTATCTCTAGTACATATAGGTGACAGGTACACTTTAAACGACTGATAAAAATGGCAAACTGTATAAATACATTTCTGCTGTTTGCCTAGTTCAGGTATATACCTACCGGAATAGCGGTGTGTCTCAATGCTCATTTACGCAAAGCCGTACAATGCAAGGAGTTCATTTCTTATGTAAATTCAGACTGAGATTTGCAGATTGAACGCAATCACCGGTGGGAGTAGCAGGCTATGTTTTAATTAGTAACACAAATACAACATTTGTTAAATGCTCTCTGGAAGTTTTCAAAGTCACTCTAGAAAATGCAAAATTAAACGTGTTACTTGGGGGATTATATTGCCTAAAGATTGCAAGATGTTTACAGAGATATATACGCAGTTGGTTTGGCTAAAAATTAGTTTCTAAAAAGGTTACTTATATTTCTGAAACTTTGTGCTACAATCAAAAATGTTTTGTATATACGACAAAAAACGGCGAAACATGTAGCAAAAGATAAATGCAGGGATATTATTCTGGAATAAAAACTATTTTGATGAATACCCCTTACTGCATAAGAACAACAGGCTTAAAGGGGTAATAAGGGGCAAAAGCAAACACTTATTATATTGAAACTTACCAATTCTTAGTTGTGATGGCTGCATTTGATTTCTTGTTTAGGCTTTCTTTCTTTTATTTATTTATTTATTTATTTATTTTTCTTGTTTAAGAATTGTATTGAATATATGAAAAAAACAATTAGCACAATAAAGATACAAGGTTTAAGGTACTTACAAGCTGACCTCAATGCACTGTTTCATGGGGCAACTATGTGGCAAATGAGGTTTAATGTTGATAAATGTAAAGTTATGCACTTGGGGGCTAAGAATATGCATGCATCATACATACTAGGTGGAGTAGAACTGGGGGAATCCATAGCGGAGAAGGATCTGGGTGTTCTGGTAGATCATAAGTTTAATAATTGCATGCAATGCCAAGCTGCTGTTTCCAAAGCAAGCAAAGTCCTTTCTTGCATTAACAGAGGCATTGGCTGCAGAGGGAGAGATATAATTTTGCCCCTGTACAAATCATTAGTAAGACCTCACCTGGAATATGCAGTTTAGTTTTGGGTACCAGTTCTTAAAAAGGATATCGGGGAACTGGAGAAAGTGCAGAGAAGGGCAACCAACCTGATAAGAGGCATGGGGGAGCTCAGCTATAAGGAAAGATTAGAGGAACTGAATTTATTCTCTCTTGAGATGAGGAGATTAAGGGGGATATGATCAACATGTATAAATACATAAGGGGTCCATATAGTGAACTTGGTGTTGAGTTGTTCACTTTAAGGTCAACACAGAGGACAAGGGGGCACTCTTTACGTCTAGAGGAAAACAGATTTTGTCTCAAAATACGGAAAGGTTTCTTCACCGTAAGAGCTGTGAAAATGTGGAATAGACTCCCTCCAGAGGTGGTTCTGGCCAGTTCACTAGATTGCTTTAAAAAAGGTCTAGATTCTTTCCTAGGTGTACACAATATAAATGGGTACTAACAATTTTTTTTAGGTAAAGTTGATCCAGGGAATATCCGATTGCCTCTCGGGGGATCAGGAAGGAAATTTTTTCCCCTGCTGTAGCAAATTGGATCATGCTTTGCTAGGGTTTATTTTCGCTTTCCTCTGGATCAACTGCGGGTATAGAATTGTGTACAGTATATGGGATTGTATGGTTGAGTTTTCAATACTGCTTTTTTTTTTTTTTGGTTGAACCCGATGGACTTTTTTTAACCTGACTAACTATGTAACTATGTACCATGTGTTGTTATACATGAATTACAGATTTTTATGGTCAAAGAAGAAGATAGTAAAATATGAGTTCCAATATAACATTTTGTATAGGTAAGAAGAATGCAACTAGACTATATCAAACAGGTTGCTATAAAACAAAGTCTGTGTGTATAGATCAGTGATGGGAAACTTTGGCACCCCAGATGTTTTGGAACTACATTTCCCATGATTCTCAACTACACTGCTGAGTGCATGAGCATCATGGGTAATGTAGTTCCAAAACATCTGGGGTGCCAATGTTTGCCATCACTGGTATAGATTCTTACAACGTAATGTGGATACATTTGTAGCAATGTTTTGGCGGGGTATAGATGTAGTTATCTAGTTGTTAGATAGTGTTCAGGTTATTCTTGTAATGGTATGCCATGCTATCTTTCCTTTATTTTCATCTGGCGATCCAGCTGGTAAGTCTGTTATTTTTCAACAGAGCAAGTTTTTTTTGCAGCTAGGGAGGAGACAAACAATTTAACATGGACAGGGGTGCTTATATTAATCAGCTTTTATCTATTTATGTAAAACCTTTATCACAAAAGAAAAAAAAAACTGTTTGCTGTAACTGATTATATAAATTGTGAGCTGGAGTTTGGCTTCAATTTGTTAATGTATGTTACATAGTTAGTCAGGTTGAAAGAAGACACAAGTCCATCTGGCTCAACCAATAATAAAAAAAATAAAAATAAAAAAAACAGTAAAGAAAACCCAACCATACAATCCCATATACACAATTCTATACCTGCAGTTGATCCAGTTGATCTGCTTATCCATCTAACACTCCCCTCCCCTCAGCTTTACAATAATTCTGTCTGCTGTGCCCCCTGTTCTCCTTCATCCAGAGTGGGGGCACTCTATTACAGGAGGTGTGTTACTGGCTA
Source organism: Pelophylax lessonae (assembly GCF_965119305.1). Classification (NCBI taxonomy): domain Eukaryota; kingdom Metazoa; phylum Chordata; class Amphibia; order Anura; family Ranidae; genus Pelophylax; species Pelophylax lessonae. The sequence goes on from NC_138773.1 coordinate 287,646,430, forward strand.
GGTCACTAGGTAAAAACAGGAGGAAAAAGCCTAAAAAAAAGAAAATTAAAGTAACCACCACATCTAATGTTTGGTAAACTGCAATACAGTAAAACCTTGGTTTGAGAATAACTTGGTTTAAGAGCGCTTTGCAAGACAAGCAAAATTTTCAAATAAATGTTGACTTGATATACAAGCAATGTCTTGATATACAAGTAGCCTCAAGTCACAGCTGAGTATAAAAGAGAAGAGAGGCGCCTCTAAGTGTAGCAATATGGTTAAATTTAATGAAGGTACAACATTTAGCAGCTCACCAGGTTGATGATTGGAACAGGCACATCTAAGGATGCCGGCATCCGGGGTAAAGCTGTCCACATAGACCGTCCTCCACACCGCAATCTATGTCATCCTTTCCATGCTGCCCCTCGCTTTCAGATCGCTTTACTGCAGGGTGGTCTTCCCAGTCAGGATTACAGACTGGCAGCCGGCGGTGCAGAAGATAGTCTATGTGGACAGCTTTACCCCAGATGCCTGCATACTTAGATGTGCCTGTTTTATTCATCAACCATGTGCGTTGCTAAATGTTGTACCTTCATTAAATGGAACCATATTGCTACACTTAGAAGGCGCCTCCCTTCTCTTTGATATTCTGTAGCTCCTGCTGCATTTTGCCTCTAATCCCCTTTTGGAAGCGGCTATTTGTGGATGGACATTTTATCGTTACACAACCTATCGCAATGCTATTATCTTTTTATATGGACTATAAACTGAAGGACTTATGAATAAATGGTTGTGGAACGAATCATCTGAGTTTCCATTATTTCTTTTGGGGAAATTTGCTTTGATATAAGAGTGCTTTGGATTACAAGCATGTTTCCGGAACAAATTATGCTCGCAATCCAAGATTTTACTGTATATTACATTTTTGGTTTTGGGTTTTATGCTACTTTACCACTTGAGCTCTAGAGATGTATAGAACTGTTCGCCGGCGAACAGTTCCCGGCGAACTTAGCATGTTCGCGTTCGCCGCTGCCGGCGAACATATGCGATGTTCGGTCCGCCCCCCATAAGACATCATTGAGGCAAACTTTGACCCTGAACTTTACAGTCAGCAGACACATTTCCAGCCAATCAGCGTACCTCCCTCCCACACCCTCCCACCTCCTATAAATAAGCAAGGGCAGCATCCATCTTAGATCATTCTGAAGCAGTGTGTGTAGTGAGAATAGGGAGAGAGCTGCTGCTGCTGCTGCTGCTGTTAAGCTAGGGACAGTTAGTCAGTGTTCCTGGTCTTGCAGTGTTCTTGGTCCACTACTGCTGTAATATCAGCACCCCAAAAAGCCCTTCTAAGGGCTGGTATTTGTGTTTTTTTTTTTTTTATATATATATATATATATATATACCTAGCGTCCCCAAAAGCCCTTTTAAGGGCTGGTAATTGAGTTGTTTCTTCATATATATATATATCTATATCTATCTAGTGTCCCCAAAAGCCCTTTTAAGGGCTGGTAATTGAGGATTTTTTTATTTTTATATATATACATATATATATATATATATAGTGTCCCCAAAAGCCCTTTCAAGGGCTGGTAAGGTAATAGATTTTTTTCTTTATATATATATATATATATATATATATATATATATATATATATATATCTATTGTACACTGCAGTTGCCTGCCCGCTGTGTGTGAGAGGCCACAGACCTACCACAGACTGTACTGTGTGCACACCACACTCATTTCGGGTGGCACAGGCACAGTACCTGGCATTTTAAAAAATATTTTTTTTTTCTCTGTCATAATTGCAGTGAGTGCTGTGTCAGGTCCACAGAGTGCACTGTACCCACTGCAGTGCACTGCCCACCACTGATATATATACGTTGGCACAGCATCTTGTTGCAATAAATTTAAAAAAAAAATATTTTTTATTATTGCAGTTGCCTGGGCTGCCAGTGACTGTCAGGTCCACAGAGTGTACTGTGCCCACTGCAGTGCCACTGTGTGCCCACCCACCACTGATATATAAGGTGGCACAGCAGCTTGCAAAGTAAAAAAAAAATATATATTTTTTTAAATTGCAGTTGCCTGGGTGCCAGTGACTGCTGTCAGGTCCACAGAGAGTGTACTGTGCCACTGCCCACCCACCACTGATATATAAGGTGGCACAGCAGCTTGCAAAGTAAAAAAAATATATATATTTTTTTAAATTGCAGTTGCCTGGGTGCCAGTGACTGCTGTCAGGTCCACAGAGAGTGTACTGTGCCACTGCCCACCCACCCACCACTGATATATAAGGTGGCACAGCAGCTTGCAAAGTAAAAAATATATATATATATTTTTTTAAATTGCAGTTGCCTGGGTGCCAGTGACTGCTGTCAGGTCCACAGAGAGTGTACTGTGCCACTGCCCACCCACCACTGATATATAAGGTGGCACAGCAGCTTGCAAAGTAAAAAAATATATATATATTTTTTAAATTGCAGTTGTCTGGGTGCCAGTGACTGCTGTCAGGTCCACAGAGAGTGTACTGTGCCACTGCCCACCCACCACTGATATATAAGGTGGCACAGCAGCTTGCAAAGTAAAAAAAAATATATATATTTTTTAAATTGCAGTTGCCTGGGTGCCAGTGACTGCTGTCAGGTCCACAGAGAGTGTACTGTGCCACTGCCCACCCACCACTGATATATAAGGTGGCACAGCAGCTTGCACTCATAGTACAACAGTAACAACACATTAAAAAAAAAATGACAGGCAGAGGCAGGCCACCCCGCAAGGGCCGTCGTGGTGCTGTGATTTCCTTAGGCTCTAGAATAATGCCCAGTGTTCAGAGGCCACCACAGCCCCTGAACTCAAAAAATTCTGAGGCCATAGTTGACTGGCTTACACAGGACACCCAATCGTCTACAGCTTCCGCTCGGAACCTTAATGCACCATCCTCCTCCAGCTCAGCTTCGGGCACCTCTCAATTTACCACTCGCCAGCCCGCCGGCACCACCACCAACACTAGCACCACAGCCGCTTCACTTGATCCGTCAGAGGAGTTATTTTCACATCAGTTTGAAGAAATAAGTGATGCGCAACTATTAGTGCCAGAGGATGTAGATAACGGGGATATGTCTCAGTCAGGCAGTATTATACACATGGACGTACATTGTGATGATGATGATGTTGTACCTGCTGCTGCTGCCTTTGCTGAGTTGTCAAGTGAAGCGGCTGATGATGACGATGTGTCTGTGGATGTCACCTGGGTGCCTGCTCGAAGAGCAGAAGAAGAGGGGGAAAGTTCAGATGGGGAGACAGAGAGGAGGAGGAGACGAGTTGGAAGCAGGGGGAGGAGGTCATCGCAAGGAGCTAGTGGCGCAGTCAGACAGCATGTAGATTCGGCACCCGGGGTCAGCCAGACAGCACGCCAATCAACGCAAGCTGTTGCCACCACCAGAATGCCGTCCTTGCAAAGCTCAGCAGTGTGGCATTTTTTTTGTGTGTCTGCCTCTGATATCAGCGATGCCATTTGTAACCTGTGCCAAAAGAAACTGAGTCGTGGGAAGTCCAACACCCACCTAGGTACAACTGCTTTGCGAAGGCACATGATCTCACATCACAAACGCCTATGGGATCAACACATGAGTAAAAGCAGCACACAAACTGAAAGCCACCATCCTCCTCCTGGTCCAGCATCTTCAGCCACGTCAACCACTGCTGTCCTCCATGCCCCCTATCAACAACCCGCCCCTCCGCCTCTCACCTTCAGCAGTTCCTGCTCGTCACCTGCCCACAGTCAGGTGTCTGTGAAGGAAATGTTTGAGCGCAAAAAGCCAATCTCGCAGAGTCACCCCCTTGCCCGGCGTCTGACAGCTGGCTTGTCGGAACTCTTAGCCCGCCAGCTTTTACCATACAAGCTGGTGGAGTCTGAGGCCTTCAAAAAATTTGTCGCTATTGGGACACCGCAGTGGAAGGTACCCGGCCGAAATTATTTTTCACAAAAGGCAATCCCCAACCTGTACTCTATTGTGGAAAAAGAAATCATGTCACGTCTGGCACACAGTGTTGGGGCAAGGGTCCATCTGACCACTGATAGCTGGTCTGCAAAGCACGGTCAGGGCAGGTATATAACGTACACTGCGCATTGGGTAAACCTGCTGGCGGCTGCCAAGCATGGAATGCGTGGCTCTGCTGCAGAGGAGTTGGTGACACCGCCACGACTTGCAGGCAGGCCTGCTGCCACCTCCTCTACTCCTCCTACTCCATCCTCTATGCTAACCTCCTCGGCTGAGTCCTCTTCTGCTGTTGCGTCTTGCTCCACACCAACTGCACCCCCCCAGCTCCCCAGGGGCTATTCCACATGCCGGATACGACAGTGTCACGCTGTCTTGGGGTTGACTTGCCTGAAAGCAGAGAGTCACACCGGACCAGCACTACTGTCCGCCCTGAATGCACAGGTGGATCAGTGGCTGACCCCGCACCAACTGGAGATCGGCAAAGTGGTGTGTGACAACGGGAGCAATTTGTTGGCGGCATTGAATTTGGGCAAGTTGACACATGTGCCGTGCATGGCACATGTGTTGAATCTGATTGTGCAACGTTTTGTGCAGAAGTACCCAGGCTTACAGGACGTCCTCAAGCAGGCCAGGAAGGTGTGTGGCCATTTCAGGCGTTCCTACACGGCCATGGCGCACTTTGCAGATATTCAGCGGCGAAACAACATGCCAGTGAGGCGCTTGATTTGCGACAGCCCGACACGTTGGAATTCAACACTGCTAATGTTCGACCGCCTGCTCCAACAAGAAAAAGCGGTCAACGAGTATTTGTATGACCGGGGTGCTAGGACAGCCTCTGCGGAGCTGGGTATTTTTTTGCCACGCTACTGGACGCTCATGCGCAATGCCTGTAGGCTCATGCGTCCTTTTGAGGAGGTGACAAACCTAGTGAGTCGCACTGAAGGCACCATCAGCGACATCATCCCATATGTTTTTTTCCTGGAGCGTGCCCTGCGAAGAGTGCTGGATCAGGCCGTAGATGAGCGTGAAGAGGAAGAGGAAGAGTTGTGGTCACCATCACCACCACCAGAAACAGCCTTACCATCGATTGCTGGACCTGCGGCAACACTGGAAGAGGAGTGTGAGGAAGAGGAGTCAGAGGAGGAATGTGGCTTTGAGGAGGAGGAACACCAACCACAGCAGGCATCCCAGGGTGCTCGTTGTCACCTATCTGGTACCCGTGGTGTTGTACGTGGCTGGGGGGAAGAACACACCTTCAATGACATCAGTGAGGACGAGGAATTGGACATGAGTAGCTCGGCATCCAACCTTGTCCAAATGGGGTCTTTCATGCTGTCATGCCTGTTGAGAGACCCTCGTATAAAAAGGCTGAAGGAGAACGACCTGTACTGGGTGGCCACGCTACTAGACCCCTGGTATAAGCAGAAAGTCTGTGACATGTTACCCAATTACCGGCAGTCGCAAAGGATGCAGCAGCTACAAAATAAGTTAAAAACTATGCTCTACACAGCGTATAAGGGTGATGTCACAGCACAACGGGAATCCAACAGGGGAAGAGGTGAAAGTAATCCTCCTCCTACCACCACAACCACGCCGGCAAGGACAGGACGCTTTACAGACGTCTTGTTGATGGAGGACATGCGGAGCTTTTTTAGTCCTATGCATCGCCACAGCCCTTCGGGGTCCACCCTCAGAGAACGACTCGACCGACAGGTAGCAGACTACCTTGCCTTAACTGCAGATATCGACACTCTGAGGAGCGATGAACCCCTTGACTACTGGGTGTGCAGGCTTGACCTGTGGCCTGAGCTATCCCAGTTTGCCATTGAACTTCTGGCCTGCCCCGCTTCAAGTGTGCTGTCAGAAAGGACCTTCAGCGCAGCAGGAGGTATTGTCACTGAGAAGAGAAGTCGCCTAGGTCAAAAAAGTCTTGATTACCTCACGTTTATTAAGATGAATGAGGCATGGATCCCGAAGGGACTGACAGTGGGGGATGCATTTGACTAAAAAAGGCCTGGTGATGACTGAGATGCCTTGGCCTAAAAATGGTCCACACGCTGCTGTATATAATCATTCTCTGCATGCCGGATGACTTACGTGACGTCTCCGCCACCAACTACGGTTCAAGCAGCAATGTTTTAGTGCACTTTCTGCCTTAAAACCTCAATTTTTCAGGCCGCTGCTACAGCAGCGGCTGCAACAATACCTACTTTTTCATGCATGTGTACATGCCTAATTTTTCTGGCCTCTGGTGCTACACTGTGGCTGCAAAAAAACAAAAAACAAAAAAAAAGGCACATACATGTGTCAATTCCCCTTCGTGATCGTTACCTTGTCGTGGTGAAGGGGCTTGCGTATCACAATGAAGCGATCACCTCTAGGATTGTGTTGGCACACCCCAGATGATAAGGTCGTTGCTTCATTGTGTACAGACCAAAAGCGATCCGCAGGATAATTTTTCATAAAAAAAAACATTCATTTTCTTTCATTCTTTCTGCGGAGCTGGGTATTTTTTGGCCGCGTTACTGAATGCTCATGAACAATGGCTGTAGGCTCATGCGTCCTTTTGCGGAGATGACAACCCTGGTGGTCAGTCGAACCCAAGGCAACATCATCGACCTCATCCCATATGCGTTTTTTCTGGAGCGTGCCCTGCGAAGAGTACTGGATCAGGCTGTAGATGAGCATGAAGAGGAAGAGTTGTGGTCCTCATCACCACCAGAAGCAGCCTTGTCGTTGTCAATTGCTGGACCTGTGGCAACGCAGAGAGAGGAGTCTGAAGAAGAGAAGTCAGAGGAGGAAGGTGGCTTTGAGGAGGTGGAATACCAGCCACAGCAGGCGTCCCAGGGGGCTTGTTCTCACCTTTCGGGGACCCTTGGTGTTGTATGTGGCTGGGTGGAGGAAGAGACCTTCAATGATGTCAGTGAGGACAAGGAACGGGACATGGCTAGCTTGGTATCCAACCTTGTGCAAATTGGGAGTTTGCGGTTGTGCAAATGGACTGACTGACTGTTAAACGGGGAGTTTGGTCTGTCAGAGTTTGGTCTGTCACTGTGAAGCGGGCAACGGGCGTAACCCTTACACTACTTGACCGATAAAACATCATACCTGATCGTATTCACACACTGGATGTTTTAGTGCTGGTTTACACTGCCGCTACCACTAAAGTAGCGTCGCTTCCAGTGCGACTTTGGCGCGACTTAGCGCGACTTTGGCGCGACCTCATCGCGAGGTGACTTTTTATTTGGCCAATCACAATATCATGTTTTGTTACCGTCACCTAATTTCCTTTTCCTGTTTTTTGTTTTACATATTTCCCCATGTGTGCAGTGTTGTCTGTGTCATAGCTCAACTGATAGGCATGTTTGCCTTGGCATATCATATTTCAGCTTGCCAGAAAGAAAAAAAGACAGCTGGAAAGACACTGCATTAGTTTTCTACTAAAAATCATAAGAAAAATGCTGTTTTTTTTGGGTTGTGGACATACTACAGAGCTGAAACTTGACAGGTACACTTTTTAGACCCCCCAGACACTAAATACAAAAAATGACATGCCTGCCTAAAAAAATGCCCGATAAATGCCTGCAAGAGAAAAAGACAGCCGCAGAGAAGCCGTATTCCTGAAAATATAAGAAAAATGCTGTTTTTTAGGGGTTCTGGACATGCTACAGATCTGAAACTTGACAGGTACACTTTTGTGACCCCCCAGACACTAAATACAAAAAATGACATGCCTGCCTAAAAAAATGCCCGATAAATGCCTGCAAGAGAAAAAGACAGCCGCAGAGAAGCCGTATTCCTGAAAATATAAGAAAAATGCTGTTTTTTAGGGGTTCTGGACATGCTACAGATCTGAAACTTGACAGGTACACTTTTGTGACCCCCCAGACACTAAATACAAAAAATGACATGCCTGCCTAAAAAAATGCCCGATAAATGCCTGCAAGAGAAAAAGACAGCCGCAGAGAAGCCGTATTCCTGAAAATATAAGAAAAATGCTGTTTTTTAGGGGTTCTGGACATGCTACAGATCTGAAACTTGACAGGTACACTTTTGTGACCCCCCAGACACTAAATACAAAAAATGACATGCCTGCCTAAAAAAATGCCCGATAAATGCCTGCAAGAGAAAAAGACAGCCGCAGAGAAGCCGTATTCCTGAAAATATAAGAAAAATGCTGTTTTTTAGGGGTTCTGGACATGCTACAGATCTGAAACTTGACAGGTACACTTTTGTGACCCCCCAGACACTAAATACAAAAAATGACATGCCTGCCTAAAAAAATGCCCGATAAATGCCTGCAAGAGAAAAAGCCAGCCGCAGAGAAGCCGTATTCCTGAAAATATAAGAAAAATGCTGTTTTTTAGGGGTTCTGGACATGCTACAGAGCTGAAACTTGACAGGTACACTTTTTAGACCCCCCAGACACTAAATACAAAAAATGACATGCCTGCCTAAAAAAATGCCCGATAAATGCCTGCAAGAGAAAAAGCCAGCCGCAGAGAAGCCGTATTCCTGAAAATATAAGAAAAATGCTGTTTTTTAGGGGTTCTGGACATGCTACAGAGCTGAAACTTGACAGGTACACTTTTGTGACCCCCCAGACACTAAATACTAAAAATAACATGCCTGCCTATAAAAATGCCCGATAAATGCCTGCAAGAGAAAAAGCCAGCCGCAGAGAAGCCGTATTCCTGAAAATATAAGAAAAATGCTGTTTTTTAGGGGTTCTGGACATGCTACAGAGCTGAAACTTGACAGGTACACTTTTGTGACCCCCCAGACACTAAATACAAAAAATGACATGCCTGCCTAAAAAAATGCCCGATAAATGCCTGCAAGAGAAAAAGCCAGCCGCAGAGAAGCCGTATTCCTGAAAATATAAGAAAAATGCTGTTTTTTAGGGGTTCTGGACATGCTACAGAGCTGAAACTTGACAGGTACACTTTTGTGACCCCCCAGACACTAAATACAAAAAATGACATGCCTGCCTAAAAAAATGCCCGATAAATGCCTGCAAGAGAAAAAGCCAGCCGCAGAGAAGCCATATTCCTGAAAATATAAGAAAAATGCTGTTTTTTAGGGGTTCTGGACATGCTACAGAGCTGAAACTTCACAGGTACACTTTTTAGACCCCCCAGATGCTAAATCCAAAGAAATTTTTTATTTTTATTTTTTTTTAATTTTTCCAATAATTGGCTCTCTATCAAAAAATTATAATTTTTAAGAACTTTTTTTTGCGTGATCCCTCTCCGGCATGCCACAGTCCAGGTGTTAGTCCCCTTGAAACAACTTTTCCATCACTATTGTGGCCAGAAAGAGTCCCTGTGTGTTTTAAAATTCGCCTGCCTATTGAAGTCTATGGCGGTTCGCCCGGTTCGCCGGTTCGCGAACATTTGCCGATGTTCGCGTTCGCCGTTCGCGAACCGCGAATTTTAGGTTCGCGACATCACTATTGAGCTCCAGAAGATATTACCCCCTTCATGACCCGGCCATTTTTTGCTATTCAGCACTGCGCTACTTTAACTAGTATTTGCACCCATCGTGCAAAGCTTTACCCATACAAAATTTGTATAATTTTTTTTCACACAAATAGAGCTTTGTTAACATGTAGGGCAATCAAGGGATTAAAAGTGAGCCTAACTACGTGTACAGTAATGTTGGAAAGTGTGCCGATTTTTACTACATGATGAGAAACTGACAAGTCGCTTCCTCGGTACAGAGCCCTGTATTGTTTACTAAGACAGGCTCTGGATTGTAATTGGACACAGCCGATCAGCAGGTACCAGCCAAGGAATCATTGGCTGGGACTTGCTGACAAGGTCCCGTTGTGTGCAATCACAATGGAAGCTGGAGGTGGATGCACACACGCATGCCCTGAACCTGGAAGTAGGCAATGACATATAGGTACATTACTTTGCCAGTACATTGCGAGAGGGCAGTTAGAACTAAACTCTCCTAACCAACATTAACTGTTTTTAATCCTTATGCTGTTAGCATTAGGAAGGTACATTATATATGTACTTGTTTTAAACATTTTTTTTTAGTTGCTTCCTAGTTTCTGGCCTAGGTCATAATGATGTCATACATCCCAGGAATCTTCATGGCATTGTTTTTTTTCCAAGCAGACTTTGTTGATTACATTTTGCTGTAAATATACAAGGATCTGCAAATTACAAGAATACATTCTGCATTGTTAAAATTTACAAGGAAAATGCTTTTTATTTTCAATTTTTATACTATTTATTCCCAATAAAATTCAAAGAAATAAAAATGTATGTATCCAAATTTGCTACCAAATTAAAACCTTAAAGGTATCAAGAAACAAAAAATGTATAAGACATTAGGGTAGATCGCAAAACTTAAAAGATATACTGTGCAGAACTAAAAAACATCACCTATACAAATAAATAAATAAACAAACAAATAAAGCCTCTGGAACTCAACGGTATTTAGGGAGAAAAAGACCCGGTGACTCAAGTGGCTAATAAGGGATTGTGGATCTTGTAAATGCATATTACTGCTCCATTGTTATCCCTTACAGAGCCTGGTCAAGTGCTTCTTGAATTGAAAATTGGCTCTAATTGGGCAATGCATGATCACCCTTAGCCTGAAATGCGTCAGCCTGCATCTCAGCTGTTTTTGCACTATGCATTCGTTAGCTACAGTATATATTTAAAATACAGACTTCAGCAATATTTAATTTCAGTATGGTGTTTCTCCTTTGCGTTTGCATTAAGTGAGGACGTTTACAGTAAAACATGCTTCCACCTTTCCTCCCGAAGAACATTGCATTGTCACAAAACCCCTCTTATTTTTGTCCACGTTTTTGCAAGCTGACATTTTTGATAAATGAATGGAAAAGAGCTTCGCTTTCAGAACCCATTAATCAGGTTTACATGTATTTAAGCCTAACATAATCTCAACACAAGGGCTGCAGGACTCAGTTCTGTATTCCATTTGAGAAATGGCTCTACATGGGTGACCAAGATGCAATGTACAATATATTCTATTGTACTTGGACGCAGAATTCGTTGCCGTCCTTAAAATAAATTACTTAGCTCTTATGGATTTCTCCATATCCAATTAATTTGAAGAATGCAAGAGAGTCGATTTCCCTCTAACGAGTATCTTTGCATTTTAAGAGTTGACCTGTGCATAATTAGCTTATATTTTTTTTCCCTGAGACCCCTGGACTTTTGCTACTGTCCACACAGAGGAAAAGTCACAGAGCATAATTAATCTGCATAGAATTTGCTGATCTTTTATCATTCTGAATGGTCATCTTTCTTCAGTAACTAATGTGAGGTTCTAAGAATAAATACTGTTTATCCCGACTGTTCAAAACAGAAATGGGCATCCTTTAAGAGCAAGAGAGACGATTCAACCTAGGCAAAGTCAGTTGAAGGTTATTTCATTTGTAACGATACTTTTTTATGTTGATTCAAACTTGCATCAGAGACAGCATTGAGATTCTGCATTAAAAAGAAACAAGTGTTCTGAAATCTCTTCTGTATTATATTTTTTATATCGAGAAAATAATGGCAAGTTGTAAACTTTTCTTTTATAAAAATAAAAATCAAACTTTATCTCAACACTTTCATCTGCACTACTTTCCTGTAAATACTGCCCACTGTCATACCATCTGCATTATTTTCATTTCCTTTTTGTCAGGTGCACTTGCAAGGTGGGTATTATTGAGTGGGAGTGTTGTCTCTTTAACCACTTTACCACCGGAGGATTTTGCTGTCTTACGTCCAGGCCACTTTTTGCGATTCGGCACTGTGCGAATTTAACTGACAATTGCGCGGTCGTGCGACGCCGTACCCACACGAAATTTACGTCCTTTTTTCCCACAAACAGAGCTTTCTTTTGGTGGTATTTGATCACCTGTGCGATTTTTACTTTTTGCGCTATAAACAAAAAAAGAGCGTAAATTTTGAAAAATAACAATATTTTTCACATTTTTTTTATATGAAATTCCCCCCCAAAAAAATGTAAAAATCAAATTTTTTTTACATTTTTGGCCAATTTGTTTTCTGCTACCTATGTTTGGTAAAAAAAATCACAATAAGCGTATTTTGATTGGTTTGCGCAAAAGTTATTGCGTTTACTAACTAAGGGAAAGATTTCTGTCATTGTTGGTGTTTTTTTTTTAACAAGAAATGGCGGCGATCTGCGATTTTATTTACGGGACTGCGACAGATCGGACCCTTGACTGACATTTTTGACACTTTTGGGGGTACCAGTGACATTTCTACAGTAATCAGTGCTATAAATATGCACTGTTACTGTAAAAACGACACTGGCAGGGAAGGGGTTCATTTTATTGGAGAGGGAGGGGTTAATGTATGTCTGGTGCTTACTGACGTGTGTGGGGGGGAGGTGACTGAGTGACACAGGGACAGATCGCATGTTCAGCTATGCTGAACCCTGCAATCTGTCACTGTTTGTCACTTAGGAGATCCGCCTGCTCTGTTTACACAAGCGGGGGGATCTCCAGACTCGATTCCCCAATGATCGGGGAAGAGCGGCGGCGATCGCGCTGCTCCTCCCCTGGCTCGACTCCCGCTGTGACTGAAAACAGAGGGAGCGAGCCTCCGGCGGCGCGCGCGCGCCGCCCACAGGGGGAGGAGGTCTACGTCGCTGGACGGAATCGAGCCACTTTGCCGCAGTACAGTCAATGTGACTGGTCGGCAAGTGGTTAAAGCTAAAAAAAAAAAAAAAAAAAGAACAAACATAAACAAGAAAACATAAAGAAAAAAAAAAAAAAACAAGAAAACATATATAAAAAATGGCAATGAAATAATTTATTTCTAAAAATAGACACATTTAAAGCACCCAACACATCAACCTATTGTATACATTTTGTCATTTGTCATCCCCAAAAATATGGAAACTATCTCCTGCCAACAAATATGACTAGATTGAGCCAGCTGATTTTCATAGATTTTCTAAATATATCGATTTTTTTTTCCCCCGCTGAATTAATCTTCCACTATCCTCTGGCATAGCTTCCCCATAAAATAAATCTACCTAGCGCTATGACAGGGGCTATTACACGTGTTCACACATAAAAAGCAGATTTATTTTACTGTAAGTATTACAGATTTATATGAAGCTTTAAGGTGTTACTTTTTTTTTCCCAGGCAATCTCTTTGATGCTTAAAATGCCATATATGTTCTCCGTAGAGCCGCTAAACAGACTGCGGTGATAAAAAGGGCTTCATTTAGTGAATTCTTGCTGACAGCTAAGAGCTGAACGTTGCAGTTTTGTACCCTTAAGATAAGACACTCTGCACACTTGTAGTAGCTTCTTTTGCAGTTTAGGAGGTAGTAATCAATCAACAAATGACAATTCTAATTAGCAGCTTTTCTAAGTGCAATATTAGAGCTTTTAACAGCAAGTTTGTGTTGCCTGTTAATTCTCCATTGCCAAGCCTGTCGAACTGGGGCAATTGCATGAATTCCTTTCAAGCTCAATCTGTCTTAATTAAAGGGCAACTCCAGCTAAAAAGCTAACTGCACCATTAATTATTTGTGTTACTTTCCAAAGGGTTTGCGTAGACACTGTCCACATTAGGAATAATTATTAAATGCTAATGCATAGAGGGAAATTGTGCTATATACAGTCTATATATATATATATATATATATATATATGCATTTTTGAACATCTTTGAAAGTATCAGTCTGTTAATATAGATCATTCTGACCAATAAATAAATATATAATATATATATATATATATATATATATATATATATATATATATATATATATATATATATATATATATATATATATATATATACAGTGCCTTGTGAAAGTATTCGGCCCCCTTGAACTTTTCGAACTTTTGCCACATTTCAGGCTTCAAACATAAAGATATAAAACTGTAATTTTTTGTGAAGAATCAACAACAAGTGGGACACAATCATGAAGTGGAATGAAATTTATTGGATATTTCAAACTTTGTTAACAAATAAAAAACTGAAAAATTGGACATGCAAAATTATTCAGCCCCCTTAAGTTAATACTTCGTAGCGCCACCTTTTGCTGTGATTACAGCTGTAAGTTGCTTGGGGTATGTCTCTATCAGTTTTTCACATCGAGAGACAGACATTTTTGCCCATTCCTCCTTGCAAAACAGCTCAAGCTCAGTGAGGTTGGATGGAGAGCGTTTGTGAACAGCAGTTTTCAGTTCTTTCCACAGATTCTCGATTGGATTCAGGTCTGGACTTTGACTTGGCCGTTCTAACACCTGGATATGTTTATTTGTGAACCATTCCATTGTAGATTTTGCTTTATGTTTTAGGTCATTGTCTTGTTGGAAGACAAATCTCCGTCCCCGTCTCAGGTCTTTTGCAGACTCCATCAGGTTTTCTTCCAGAATGGTCCTGTATTTGGCTCCATCCATCTTCCCATCAATTTTAACCATCTTCCCTGTCCCTGAGGAAAAGAAGGCCCAAACCATGATGCTGCCACCACCATGTTTGACAGTGGGGGATGGTGTGTTCAGGGTGATGAGCTGTGTTGCTTTTACGCCAAACATAACGTTTTGCATTGTTGCCAAAAAGTTTGATTTTGGTTTCATCTGACCAGAGCACCTTCTTCCACATGTTTGGTGTGTCTCCCAGGTGGCTTGTGGCAAACTTTAAACAACACTTTTTATGGCTATCTTTAAGAAATGGCTTTCTTCTTGCCACTCTTCCATAAAGGCCAGATTTGTGCAGTATACAACTGATTGTTGTCCTATGGACAGAGTCTCCCACCTCAGCTGTAGATCTCTGCAGTTCATCCAGAGTGATCATGGGCCTCTTGGCTGCATCTCTGATCAGTCTTCTCCTTGTATGAGCTGAAAGTTTAGAGGGACGGCCAGGTCTTCATAGATTTGCAGTGGTCTGATACTCCTTCCATTTCAATATTATCGCTTGCACAGTGCTCCTCGGGATGTTTAAAGCTTGGGAAATCTTTTTGTATCCAAATTCGGCTTTAAACTTCTCCACAACAGTATCTCGGACCTGCCTGGTGTGTTCCTTGATCTTCATGTTTCTCTCTGTGCTTTAAACAGACCTCTGAGACTATCACAGTGCAGGTGCATTTATACGGAGACTTGATTACACACAGGTGGATTCTATTTATCATCATTAGTCATTTAGGTCAACATTGGATCATTCAGAGATCCTGACTGAACTTCTGGAGAGAGTTTGCTGCGCTGAAAGTAAAGGGGCTGAATAATTTTGCACGCCCAAGTTTTCAGTTTTTTATTTGTTAGCAAAGTTTGAAATATCCAATAAATTTCGTTCCACTTCATGATTGTGTCCCACTTGTTGTTGATTCTTCACAAAAAAATTACAGTTTTATATCTTTATGTTTGAAGCCTGAAATGTGGCAAAAGTTTGCTAAGTTCAAGGGGGCCGAATACTTTCGCAAGGCACTGTGTGTATATATATATATATATATATATATATGTATATTAATATGGGGTGCTTGAGATCAACAGCTGGATGCAAAATAAAAAGCTTTCTTAAACAACACAAAAAGTATAAGCAGTCCTTAGTATTGGTATAGGGAAGCAATATTACGGCTCATGGGCAAAAAATGCCAATCCCATGCCTGGGTTGAGGTTTCTGTCTTCTTCAGGGTCCAAGCAAAGCTTTCAGAGCTCAGCAGACCAAGACTCAGACACTAGACAGTCCACCCTATTTTGCAGCTGTGAACTGCCTCACATTCCATTTCATAGACCTGTCCTTATTCCTTCCTGCAGCTTTTTAAGACTCTTGGGTTTGGAGATTCTTTCTCACCCAGAAGTCTCTCCTAACCTCCAAATTCCGGGTCCCAATGGGATTTACCAATCCTGAGAGCACTGTAAACTAGTTCTCTCCTCTCCTATTGGACTACTCCCGAACCCCCAACCTGCATGGGTGAGAACCCTTAACTACTCAAAATGCACACAAGTTTAGTGTGTTCAGTGGCCCCACTATACTGTGCTACACAAAAATCACAACACAGCACTACACTGACTTCACTACACTGTGTTACACAAAAATCAGCCCTACACTACACTACACTGCAGTACACTGTGTCATACAAGATGAGTCAGCACAGCACTACACTACACTGACTGCCCTACACACAAGAATCAGCACAGGACTACGCTACACTGACTGCATTAAATATGAAAGCACAATCCACAAATGACCTGTCTAATCTCCACTAACACACTACACACTGCTGCCATGTAGTGTGATGCGTGGACTTAGCCCCTGAGCCATGATTGGCTGAAGGCACCCTGCCTTTGGCCATTCATGGCTCTGACAGGAAATTGTCCTGTGATTGGCCACAGCATCAGGTGCATGCTTTGGCCAATCACAAGCACTTAATGCACTGCAACCGCGCAGTGCATTATGGGGCGCTCATCGACGTGCGAACTTCCTGCCGAGCGCCACATTTGTTTGTGTGTTCGGCGAACACATGAACACCCAATGTTTGAGTCAAACGATCAGCCCATCCCTAGTTACAATAGCCAAGGCAAGAGATAACAAAGGAGTGAAAGTGGATCTTCATTCTCCATGACAAGTTGCCACCTATGCACCCTCCTCCCCTCCACTGCACAAATCAGGCTTTTCCCTTTTTTTTTCTTTTTTACATTAAAGCTCATTCACATCCACACATACATCTTCCACTAATCTCATTCCCAACATTCCCCCCCCCCCCTACACCATCCATTCAGAACAGCCACAACACACAAAACAACCCACACACCCCACTGTCTCAACCCATCTGCACCATCCACCCCACACACAGATGCCAACCCCGCAATTATTACCACCCATAGACAAAATCAATGTATACAGATCTGTTAGCATTATTCTTGACATTATTTTGATTACATTTTTAGATGGATTTGCTGTGGGCAGACCCTGAGACCACTAAATGATAATACCAGTACGGATTCTTCAAAGACCTAGAGTGGGAGATTATAAAAATATGACCCCCCCATCCTTGGTAAGAATTTGCTTATAAGGTTGCAGTGAGGGAAAAAAGTATTTGATCCCCCTTTGATTTTGTACGTTTGCCCACTGACAGCCTACTATAATGTTAATGGTAGGCTTATTTTAACAGTGAGAGACAGAATAACAACAAAAATATCCAGAAAAAACGCATTTAAAAAAAGTTAGAAATTGATTTGCATTTTAATGAGTGAAATAAGTATTAATCATGACTTAGTACTTGGTGGCAAAACCCTTGTTGGCAATGACAGAAGTCAGATGCTTTGTGTACTTGGCCACCAGGTTTGCACACATCTCAGGTTGGATTTTGTCCCACTTCTCTTTGTTGATTGATAGGGGATCAAATAATTATTTCACTCATTAAATGCAAATCAATTTATAACTTTTTTTAAATGCGTTTTTTATGGATATTTTTGTTGTTATTCTGTCTCTCACTGTTAAAATTAAACCTATCATTAAAATTATAGACTGATCATTTCTTTGTCAGTGGGCAAACGTACGAAATCAGCAGGGGATCACATACTTTTTTCCTCACAGTACATACCCACTTCCTATGTCTGTCTTGACAATACGTAGGACTCTTAGTCCCCGGTCACACTAGGGCGACCTGTGAGGCGACCTGGTCGCCTCACAGGTCGCCGTAGGTCGCCTTCCATACGGAAGCTGCGGACCCGTTCTAATAGGAGCGACACAAGTCGCTCCGACTTAGAAAAAAGGTCCGGAGCTTCTTTGGGGCGACCCGGAGCGACCGTCATAGACTTCAATGTTATGAAGTCCGCTCCGGCCACTCCGAGGTCGCGGCGCGCTGCTCGCACCGCGACCTCGGAGGTCGCCCCGGGAAGTCGGATCGCCCCAATGTGAACGGGGCCTAAATGAGTTCCTCCTTCATTTGTATTTGTTTTTTTTCGTGTTTTTCTACGATAATTAAAAAAAATAAATTGTCAGGGATGCTGAAGAACTTGATGCATCACAGTGGATGCAAAGAATTTAAATGTGGAATATCTTGGCAGTAGGGATGATGCATGGGTATTCATAAATCACTGGACAAGTTGTGAATGGAGGGTTTTGTCCCCTTGAATGGTATCCTTGTCCACTGACTCTATTGTGTGCGGAGTATTGATGAACACAACAACATTGTGATGATTACAACATAAATCAGCACCCTTCATACAGCATAGAGTGTAGATTTTAGAATTGTGACTTTTGTCTATACTTTGAAATTGGCCTGGTCTGCCTCAAGCCATATGAAGGAATCCTAACATTTTGCTTTAGGTGTTTTTACCTACATATACAGTATCTATAAATACTGTATATAGAAAACTATAATACATTGGGATTTTAGTCACATTTTAGGATCAAACCTACTCCTATACCCAGGGCTGGCCCTACCATGGGTCCCCGCTGGGTCAGTTGGACCCAGGCAGCACATGGAGAGGGGCAGCAAATTGGCTCCCAAGATTTTTATTTTATTTTTTAAGGCCGTTTTGTGTGTCATCAGTTTGCGGCGTGTTTCGGGTGGCATTTCTCCGTCTCATACTGCTGCCCATGGTGCAAACTGATGAGTATGAGGAGGTAGAGAGTCTCCTCCTGGGAACGTCCCTCACGTGATTGTGGTGTGCGCAATTACATCAGACATCAGCACACTCCCTCTCACGCAGGGCAGGCTGAATCTTCTGGGGGCGGTGGGCACGGCAGACACAGGAGTGACAGGAGGACTGTGGACAGACAGTGGGTGTTTGGTGGACTGGTCCGACAGTGAGGTAAGGAAGAAGATAATCGTATACATAATATTTTCTAAAGGTTATATTTATATCAAATAATGGATGTGGGGGCCTTTTGTTGGGTGTGAAGTTTTTTTTTTTTTGGGGGGGGGCAGCATTTCATTCTTGGACCCAGGCAGCACAATGTCTTGGGCCAGCCCTGCCTATACCCATTCTAAGACCATTCTATCTACATGGTCACATGACTGGACGCAAAGCCTGGGCAAAGACGTCACTTATAGATCTACTATGAGGCAGCCGTTGTCCCTCCTCTACACTGAAGCCAGTGCTGGGAGCCAATCATGTGACCAAACCAGGGCACCCTCAGAATAGGTAAGTACAGACATCTTCAATTTACAGGGTAGTTAGAAAAGGGCATAGAATGGGGGTGCAAGTTTATTTAGCCCTAGGTAGGATTTGACTGGAATTATACTTTAAGAGAGGAAGGTTGGTCAATTTTAATTTTATCCATGTATTTTGGCCAAACGTTTTAATTATTGTGTTTTGTTATATGTGATTTGTATTTTTTTTTTTATAAAAATATGTATGTTTTGTAATATAGTAATGGTACTGCTGGATTGTTTTGAGACATAATATATATTGATACAATATTGATATAATATGAGGATTTGTGGAGATGAGTCTCAACCAGGTTTTTATTGTTTTTTTTGGTGTTCATATTCCATGAGATACTGGTGACTCCTCCAGCCTTAACTGTTTTGTGGATTGGGACTTTGAGGATTCTTTTATCCAGTTAGGGTGTAGTGGGAAATCTTCAATCAAGAGTACAAGTAGTACAAGAGCCGTTCTAATAGGAGCGGCACAAGTCGCTCCGACTTAGAAAAAGGGTCCTGTACTACTTCGGGGCGACCTGGAGGTGACTTGCATAGACATTCATTTTATGAAGTCCGTGCAAGTCGCGCCAAAGTCGCGCTGCACGCGACTTCACAGGTAGCCCCCTAAGTCGGAGCGACGTAATGTGAACCAAGCCTAAATGTGAATAAGTGTGACTTGTTTATTATTGATCAGCTACTGCACCTGCAGGTCTCTAATGAGGAAATTGGCAGGGTCTGCATCCCTTTAGATGTGTTTTCACAATGGGAGTGTCATACCAAAAGTGAACTTTTTGTTGCAAGGGATGGCCAAAATCTGATTTGTACTGTATCTTAGTGCAGACTTCTGGGAAAATCAGTGAGCCAATCACACAAGCAGAAAATTACATTACTGGGGGTTGTTCTATACACCACCTGTGTACAGAATGCCTACAGGTAGCCATATCACATTGCATTTTACAGAAAATTACAGAGCTGCAGATTGAAAAGAAAATGTAATTAATAATGATACATTAAATATGGCTTGTTTTTGCAATTGTATATGTTCATTTTTTTAATTTGCAATATTTTTCTATGAAAGTGAAGTTACCCTTTATCTGTTCTCTAATATATCCTAAACTAAAAAAAAAAAAAAAATTCAACATATATATATTTGAAAAAAAAAAAATGCATCAATTTCTACTAAATTACATGTTCCTTCAATTTTTTTTTTTTTATTTCCTATAGCTCCATATCTACCAAGAAGTTAACACTATATACATGTCTTTAAAGTTGTAGTAAACTCTTATAATAAAGCTTCTCCAATCAAAAAAACGAAGAGATCCTATATATATATATATATATATATATATATATATATATATATATATATATCATATATAGAGTAAACTCTTATAATAAAGCTTACCTGTAGGTAAAATGAATATCTCTTAAACATGCACTGTTTAGGAGATATTCTAGTGAGCAGCAGCCGGTGACGTCACCAGCATGTGCGCGCTGAAGGAACAGCATACCCGTGCCATTACTTCAGAGCTGTGTGCTGTGGCTGAGAATCCTGAGGAAAGAAAATCATATTGATGGATGATGGTCCACTTTAATGCCTAAGTTTAAAAAGATAAAAAAATAAATAAATATTCAGCACAGGGAACATTACAGTACTTACCTTCAGTGTGACGTTTCCTCATTTATTCTTCATCTTCCATTCGCCCCCACACACACACACGTGCCATCCTAATGCTGGGTACACACGAAAGCTTTTTTTTTTTCGATCAACCCGGCGAGCTGACCGAAAAAAACTTAAAGATTGCCGTACTATCACATCTGATGTTAGTGCAGTGATCCCCCCCCCCAGAGGCGTAACTAGAACCTTCAGGGCCCCGATGCAAGAAACCATGAAGGGCCCCCCAGACCCCTGGCCGGGGCCCTTCCCTTCAAGCCCGGGGCTCTTCCCACTAATCCTGGGGCTCTTTACTCTCGTTGCATGGCCTTTTATTATGGTCCCGCAGCAGGATCCTTTCACAAGTTCTGCAATGGGCCGCCTTCCTGCAATCTTGGGGCCTCCCCACAGTGGTGCAATGCCAGGGCCCGGTCGCAAGTGTGACCTTTGAGATCCTGGAAGTTCACCCACTGGTTTGCTACTGGGCCCCCTGGAGCATGGGGCCCGGTAGCAATTGCAACCCCTGCAACCCCTGTAGTTACGCCCCTGCCCCCCCCATTGAGCTATGGTGTTCTGACAGGGGGACTGCCCCCCATGCCAGAACACAGCTTATCAGATGCTGGTTTTCCAGCATGCTCTTTCTACAGAAGACGGTCATGAGACTCGCTTCTGTCGGAAAAGGAGCTGTACAAAAGGCCAAAATTCGGTCGGTATTTGCAGAACTGATAGTTTTCTACTGATTTCCGGGCCATGTGTACCTAGCCTAATCTTCCTTAATCACCGTAATTCTAATATAACTGTGAGAGCTGTAAGAGGCACTCATCAAGAGCAATTGACCATGCTTACCTTTTCTTCCAAGCTGCTGCATTTGTAGAAGCTGATGATACAGCTTCTATGAATGAAAAACGATCAATGAATGGAGGACGGGCAGATGATTGAAAGGTCCACCTCCTCCATTTATAGATCGTGTTTTATTCAGAAGTCGTAGTACAGCTTCTATGAATGGAGGAGCTGGGTAGAAAGGGCAGGCATTGTCAGATTCTCTTGATGAGTGTCTGTCATAGCTTTCACAGTTCTATTAGAGCCGGTTCACACTAAGGCGACACGACTCCTTACTACTTCGAGGGCGACTTGTGCATTACCATGCACCACGACTTCTGAGCGACTTGCAGGGACTTCACATAATGGAAGTCTATGCAAGTCGCTCCGAGGTCGCCCCAAAGTAGTACAAGACCCTTTTTCTAAGTCGGAGCGACTTGTGTCGCTCCTATTAGAACGGGTCCTGTAGCGGTCAATGGACCGCGAGGGAGCGCGACTTGTCAAGCTGACAAGTCGCGCTAGTGTGGACCGGCTCTTAAAGCAGTAGTACAAAAAAAAAATGTTAAAACATGGACCCCAGCTGTGTTATGCCATAATGTGCTAGTATGTACTGATAGTATGTTAGCATTCTATGAAGAAGTGAGCTATAATCTGGATAGAGGAATGCCTGTGGATGTGGTGTACCTGGATTTTGCCAAAGCATTTGATACAGTACCCCATAAACTATTAATTTACAAATGAAGGTCTTTTGGCTTTGATGACATAGTATTTCCTGGATAGAAAACTGGTTGCAAGAGAACATCCAGAGGGTTGTGATAAATAGCGTATTTTCTGAATGGCCTGGAGTTGTAAGTGGAATACCCCAGGGCTCTGTCCTCTGACTAATTTTGTTTAACTTGTTCATAAACGATATAGGGGTTCAACCTCAGTTTTTGCTGATATTACACAGCTAAGCAGGACAAAAACTTCACAACGGGATGGAGCAACTTTAGACGAAGACCTCAGTAAAATAAAGGGGTGGGCAACTAGATGGTAAATGAGATTTATTATTGAAACATTTAAAGTAATCTACCTGGGGGCTAAAAATATATATGCAAGTTACTTACATAGAATGTGTCGGCAGATAAGAACCATTTGGCCCATCTAGTCTGCCCAATATACTTGCTAGTGGGAGAACATTTGGTAGAATCTTGGCTGGAAAAGGATCTGGGGTTCTTGGTAGATGACTGACTCAGCAATAAAATGCAATGCCAATCTGCAGCAAACAAGGGTAGCACACTGTTAGCATGCATTAAAAAAAAAAAAATAAATAAAAAAATAAAACTCTATCATTTTACAAAACTCTGGTTTGAGCACATATTGAGTATGCCATCCAGTTCTGGTCACCAGTCTTGAGGAGGGATGGATGTGCTGGAACTGGACAGAGTCCAAAGAAGGGCAACAAAGCTGATAATGGGGCTGCAGGATCTAAGTTATGAGGAACAGCTACAAACTTTATACGTATTCTCCCTGGATATGAGACGGTTAAGAGGAGATATGATCGCAATATACAAATATCTGAATTGTGATTCTGGCATAGAGGGAAAACTATTCAGTTTGAGATCTCCTTAGAGGATACGCGGCCACTCAATGAGGTTGGACAAAAATCGATTAAACCTTAAACTGCATAAGGTGTTCTTTACTATTAGAACAGTAAGGATGTGGAACACCCTTCCACAGTTGGTGGTGTCAGTGTGGAGTATCAATAATTTTACAGACTTTTAGATGAGCATCTTAGCAAATGTACAGGGATATAGAAAATTGAAGTAACACACACACACACACACACTCGATGAACTGGATGAACTGTTGTCTTTATTCAACCTTGCCAACTATGTAACTTATCTGTTAAATGGAGCTCTCTGGTCCCACGCCCACTGGTCCCAGGAGCTTCCATGTTAGCCCCTTCCGGGTTCCATCTCCTAGCCTGCTTGAATGGCCAGGCCATGATGATGTCACTCCCATGCATGCAGGCCCACTGATAGGGGGGGACCACCAGCCCTCTTGTAGGGGGCCCTAGCACACAGGGGGGGCCCACACAGAGAGGGGGATTAGTGATGGACAACAATTACAGAAATCTTCCTCCAGCACCTGAATCTGATCTGTCCCTCTCCCTGCTATCAGCTTTTATCTGTTGAGAAAGAGACAGTCGTCCCTCACTAATCCCCCTCCCTTGTGTGGGCCCCCCTCCCAGCACTTATCTCTGCTCAGGAGTTTATTTGTAAATTTTAACTTTGTTTCTCTCTCTCTGTCTCTCTGATCACTGAACTCCAACCCCAGCCTGTATATTTTTCTCATCTCATCTTCTTTTTTATTTAACATTTTTTTTTTTTTTAGATTTAGCAGGAATTATGCGAGTTATGTTATATTTGTGTCTGATAATAGTGATTTTGTTGTAATTTTAGCTAAATATATCTTTAATATTTTCTTGAGGGGGCCCTGCCAGGTATGCCCCATACACACGTGCAGATTATCTGCAGACTTTTGTCTGCAGACTTACCAAAACCATATAATATGAGGTCAGACCTAAACACTTTCAATTTGTATGCAATCCGGCAGGCCCTTGCACTACATAGAAAAGGTAAGTCTGCAGACAAAAGTCTGCAGATAATCTGCACGTGTGTACGGGGCAGTAGTCTGTATGGGGCCCCGCGATTTCTAAAGCCCCGTACACACACGCAGATCGTCGTCATACAAATGTTCGTCTTTTCTCCCTGGGATGTCGGTGTCTGTTGAAAAGTGCAAAGACAGCACAAGGACAGCACAAGAATTTTGTCCGCAGACTTCAGCTGACTGCAGAAGTGATGTCATGTAATGGTTAACTTTCCCTGTGTTTTTTATTTTCTGAGCATGCCCAGTCTTGCAAATCTGCGGTCTGTCGGCTGATTTCTGTACTGACAGGCGAACAATCGTCCGTTCTGGTGTCTGCAGACAAAAATTTTCATGTTTGCAAGAAAGACTCTTGTCCGCGGATTGTGTGCAGACATCTGTCGGAGGCACCATACTAACACGCATACAATCGGCAGATCTTTCGTCCGCCGACGTTTGTATGACGACGATCTGCGTGTGTGTACGGGGCTTAACAGCAGCCCTGCATGCATGTGCAAGAGAGTCACACCACAATGGCACATACCAGGTGCCCCAAATGTGGTCTGAACTGCACATGTGTGGCTCCGATCACATTACCACTGACAGGCATTGGGACATTTATGATAGAAGAAACAAAAATGGTCCCATCTGTTGTAAATACCCTGCCTATCAGCAATTTTTGCTTATATGACTTTTTACTACTGTAGCCCCCGCACCGGAAGATTACGATTGCAGGGGTGGGTAGGGGGGCTTCAGAGGATGAAGGTCACAACAGCACAAGGGACACATTTCACTGAAGGCAACACAGTATTTTCTTTGTAAGTTTTTTTCCCCTGCTTTATTTCTCAGGTGCCTTTGATTTTAAACAGCATTCTTGCTAAACATTCTTTTAGGGATCTAGTACATTAGCTGTCCTGAGAAAACTGTATTAAAAACCATCAGTCATGTTTGAAAATTATCTGTATAATGTGCATTGTGAAATTACAGCAGTCTTTGTAAAATTTGCCTTTGAGTAATACAGGAAGGACTGCAGCCCAATTATAATATAATCTCTAACCCCACTGCAATACAACTACATCAACGCAGAGCACTGATACACTTACACAGAGGAGCGCCTAGGGCCCCAGTCACCGGATTATCAGAAAAGAAAGAGGAAAAAAAACATATGCAGCAATGCGGGGATTCCTATCCTATTTTGTTATTGTGAAATCACAGCCCGTATCGCTGTTTCTCCTCCGCCAGTCTAGCAGGACATTAGAAACTGAGCGTCTGTTTCATAAATTCCACAGTGATTCTTGATGGTATCAAAAGACAGATGGGGTCTGAACGCAGTCAGCGACAGACAAGAAATGGAAGTCTGAGGAAGATAATGTGTCAATACTATCATGGCCCTGTGCTGCAAGAAATTGATTAATTAGTCTTTTCACAACAATCTGCCGCAGGTTTCCAGCTTTGTGGTTGTTTTGGGGGAAAAAAAAAAATAGAATCTCATGATGTACTGAGAAAATGCTTCAATTTTTGGTACTGCCATAGATTTTTAAATCTTGAGTTTAGTTAAAGGAGAAGTACAGTCAAAGCTTAAATTATTAAAAACCCAAAATATTTATATGTGACATAATATTAACCACTTGCCGACCAGTCACGTTGACTGTACTGCGGCAAAGTGGTCAGTTCCCGTCCAGCGACGTAGACCTACGCTGGACTCCTCCCCTTGTGGGCAGCGCGCGCGCCGCAGGAGGCTCGCTCCCGCTGTATTCAGTCACAGCGGGAGTCGGGCCAGGGGAGGAGCGGCGGTGATCACTGCCGCTCTTCCCCGATCGTCGGGGAATCTAGTCTGGAGATCCGCCCGCTTGTGTAAACAAAGCGGGCGGATCTCCTAAGTGACAGACAGGGTCAGATTGCAGGGTTCAGCATAGCTGAACCTGCGATCTGTCCCTGTGTCACTCAGTCACCTCCCCCCACACAAGTTAGTAAGCACCAGGCATACATTAACCCCTCCCTCTCCAATAAAATTAACCCCTTCCCTGCCAGTGTCATTTTTACAGTAACAGTGCATATGTATAGCACTGATTACTGTAGTAATGTCACTGGTACCCCCCAAAAGTGTCAAAAATCTCAGTCAAGGGTCCGATCTGTCCGCCGCAATGTCGCAGTCCCGCAAAAAAAATCGCAGATCTCCGCCATTACTCGTTAAAAAAAACACCAAAAATGACAGAAATCTTTCCCTTAGTTAGTAAACGCAATAAATTTTGCGCAAACCAATCAAAATACGCTTATTGTGATTTTTTTTTACCAAACATAGGTAGTAGAAAACAAATTGGCCAAAAATGTAAAAAAAATTAGATTTTTACATTTTTTTTTGGGGGGGGGGGGGGGGATTTCATATAAAAAAATGTGACAAATATTGTTATTAAAATTTACGCTCTTTTTTTGTTTATAGCGCAAAAAGTAAAAATCGCACAGGTAATCAAATACCACCAAAAGAAAGCTCTGTTTGTGGGGAAAAAAGGACGTCAATTTCGTTTGGGTACGGCGTCGCACGACCGCGCAATTGTCAGTTAAAGTCGCACAGTGCCGAATCGCAAAAAGTAGCCTGGACGTAAGACAGCAAAATCCTCCGGTGGTAAAGTGGTTAAAGTGCCAATAGTGCTAATAAAGTGGTAAATATAATATAATATAATACTCATAGAAAAGAGAAAATATATAGATATAAAAGTCCAGTGTGCAAAGTGCAAAAAGCCAATAAACAAAGTCCAAAATGTAATCCTAAAGTGATCTGTGCTCCCAGAGAGAAGTGACCAGAATGTCACAGTGGACAGCAAGCCGTGCACCCCCTTATGAATGGGCGCTCACTTCAAATCCTTAAAAAGAGCGCATAGATTGTTATCCCAAAAAGATCATCCATCCATATCCTTCAGGGCTCCTCTCATTCACAGGAGTTGCAGCGTCAATCAATGCAGTATATATGCAAACAAAAAGACTTGCAATAGTGTATGAAAACCTTAAACAATCAGCTTTTATTAAGTAAAGGTGTATAAATCTCACTCACATTTGTAGGTGCAATGCATGCACTTGGACAATAGCATCAAGTAAATGGTGGAAATCGTGGTGGTGCAGTGGGAGAGACTGTACAGCGCCGCCGGTCTCCACATCGGCACAATAATTTAAGCACAAATTAATTAATTTAATAATTTTTTATTTGCGCAACACTATATATTTATTTTAATTAAGCACACTATTATGAGAAGTGGAGTGTCTGCGGCAAATAACTGATCGATTTAGAGCCTCAGGGTCGCTCGCAGGACTTATTCCTTATACAGTCAAAGCTGGTTTGGCCCTATTACCCCTGTGGATCACAGGAGTGATGCACTTATGTGGCCCAATTTCAGGCAACAGCAGGCTAAAGCCCGCTGTCAGCTGATGTCACGTAGCCGGTCCAGGCTCAGGAAAGACCCTGACCATATGGTCAGGATCCACCCAGGAGCCTGGACCGCCACCCGGCTCAGCATCGCAGTGAGTTGCTGGGAGCCTGAGCCCTCCGTTCCTGCTCCCTCCACAGCTCAGAGCTCCAGTGAGTGCTGGAGGGGCAGAGCAGACAACGGTGACTGACAGTCACTGTTCTCTGCTCAGAGGGGCAGTGAGAACTAAGCGATCAATGGTGTTTGAACGCTCAGTTCTCAGTCTTAGAGACAGTGGGGACAGATGCAGCATCGATGTGAGATAGGTAAGTATGATTTAAAAAAAAATATCATACTTCTCTTTTAAATAAATACAATGGATAGTATTTACATTAAATGAGAGATGTCCCTTCTGCTGGTGGTTGTTGTCTTGATTGAAATCTTCTGGTCTCTGCCCCTGCCCCCACCCATGCAGTGGTAATCTTCCAGCGCTGTGGGGATTAAAACAGCAAATGGACTTGTCAAAGGCATTAATCAAGAGTGCCAACTATGTCCATCCGTTTTGCCCCCTCCTACATTTATAGAGGCCAAACTATAGCTTCCATGAATAAAGGATGACTGCTGGATGGGACGAGGGATGAAAGGTCCACCTCCTCCATTCATAGAGTGTACAGAGAGTTTTTCAATGATGGCAACTACAGGACAGTTTCTATGACTGGAGGAGTGGGGCAGAATGGGCACGCATAGTTGGCAACACAGGGTTAAAATAGCCACTGGACCTTTCACAGGCACACGTCAAGAGTGCTGACTATGACCACTTTTCCCACCGCTCTTCCTTGATAGACACTATACTAAAGTTTCCATGAATGAAAAGCAATGAATGGAAAAGGTGGATCTTTCATTCACCCGTCCATTCTCCATTCATGGAAGCTATAATACATTTTCCCTAAATAAGGGGGGGGGGGGAACGGAAAGGGAAAGTGCCTTTGACATGTCCATCAGCTGTTTTATCCCATGTGGCACCAGAATGTTAATGCTGTATGAAGGTGGTCATCTTGGTAGAGGTAGGGCTTTGCTTCTTCATGTCAGAGCTGCCCATTGATGACTGGTGGGGGATATTCTAAAAGCAGCAGGGGTAGTGAAGGAAGCACAGATCCACAGAATGAATGATGCTAAAGCAGGGACATTCTTTCGATAGACGTTCTCAGGTACAGCTTCCTCTCCAGCGAAGAGAACAGTGATCAGCACAGTAATGACATGACCAAATATAATTTCAAATCTCCTGAGACCAACAGAGGCATCCGTGCCTAAGATTTACACTACTTATACATACCCATGAGGCTGCAACCACAGGAGTGCACATGAAGTACAGGGATTTTTTGCATAAACTCCCCCCAAAAGGTGACAAATGTGGCACCAGAGGGGGGAGGAAGCAGATAAGCGGAGCTTCCATTTTTGGAATAGCGCCTTTTTGGTATCAATGAGAGGAATAGCGGTCCATCACTGGTTTCAGTGGGAGGAGTAGTTCCCCACCACTGGTCTCAGTGGAAGCAATAGTGCCCCATCGTTGGTGTCACTGGGAGGAATAGTGTCCCATCGTTTGGGTCAGTGGGAGGAATAATGACCCATCATTGTTGCCAGTGGGAGGAATAGTGCCCCATCTTTGGTGTCAATGAGAGGGATAGCGGTCCATCATTGGTTTCAGTGGGAGGAGTAGTTCCCCACCACTGGTCTCAGTGGAAGCAATAGTGCCCCATCGTTGGTGTCACTGGGAGGAATAGTGTCCCATCGTTTGGGTCAGTGGGAGGAATAATGACCCATCATTGTTGCCAGTGGGAGGAATAGTGCCCCATCTTTGGTGTCGGTGAGAGGGATAGTGCCCCATCATTGGTGTCAGTGGAAGGAGTAGTTCCACATCACTGGCGTTAGTTGAAGAAATAGTGCCCCATCATTGGTTTTCAGTGGGAGGAATAGTGCCCCTTCGTAGATGTGAGTAGGGGGTAAAAGTGCCCTATAATTGAGGTCAGTGAGATGGAAAGTGTCCCATCATTGGTATCTGTGGGAGGAATATTGACCCATCGTTGTTGTCAGTGAGAGGAATTGTGCCCCATCTTTGGTGTCAGTGAGAGGAATTGTGCCCCTTGGTTGATGTCAGTGGGAAGAATAGTGCCATATCATTGGTGTCAGTGGAAGGAATAGTGCCTCATTGTTGGTGTCAGTGGTAGGAATAGTGCCTCACCGTTGGTGTCAGTGGTGGGCAGAGTTGTATAAAGTACTCGAAACCCATACTTGAGTAGAAGTGGAAG
Source organism: Pelophylax lessonae (assembly GCF_965119305.1). Lineage (NCBI taxonomy): Eukaryota > Metazoa > Chordata > Amphibia > Anura > Ranidae > Pelophylax > Pelophylax lessonae. The sequence continues at coordinate 287,676,330 of NC_138773.1, forward strand.
TGCTAGATCAAAAAGTGACTTGAGTAGAAGTGGAAGTGCTCGATCAAAAAGTGACTTGAGTAGAAGTACTAAAGTATTCAAATTTTTTTGTACTTAAGTATTGCAAGTAGTTTTTTTAAAAATTTGGCTACTCAAGTCCTGAAAGTAAAAGTACCAGTAGTTTTGAAAAAAAATTGCTACTCAAGTACTGAAAGTAAAAGCACAAGTACTGTGTTATGTAATTATTAAAGAAAGAAGTCAAAAGTTTGAACATCATATTGTTTTTTATTATTTCAAATGCAGCTTTTATTTATACATACAGTAGCATTTATTTTTTTTTTTTTCCAAACAGTTTATTAAGGTAAAAAGCATACATAGTACAAAAAAGATCAAGGCAGTAATGGGCATTTGACAAAGCCCACAAAAATGAGCAAGTACAAAAGTGATATACAGGTAAGCAGTACAATGCACGCGAGGGACAATAAGAGAACATAGGCAAACCCATAAAGTGACATATAGCACCAAGGTGCAAAAATAGAGAGCTCGTGGGAGTGCCAAGGGAATATGGGTCTATTGGAAGGGTCCGTTGGGTAGAGCACCCTCCCACCTGGTGGGAACCGGAATATGAGGGTTACCTGTAAGAAAGCCTAGTGGTTCCCCCAAACCCGACACCCCTTAAAGGGAGCCACCTGTGTCAGAGAGTGGGGGATCCACCGCAGAAGAGTGGGGAATCCGGTATGGACATCTCTGAACATGGGCGCCACATCCGTCATCGGTGGAGCCAGAGCCACCGCAGAGTGCTAAATGGAGAACCCTGAGTGAGTTAGTGAGAGGCCTAAGAGGGAGGGAGGGCATGAGTGAAGGGGATTGGGAAGGGATATAGGAAAGGGGCCAAGTGGGGCAAATGAGGAAAACACAAAGGGGAGGAGGGGGAGGGTAACACAGGGGGGGGGGGCATTGCACTCCGGCAGGAGACAAGCATCAAAAGAGTCATAATGAACTGAACATCGATGAAAGCGCCCCAGAATAAGGGGTGTATCCTCAGTGCAAAACAAGAGGATTACAAATTAGCCAGCGATTTTCAAGTGCTCAAGGTTTGGAATTCTGGCAACGTTTGAAAGTGTGTCCAGGGTGCCCAGGTTGTGCGGTACTGATGGTGTGAGTCCTTGGCTTGGGCCACGATGTCCTCCATCTCTGCCACCCGCCGAACCCTGCGAAGCCATTCAGCAACCGACGGGGGTGTGGTGGACAGCCAATGGCACGGCACGCACATCCGGGCTGCATTGATCAGATGTAAGGTCAGGGACTTTTTGTAGCTGGCGTAGGAAAGTGAGGTGTGGTGCAGAAGATATTGTGCCGGCGAGTAGTCCGGCGTGTACGTGGTAATACGGCAGATTAAGGCTTGAACCTCTTTCCAGAACGGTTGCAGAACGGGACAGTCCCACCATACATGTAGTAGGGTTCCTTTGTGTTGCAGACACCTCCAGCACTGCGGAGAATTGGAGGAAGAAAATTTGTGCAGAAGATCTGGAGTCCTATACCACCTGGAGTAAAGTTTATACCCAGTTTCTTGGGTCAATACGTTCAGGGAACCCTTGTGCATGTGGAAAAGCACCCGAGACCAGTCTTCTTCCGAGAGGTCCACTCCCAGCTCCCGAGTCCATCGCGCCCGAAGAGCCTCTGTATGTGCGTGAGAGGAGTAGCATTTATTTTTGTATGCGCTGATAATACACACGTTTTGAGCTTCATGAAACCTGCCATCTACTGTTCTGGCAGTGGTAATTTTTATAATAGTAATGAGTAACTATACAGCACAAAAAAAAAAAAAAAAAAAATATTGGAGTAGAAGTATTAAAAACATTGAAAAAATGTAGTGAAGTAAAAGTGGAAGTAGGAGAAAGAAATTCTATTCTAGGAAAGTACAGATACCGCCTTTCGGTACTTAAGTACAGTAGTGAAGTAGTTCTACTTAGTTACTATACATCTCTGGTGGTGGGAATAGTTCCTCATTGTTGGTGTCAGTGGTAGGAATAATGCCTCATCATTGGTGTCAGTGGTGGGAATAGTTCCCCATTGTTGGTGTCAGTAGGATGAACAGTGACTGGTAGGAGTGGGAGGAACAGTGCCTCAAGAACTGAATAAGCGCAAACAAAGGGCCACATCCAACCCATGGGCCTCAGGAGACCCCTTCTATAGAGAAAAAAAAAAAGCAAAGGACTGCAAGTTTAGGAAGTAACATGTACATGTATTATCATAGCTTTAATGTCAATCATAAACAGCTGATTTTCTATGACCATCACTAGCCACAACCAGCAGCTATGACTATGAGGCATCTAAGTTGAAAGTGATTTTAGGAGCTCTGCAATAACTTTTAAGCTTTCTTTAGAATTTAATGAAGTGTACTTGGAAGCTTTGTACAAAGCTTTACACCTGCACTGTAAATTAAAGAACACAATCCAACAGGTTTGAACATTTTCTAGCATCTAGCAGGACCTCAGAAAGACCCACCAGTAGGTATAAACAAATAAAACATTCATAAAAGAAAGAAGTTTTCTGAATTCTGTTAGAAACAACCTTCTGTGAATATGCTGACATGAAGACTACAGTGAATCAGAAGACTGGATTCTGTTCCAGAATTGTCTAAAATTCGGACAGGATATTTACAGTTTAAAGAAAGATAAAATTTAAAAAAATTAAAGAAAGAAATATATATTGCTATTCTGTAACACAGATCGGTAATGTTCAGTACAGGTTTTTTGGCACATTGTATGCTGGCATCAGAATATACATTTTATTTGCCATGTTGTATTCATTATTGCCATTATTAGTTTTGATGGTTCTGCTTCATGGGATGGAACTTAGTATAGAAGATCACCTGGATGATGAGGAGTTCTGAGTAGGGAAGTAAATAGTGTGAGTTTACCTTTTCATAAAAAGGAAATAGTGAATTATTTGAAATATCCTAGAAAAAGAAGGAAATCCCCTAAGGATTTGGGACTTTTTAGGCACTCAAGATAATACAAAAATTGATAAAAAGTATTAATATTTTATTATACACAAAATATATATAGGACATACATTATAAATAACAAAGTAGATGGGCAAACAGTTCCATAAAAAAAAAAAACACAACACAGAGAAATGCAGAAAAGCAACAGCAGAATACCCAACGCGTTTCAAAGCGGTATGCTTCTTCTTCAGGGGTAATTTAGCTAGATACTGCAAGTAAGATTATAGTCTGTGATTGTGTTGAGTTTTTTCTGTTTGCTGGATTAAAACCAAGTATGTGATTTCCAAGCTTGCCTGTAGGCTTCAAAAACAGTGGAGATTGAACTGAGCCCCTTGATTAAACAAAAGGGGAAGGAAGAAATAAAGGGGGGAGAAAAACTGGTCCCCTAAGTAGATGGTGGATTTAGCACCAAAGTTTATTGAAAATAACCAGTGCATATGCTGTATGTGTCTGGAGTCCAAAAATTTTAGGAACTCAGATATGAGTTGGTATCAGGACACAGATTCCTTAGACAATATGCAGCTTTGAGGAGCATACACAGTGACCACCGTCACCTCCATCCGGCCCATACATTGTACACCACAATACACAGACCTGGAGTGAGAATCCAGCATAATGCTTTCAATGGCAAATGTTAATTGTTCAGTACAGCACCGTCACCATGATGACCTATAAGAAGCGTGGGATGGTGTCTGCGAAGTTGCCCACATGAACAACGCGCCCAGAGAGAAGGTCGGAGAGAAGGTATGAAAACTGGGGATTTTTCAGGCGGTGAAAAGGTAAAGCACAATTAGGTTTTCTTTGTGGTTCCTTTACAAACTGTACATACACACTTGAGCTATTGTGGATTTGGAGGCTAAGGCTCCATGTACACGGGACGCTGGAAATGGCCGTTTAGGAGCAGTTGGGCATTTTTTTCAGAAGCCCCTGAACGCAGCTCCATTTTATCTTATCTGTCCATGTACACAGGGTCGTTTACAGTCATTTGCAGGCAGTTGCGTTCAGGGACTTTTTTTTAGAACGCAGTTATTTGCGTTCGAACGTGTGTTTCCCAGCGTTTCAAACGCACAAACGCATCCGAATGCATCCGAACGCGTCCGAACGCGATGACCCGCGTTTAGCGTTCGAGTTTTTCCATTTTAAAGGGGAATCATTTTTTTGACCTCTAGGAATGGTTTTAAACGCAAACTCCCGCAAACGCCCGCTAAACGCGGGTGCAAACGCGACCTGACGGACGTTTCAAACGTCCTAAAAATTCCAGCATTCAAAGGGACTTTTAACAACGTCCCGTGTACATGGAGCCTTAGAGTGGAGAAGAGATACAGAGTTGGAATAGTAAGGGGGCGGAGTGACACATCTTTTACCACTTGCCAATCTTTTTTTTTTTCATGACATTTGTTGTTTACAAGTAAAAAACAGTATTTTTTTGCTAGAAAATTAATTAACCCCCAAACATATATATATATATTTAAAGCAGAGACCCTAGAGAATAAAATGGCGATCAATACAATATTTTATTTCACACTTTACTTGTGCAGCAGTCTTTCAAATTTTGGAAAAAGTAGACTTTGATAAATTAAAAAAAAATAAAAATTAGACCAATTTTTTCATATAATGTGAAAGATGATGTTACGCCAAGTAAATAGATACCTAACGTCATGCTTTAAAATTGCTAGAGGAATGGCAACAAACTACAGTACTTATAAATCTCCATAGGAGTTACAGAGGCGGTCTTTTGTTAGAATTATTGCTCTTGCACTAACAATTGCGGCGATACCTCACTTGTGGTTTGAACATCAATTACATATGTGGGCTTGGCTTAAGTATGCTTTCACTTCTGTGCGCAAGCTCAGAATTTTTTAAACATCCTTTGTTATATAAATAAGCATGACAGGTCCTCTTTATTGAGAGATCTGGGGTATTTCTGACCTCTCTCATTTACCTTAAAAAGCAAAAAAAATAAAATAAAATGCCGTTTGACTGTAAAAAAAGAAGAATGAAAAAGAAAAGAAAAATCCCTTTAAGCCTGAGAGGCGAAAGTGGTGTCAGACTGGTCCTCCAAGTGGGGGCTATCTTGCCCTTACTCGGCTTCCTGCCCAGACATTCAACAGATCAGATGGGCTCGGGGCTTACCGACACTAAAGTAAGCACAGGGATAGGGATGACCAGGAAGCAGTGGAAGCGGGGGGTGCACCTCTCCCGCTGCCTATAAAAGTGATCTTGCAGCGAATTCACTGCTGGGACCACTTTTATCTGAAAGCTGGCCGACCTAACTGAAAAAAAAGATATTGGGGGGTTATGGCATCTAGCTGCTGCCATAACCCCGGTATTTAACGTCAAAGTAATGACATATATTTACAGTTAGGCGGTGGGCAAGTGGTGCCATTGCAAAGCTTAGGGGGACCAGATTGGCAGAATTAGTGGTGGAACCTTACCACTATACAAAGGTGCTACCTGACCCTTTGGGTCAAAGGTTCCGGTGAAAGCATGGTGTGAAGGGGGTATGTGTCACGGGCACTATTTGGAGTACTTGATGTCATTTTGCTTATTGGCACCTGCACTTTTAGGACTTGCTTCACCTCATCACAGTTGGAGTATTATACAACAGTTTGTGAAGGACTATTTTATATGTGGGTCTTGCATTGCATATATAGCATTACATTATGAAGTATTGTGCATTAGGGATGATCGAACTTTTGAAAAGTTCGGTTCGACCAGAACACCCGAACTTCACGAAAGTTCGGTTCGGATTTCAGAACCCCATTGAAATCAATGGGACCCGAACTTCTGTAATCAAAAAACACCATTTTTAAGCCCTAAAACCCAATAAATGCCCCTAAAAAGTGCCTAGGGTTCTGGGTCATGCCCCAGGGACTATTAATCACACAAAAAAAAGTTCTTAAAAATTGTCATTTTTGATAAAAAAGCCAATTATTGAAAAATTAAAAAAAAAAAAAAAAGAGATTTTTTTTGATTTTTACTTTGGATTTAGTATCTGGGGGGTCTAAAAGGTGTGCATGTGAAGTTTCAGCTCTGTAGCATGTCCAGAACCATGAAAAAAAAAAAGATAATTTTTCAGTAGAACAGGGATGTGGTTCGGGAGCCTCCTTTAACTTTAACACCTATATGATCTTTTTTTCTGGTTCTGGACATGCTACAGAGCTGAAACTTCACAGGTACACCTTTTAGACCCCCCAGACACAAAATCACACAAAAAAAGTTCTTAAAAATTGTCATTTTTGATAAAAAAGCCAATTATTGAAAAATTAAAAAAAAAAAAAAAAAAAAAAAGAGATTTTTTGATTTTTACTTTGGATTTAGTATCTGGGGGGTCTAAAAGGTGTGCATGTGAAGTTTCAGCTCTGTAGCATGTCCAGAACCAGAAAAAAAAGATCGTTTGTATTAGAAAACTTTAAGCACAGGAATATGGCTTCTCTGCTGTAACACCTTGCCGGTTTAATAGCAGGCATTTTTTTGGGTTCTTTGCAGTCAGGAAAAACATCTGAACTTGTGTATAGTAGTACTGTGCACAAGTTCTGATGTTTTGCCTGCCTCCAAAATTCCCCAAAAAATGCCAGCAAAAACACACCTGGGCATTTTTTTTTTTTGACGCTAGCGTTTTTTTTGGCATTTTTTGGGGTTCTTTTGAGGCAGGCAAAACATCTGAACATGTGTATAGGGGGGATATATAGACATATATGTCTGAATATATACCCCTAGACATATATAGGTGTGATAGTAGCAGAAATAAATGCTTGCGCTAATGAAATCATTTACAGTAATATATTTCTGCTACTATCACACCTATATATGTCTCGGGGTATATATTCAGACATATATGCCTATATATACACCCTATACACATGTTCAGATGTTTTGCCTGCCTCAAAAGAACCCCAAAAAATGCCAAAAAAAACGCTAGCGTCAAAAAAAAAATGCCCAGGTGTGTTTTTGCTGGCATTTTTTGGGGGGTTTTGGAGGCAGGCAAAACATCAGAACTTGTGCACAGTACCACTATACACAAGTTCAGATGTTTTTCCTGACTGCAAAGAACCCAAAAAAATGCCTGCTATTAAACCGGCAAGGTGTTACAGCAGAGAAGCCATATTCCTGTGCTTAAAGTTTTCTAATACAAACGATCTTTTTTTTTCTGGTTCTGGACATGCTACAGACCTGAAACTTCACATGCACACCTTTTAGACCCCCCAGATACTAAATCCAAAGTAAAAATCAAAAAATCTCTTTTTTTTTTTTTTTTTTTTTTTTTTTAATTTTTCAATAATTGGCTTTTTTATCAAAAATGACAATTTTTAAGAACTTTTTTTGTGTGATTTTGTGTCTGGGGGGTCTAAAAGGTGTACCTGTGAAGTTTCAGCTCTGTAGCATGTCCAGAACCCCAAAAAAAGATCATATAAGTGTAAAAGAGGGGTCCCACCATCCCTGCTCTACTGAAAAATTATCTTTTTTTCTGGTTCTGGACATGCTACAGAGCTGAAACTTCACAGGTACACTTTTTAGACCCCCCAGACACTAAATCCAAAAAAAGTCATGCCTGCCTCCAAAAATGCCCGATAAATGCAAGAAAAAGCGCCGTAGAGAAGCCGTATTCCTGTTCTAATAAAAATTATAAGAAAATGCTAATTTTTGGGGGGTTCTGGACATGCTACAGAGCTGAAACTTCACATGTACACTTTTTAGACCCCCCAGATACTAAATCCAAAGTAAAAATCAAAAAATCTCTTTTTTTTTTTTTTTTTTTTTTTTAATTTTTCAATAATTGGCTTTTTTATCAAAAATGACAATTTTTAAGAACTTTTTTTTGTGTGATTTTGTGTCTGGGGGGTCTAAAAGGTGTACCTGTGAAGTTTAAGCTCTGTAGCATGTCCAGAACCATAAAAAAAAAGATAGTTTGTATTAGAAAACTTTAAGCACAGGAATATGGCTTCTCTGCTGTAACACCTTGCCGGTTTAATAGCAGGCATTTTTTTGGGTTCTTTGCAGTCAGGAAAAACATCTGAACTTGTGTATAGTGGTACTGTGCACAAGTTCTGATGTTTTGCCTGCCTCCAAAACCCCCCAAAAAATGCCAGCAAAAACACACCTGGGCATTTTTTTTTTGACGCTAGCGTTTTTTTTGGCATTTTTTGGGGTTCTTTTGAGGCAGGCAAAACATCTGAACTTGTGTATAGTGGTACTGTGCACAAGTTCTGATGTTTTGCCTGCCTCCAAAACCCCCCAAAAAATGCCAGCAAAAACACACCTGGGCATTTTTTTTTAACGCTAGCGTTTTTTTTGGCATTTTTTGGGGTTCTTTTGAGGCAGGCAAAACATCTGAACTTGTGTATAGTGGTACTGTGCACAAGTTCTGATGTTTTGCCTGCCTCCAAAACCCTCCAAAAAATGCCAGCAAAAACACACCTGGGCATTTTTTTTTTTGACACTAGCGTTTTTTTGGCATTTTTTGGGGTTCTTTTGAGGCAGGCAAAACATCTGAACATGTGTATAGGGGGTATATATAGGCATATATGTCTGAATATATACCCCTAGACATATATAGGTGTGATAGTAGCAGAAATATATTACTGTAAATGATTTCATTAGCGCAAGCATTTATTTCTGCTACTATCACACCTATATATGTCTAGGGGTATATATTCAGACATATATGTCTATATATACCCCCTATACACATATTCAGATGTCATGTCTGACATCAAACATGTCCTCAAAAAAGCACTGGCAGTGGCAGCCCCTGCAGCATTAAAAAATGCTTGCTGGTGAGAAGCCACATTCCTGTCCCGAAGCAGAGAAATGATCATTTCTCTATAGCGGTCACCCTGCTATGGAAGGGTTTTGTCACCCTGCCATAGCAGTCACTGTCAGTTAACCCTACACTACACTACGGTCCCCTGACACTTAACACTTTCCCTACAGAAACTAAATTTTTGAAGCTAACTTAAGTGTAAAGGAGCACTCTAACTACACTAGATATCCCTTTCCTCACACTAAAAATAGCTAAATGACACTTTTAAAGTAAAATTAACAGAACTGCTTCCACTCTCTTCCATGTCCAGTATAACAATGCTGGGAATATGGCGGGGGCGATCTTATATACTGGGGGGCGTATTCACTAATGATTGGTCTAGGGACCCCCTAGTCACTCCAATCACATTCCTAGCATTCTTCTGCCCCCTCAATTGGCTTTTGCTAATGGTTCTGGTCCAATCACGGGCTTTTAAAGCCCATTTCCTGAAGCATTGCATTTTGGGCGGTTCTGGTTGCCGAATTCCGAACTTTTTGGGCAAAAAGTTCTAAATTCGGCCGAACCTCGAACACCCAATGTTCGGGCCGAACCGATGGTGGACCCGAACCGTTCGATCATCCCTATTGTGCATATGAGACACGCTATGTTTTTTATATAGGTGAATTAACTTTTTATGTTTAGGCCCCTTTCACACATATGCAACGCGATTTTACCGCGATTTTGCCACGAATCGCGCCGCGATTTTGATGCGATTTTGACGCAATTTTGAGCAATGGCTCAGGGCTATATACCTCAAAACGCATTAATATCATGCCAAAGAAGTGCAGGAACTACTTTGAAGTCGGTGCGACTTCAAAACGCACTGATATGAATGGGGCTCATTGAAAATAATGGAAAACGACTTGTCATGCGATTTTGCGGTCCAAAATCGCGGGACAAGTCGCACTTGTGTGAAAGGGGCCTTAATTGTATTTAATTAAAATTACCATGGGAAGAGGTATTAGGTTTGTTTTGTTTTTCCACAGTGCTGCTTAATGTAATATCCTTGGTTATACACTAAGTGTAGCTCTCCTCCTCGTTGTCGAGGGAACATTTAGCTGATGCTCCGTACACCAATTACAATTTTACATTTTTTCTTTTCTTTTTTTTTTTTTTATAAATTTTATTTATTTATGCCAGAGAAACAATAGGGAACATTCCTTGTTTACATTTTACAAATAATTCAATATATTCCTTGTACAATCCAAATGTCATTCATTTATTAATCACATTTAACCATATCTCTCTAGATCTTGAATTGTGACTTTCTACATTGAAGATAAATTACCTTAATTCCCCCTGTTTCTCTCCTTTTTACCTATTTAATATATCCTATATTAAGAAAGAAGGAAAAATAAATAAAGACGTAAAGGAAGAGAAAAGCAAAAAAAAAAAAAAAAAGATTTTTTCTTTCTATCTCCTCCTAACCAGCTCCCAAGCTGCACACAATCCCTCATCTGAGGGCACATCACAACTCCTGCTAAAGGAGTATATATAATCCTTTCTGTTACATATCCCCTGATAGAGTTCCTCTGTTACACCCCTTAATATTTTCTCCACATGAGGAAGGTTCCGCCCAAAAAAAGGGAGTTCGTTCGGAGGTGGAGCTTGGGGTAGCAAGGAGGGGGGAGAGAGAGTGAGAAGGAAAAAAAAAAAAAAAAAAATTTTAATTCCCCTGATTCTTTGGATTTATCTCCTATTGTGTGTATATGTGCCCTAACCCATTTGTATTATTCCATTTGTGTCCATAACTAATTTTGTGCTTCTCTTTTCCCCTCTCCCTCTTTCAAATTTACAATATTAAATTTTACCCCTTCACCTCGTGGCCCCTTCTGGGGCACACCTACTAGTGGTTAATAAAAAAAAAAAAAAAAAAAAAAGGGGAAAAAGTGGGTGTCTAAACCTAGTGTTCCCTACTATGTGTCCTTTCTTTCTTGTTTATCTCTCTATATTTCTATCCTCAATTTCAATAAATTTAAGACTCTCTCTCCCTCCCCCCCCCTGCCCCGCTCCCCCCCCCCTTCCCTCTCTTCACTGCATTTAAATTATTCTCTGATCTTCCATATTCAAAGCTTTCCCCTCCTCTGAGGCTATAAATTGATTCCATATGGCCCACTTTTTGGTGTATAACTCTCTTTTACCTTGCCCGGTTAGAATCATATCCTCGAATTTGTTTATTTCTTCCACTTTATGTAACCACATACTAATAGTTGGCGGATTTTGGTCTCGCCATCTTAAGGGAATGCACGCTTTTGCTGAATCTAGTAGATGTCTTAAAATCAATTTTTTATATTGTCGATCTGACATTTCAGGTGCATGGAAGAGGAAAAATATCGGGTCTTCTGGGATATCATATTCAATAAGTTTCTGAGCTATTTCCTTTATCTGGGTCCAAAATCTCTTTATCTTTGGACATTGCCAAAATATATGAAGAAGATTCCCTCTTTCCTCCAGACACCGCCAGCATCTGTCCGTAATTTGTTCTGAGAATTTATGTAACCGAGCTGGTGTATAATACCACCTTGATAGTAATTTGTAATTTGTTTCCTATATTCTTGTGCATATTGAGGATTTAAACGTAAATTTTATTATGTGTTGTATCTGTTTCTGTGTGAATATGGTCCCTAGTTCTCGCTCCCATCCTTAAAGGTAGTGCGGTCTGTAGTCTGGGGATGGATCTGTTATCAGAGCATATGTCTTTGAGAGTATGTGAGAGACTGCGCCCTTCTGTGTGCACATTCTCTCAAAGGCAGTCATCGGTCTGTCAAACTCCATAGGTGGCGGGAGTGATTGTAGAAAATGATTCAATTGTAGCGCCCTCCAATGGTCTAGACCGAAGTCCTCCCCTGGATCCTTCAATACATTTACAGTTACCCATGTCCCTGCCCTAATAAAGTGGGATGCCTGATATTTCCCTCTTTCTCTTGTTTTATTAAATAGGGCGTCCTGGAGGCCTGGAGCAAATGCTGGGTTCCCCAGTATTGGATACAAAGGTGTGTTTTTTGTAGTTATAGCTGTGTTTCGAAATAGCTTTTTACAGATCTTAATTGTCGTTCCTATTGTTGGGTGTTGCATCTTTTCCTTAGTTAATGGGCCTGAGCACCATGGGACCCTATTTAACGGTATTGTGCTTTGCGTCTGCTCTATATTAGGCCATATTTTAGTTTCAGTATGGCAACACCAATCTATTAGTCTGCCTAGGTGTACTGCCTGGTAATATTTTGATATGTCCGGGACTGCGAGTCCCCCATCTTTTTTTGGTGTGTATATTAATGTTTTTTGGAGCCTAGGTCTTTTTTGACTCCATATAAATTTTGAAAATTCTGATTGTATCTGTTTAAAGTAATTGGGCGGTATTAAGATTGGTATTGCTTGGAACATGTAGAGAAACCTCGGAAGTATGACCATTTTGAGGATGCTACATCTTCCAAACCATGAACTTAATCCCGTTTGCCACCCTCGTAATTGTTCCCTTACTTTGTTCAGGAGTGGGGGAAAATTTAGCGCATACACCCGGGATATCTCGAACGGCAAGAGTGTTCCTAAATATTTCAACGCCTCTCCTGTCCACCTCAGGGCGAAGTTTATGCATAATTGTGATCTTAAATCGTTCCTTAATCCAATTCCCATCGCTTCAGATTTGCCTAGATTAATTTTTAAATTTGATAGAGCTCCATACTGACGGAATTCCTGTAAAAGGTTCGGTAATGAGATAAGGGGGTTTGTGAGCGTGAATAGCATATCATCTGCGTACGCAGAAACTTTCTGTTGACTACCTGCTGAATTTATTCCCCATATGTCAGGGTTGTTCCGTATGGTGCATAGGAAGGGTTCTAACGTCAGGGTAAATAATAAAGGGGAAAGGGGGCATCCCTGTCTTGTACCGTTAGAAATCTTAAATTCCTTTGACAGAACTCCGTTTGCTTTGACCCGGGCAGTTGGATTCATGTAAAGTTGTTTTATCCAGTCTATCATCCTTTCCCCAATCCTTACATGTTGTAATACTTTAAACATAAATTTCCAACTGACCCGGTCAAATGCTTTTTCAGCATCGGTCCCGATAAATGTACAGGCTTGTTTAGAGTCGTGAGCTAAGTAAAGAAGATTAAGAGCCTTTACTGTATTATCTCGTGCTTCTCTATTGGGCACGAAGCCCACTTGGTCTAGGTGTATCAAGGAGGGGAGGTATGTCTGAAGTCTGCTTGCAATAATTTTGGAAAATAATTTTAAATCTGTATTAAGTAATGATATAGGCCTATAACTAGGGCATGCTGTCGGGTCCTTTCCTTCTTTTGGTAATACAGTTATGTGTGCCCGTAACATATCTTTATGTACTGGTGTTTGTACAGAGGATCTATTAAATAAGTCCACCATCCTTTGGCCTAATTTAGGTAGGAATGTCTTATAGTATTGTATTGGTAGACCATCTGGCCCTGGTGCTTTCCCTATTTTGGTGTTTTTAATTGCCTTCTGAAGTTCTTTTAGTGATATATTTGCAGACATCGACTCCCTCCCCTCCTCTGATAGACCCGGCATACCTGATTTTACTAGATATTGGGACATCTCTTCTAGCTCCTTCTTTTGTGGATCTAAATTATAAAGTGACTCATAATACTTCCGGAATTCTTCAACTATTTCTTCTGGTTTTTCAATTCTCTCATCTTTTGGTGATATTAATTTGGGTATGTATGTTCTTGTTCTTGTGTCTCGCAAAGATCTAGCTAGCATTTTCCCACATTTATCCCCTGACTCATATATTGTTTTTCTGGTTCTCTGTAAGGCTACTTTAGCCTTATATTGTAGGATATCAACTATTTGTTTGCGAGTATTGGTTATTTCTTTCATTAATTCTACATTAGTGGCGTGTTTATGTCGAGATTCCAGTTCATGTAATTTCTGTGTAAGTTGGTTCATTTGTTTTATACGCATTTTTTTAAGTCGTGCTCCATGTTTTATGAATATTCCCCTAATCACTGCCTTATGGGCCTCCCATACCACACCTGGGCTTGTCTCCTCTCCTTCATTATTTTGAAAATAGAGGTCTAATTCTTTCTCTACCTCAGATATAACTGTTGTTTCTTGTAGCAAGCTTAAATTTAAAGTCCATGTTTGTGATCTGACTAAAGGTGTTTCTTGTAAGGCGTATGTTAATGTGAGTGGGGCGTGATCTGACCATGTTATAGGGCCGATTGTTACCGATTTAATCGAATGTAGTTGCGAGTGCGGTAACAGAAAATAGTCAATCCTAGAGTATGATGCATGTGGTGTGGAAAAAAAAGTGTAGTCTTTCTCTCCCGTGTGAAATAATCGCCATGCATCAATCAAATGTGACCTATGGAGTTGTTTTGCAACCCTTTTCTGAACACTAGGTGGGATGGAAGATGTACCTGTAGATGTGTCTTCTGATGGTATTAAAGCCATGTTCATATCTCCACCCAGAATCAACAACCCTTCCTGAAATTCTCGCATTTTCTCCAGGCATTTTTTCAGGAAAACGTCCTGTTGAGTATTTGGGGCATATATTGAGGCTAGTGTTACCTTGGTATTTCCTATATTCCCTTTTACAAAGAGGAACCTGCCTTCTGTATCCGACATTATCTGTGAGCAAGACCATGGAATTTTCGCTGAGATCATTATTGATACCCCTTTAGTTCTACTGTTCATGCTAGTTGAATGATACACTTGGGGAAAGAATCTATTTTTTAGTATTGGTATTTTAATTTCTTTGAAATGTGTTTCCTGAATGTAGGCTATATCTATTTCTGATTTTTTTTAGTTCAGCGAGTAAAATTTGTCTTTTCTCTGGTGTATTTAACCCTTTGACGTTTAACGTATATATTTTAAGTGTGTCCATTGTACAATAGCGCAGAGCCTGGAAATAGTCAGGTGGAGAAGAAAGAGAAAAAAAAAAAAAGTTAAACCAAATAAATAAATTAGGATTAATAAGTAAGAAATTTAGGGATTATGGGCTGTTTTTGACGTCCAGTGGTCTAAGACCAACAATTGGGCGTGTGCCCTGTAGGGGTTTAGGTATGGAAGCTGCCTCCTGGGCATCTCCAAGCTTCCACCAGTCGGCCTTTCTTTTACATCAATCTGACTCTTTCCTTATTGCTTACTTCTATTTATCAGCATTATTTCTTAAATCTTCTTTTTTTTTTTTTTTTTCTGTTCAAACGGTTTTTATTAAGGCAGAAGGAATGTAGTACAAAACAATACCAATAGGTAACAGTGGTGCATAACAGATGAATACACGTCAAAATGACATCATGAACAGCAAGTAGTAGCATAACAATCAGGTTAAGGAATAGGAAAGGGGCAAGCTGGGCGCCCGGAATACAGGTACAAGGGATAAACACAGTGCACAGGGGCGGCTGGGGGTAGGGCAAAAAGGGAGGCCGTAGTGCAGCAAAAGTTTGTGGTCCAGCCACAATAGGGAAAAAAATTAGGTAGCGGCCAACTCGAGGCAACAAGGGGGGGGGGAGAAAAAGAAGGGAGTAAGGGGGGCAAGAAGGACGGGGGGGAGAGGAAGGGCAAAACAGTGGGGGGGGGGGGTTATGCGGGAGAGGAAGGGTGCCCGGAGGGAGTCCCGGGCCACTGATGTGGTTCAGATCGACAAAGCCATCAGGGAGTCGGTAACCACAGGTCAAGCTAGTACAAGAGATTCATCAAAGCCTATCGGAAGACAGTTGTCAATCCATGGTTTCCAGAGCTTTTCGTAAGGTATACGTTTATCCAGCAGGATAGCTTCAGTTTTAGCATGGATCATAGCTTGAGTGACTCTATTTTTCATGGTCAGGAAACAAAGGGAGGAAGTTTTCCAGGCCTTCGCTATGGTCTGTTTGGCAGCTGTGGTGACATACAGGAAAAGTTTAAATTGGCGATGTGTGAGGTCAGGTGGCTTGCGGTTCAGGAGCGCAGAAGCAGGATCGGGGGTAAGGGGTGTGTGGAAGATTGTAGATAAAACCCGATACACTTCGGACCAAAAGGTACGGACCGTGGGGCATTCCCACCAAATGTGTGCATGGGTACCTAGAGACTCGCAACCACGAAAGCAACGAGGTGAGTATTGTGGCACATACTTGGAGACTCTGGCTGGGACCAAGTACCATCTGGTAAGGACTTTGTAATTTGTCTCCAAGGCTACAATATTTGGGGAAGCCGATTTAGTGGCTTGCCAAATTTGGATCCAGTCAGAGTCTTCCAAGGAGAGGTGTAGGTCCCTTTCCCATTTGGAAGCATATGCCGGGGGGGTAGTCTCTTGAACCGACAGGAGTTGGGCATAGAGATCAGAAATGAGCCCCCTCCTATGCGGGTCTGTTTTGCAAGCCTGTTCAAAGGTGGAGAACGCATGGGAGCTATCGCGCGCCGGTGCGTTCTGGCTAAAGAAGTGTTTCAGTTGCAAGTAGCGAAACAATTCGCCAGGAGGGAGGTTGTGGGCCTCACGCAGGGCTGGGAAGGTTTGAAAAGCCCGGGGAGTAAAGAACTGGTAAGCACGTATCAAGCCAACCCTAGTCCACTCGGAGAAAGAAGTCCGGGAGTACCAGGCTGGGTAGAACGAGGGGTTGCGGAGAAAAGAAAGTAGGGGATTATGGGGGGACTGAAGGTGAAAACGACGTTTAAGTCTATCCCAAAGGGTTAGGCTGTGCTTAGTGATAGGATTGGTAACACATCTCCGTTGTGAGGGTGGGAGCCAGAGGAGGTTAGCCACAGAGAGAGGATCACAGTCCATTGCTTCTATGGAGACCCACAATGGGACTTCCTTTGTTGCATGATACTTAGGGAGCTGAGCCAACTGTGCAGCATAGTAGTATTTGGAGAACTGTGGCACCCCAAGCCCGCCTCGGATACGTGGTCGATACAGCGTCGGTCGGGGTAAGCGGGGTTTGGCGTTACCCCAAATGTATTCCAAAGCCCGTTTCTGTAGAATGCGTAAGAAGTAAGCTGGTACCCCAATCGGGAGAACCCGAAACAGGTACAAGATCTTGGGTAAGATCGACATTTTGAGGACTGTAATTCTCCCCATCCAGGAAAGAGGTAGGGAGGCCCATTTGTTCATAAGCGATGTAAGCGTTGATAGCATGGGAGGGTAATTAGCAGAAAAGAGCTCAACAGGGTCAGCTGTGAACTTGACGCCCAAGTAGGGGATGTAGGAGTTGGCCCAAGGGAACGGGAGGGAAGACTTGAGGTGGTTAAGGTCTTCGGCTGAGAGGGATACATTGAGGGCTAGAGATTTCCGTGGGTTGACAACAAGGCCCGAAAGTGATCCAAATTTAGTTAGGGTATCAAGGAGATTAGGGGCAGACGTGAGAGGGGCAGTAAGAAAAAGCAGGACATCGTCCGCAAAAAGGCAGAGTTTATGGTGGTGACCCCCCAGTTCAATTCCACGAATGTTCGGATTGGATCGTATGAGGATCGCAAGGGGCTCAATGGCCAAGGCAAATAGCAGGGGGGAAAGGGGACAACCCTGTCTCGTGCCGCGCTCAATGGGGAAAGGGTCCGACCTATAGCCTGAATAATAGACGTACGCTCTAGGGTTCTTGTAGAGGGCATTCACCCATTGCAGGAAGTGGGAGCCAAAACCCCAGCGATCAAGGATGGAGGTGAGGTATGGCCAAGACAGAGAATCAAATGCCTTGCTAATGTCCAGGGAGAGAAAGCAAGAGGGAATTCGGTGTTTCCTGGCAATGTGTGCCAGCAGGGTGGCCCGACGAATATTATCGCCAGCCTGGCGGGATGGGATGAAACCCGTCTGGTCAGCATGGACCAAAGTGCCTATGACCACATTGAGGCGAGAGGACAGGACCTTGGCAAGCAGTTTGATGTCAATGTTGAGTATAGAGATGGGTCTATAATTGGACCAGGAGGTATCATCCGAATTGGGTTTAGGAATCATGGAAATAGCAGCCATGAGCGAATCCGTGTGAAAGGAGTGACCGTCCAGCAGGGAGTTAAGTGCCCCTACCAACGGGGGGATAAGAACAGAGGCAAAGCGTTTATAGTATGTAGCAGAAAAGCCGTCAGGGCCCGGACGCTTACGTGGTTTCAAAGTCTTAATTGCCTGTAAAAGTTCCTCAGCAGTTATGGGTTTATCAAGATTCTCCCTGTGGGAAGCGGACAGTGCAGGGAGATGGACAGAAGACAGGAGGGCATCTAAGCGAGTGCGGTCAAATGTGGAGGGGTCCTTATAGAGCGTGGATAGTTTATCACGGAAGGTGCGGAGAATTTTAAGGGGATTACAGGTGTATGTGTCCTTAGCCTGCTTAAGGCGTATAGGTTTGGGAGTATAATCGGCTTTGCGAAGCATCAAGGCAAGAAAGGTGTCAGGTTTATTAGCTTTCATATATAAAGTGTGTTTCGACTTTCGGAGTAGTTGTTCCGCCGATTCTGAAAGGAGAAGATCAAGCTCAAGTCGAGCTTTATTTGAGGGCTTGTTTCCTGGAGGGCGAGGGGGCGGCTTGGAAGTCTGCGGAGGCCTTATAGAAGGCAGCTTCTAAGTTTTGTAGTAAGAGGCGACGTTCCTTACGGAGGTGAGAGGTTCGGCTAATGCAAACCCCCCGTATAACCGGTTTGTGGGCTTCCCACAACAGGAGTGGGGACGTGTCCGGATGAGTGTTGGTGGACAGATAGTCAGAAATTGCGTGCTCCAATTCAAGACGGTGGGTCGGGTTAGCCAGCATACCGTCATTGATCTGCCAAGAGCGAAGGTTGGGTTTAGGTACCAAGGAAGAGAAGGAGGAGATGACCGCATCATGATCAGACCAGGCGCAGGGGATGATAGTGGAGGTGGAAAGGAGAGGAGATGTGCCCATGTGGATCAAGATGTGGTCAATTCGCGAAAACAGCTTATGTGGATGGGAATAGTGCGTGTACTGTCGTCGGCGTGGGTTGTGTTCACGCCACGTATCCACTAAGGAATGTTGAGTTAGGAGTTGTTGGAAAGAGAGGCGCTGAGCGGATAGTGGAGCGGGAGATTTGTCCTGCAGAGGATAGAGTACTTGATTGGAGTCGCCACAAAGCAAGAGGGTACCCCGTTTGTGGGTATCCGTGACAGACAATAGGTGGGAAAGGAAGGCCTGGGGTTTCCTATTAGGAGCATAGTATGAAACTATAGTGACATCCGAGTCAAGGAGCCGTCCTAGCAGTATGAGGTAGCGACCCTCAGGGTCTTTTATTTCCTTCTGTAGAGTAAATGGGGTAGTTCTGTGAAATGCTATCAGCACACCCCGTTGCTTCGTGGGAGCAGAGGCAGTGTAGACCTGTGGGTATTGGTGACCAAAGTGTTTGGGAGTCGAATGAGTGGAAAAGTGCGTTTCCTGAAGGCAAGCCACATGAACCGATAGCGAAGAGAACGATCGGAATGCCTTCACACGTTTGGAGGGGGAATTTAGGCCTTGTACATTTAGAGTAAGAACGTTTAAGGTGGACATAATGGAGTGCAAGTGTAGCGTGGCAGGGGTAGGAGGCAGGAACGGCGGGCGGGGGACTCTCTCCGGGTGGGGACGGAAGACAGGAGGAGCAGGATCAAGAGGGCGGGAAAGGGGGGAGGAAGGGAAATGGGGGAGAGAAAGAACTCAAGAATGGAAGGGGAGGGAAGGAAAAATGAGAAAAGAGGATCCTCTGGAAGGAAGTAAACTTCCCGCCAGGAGGAGTCAACCTGTCCAAGAGATACCAGTCCAAAAAGGTCGGGTACTGAAGGACTACAAGTGGGGTGCAATGAGCAGTCTCTGGGGTAGGGACAGCCTAGTAGCAAGCATAAGGCAAGTGGAGGTAACGAGTCAATAACATATCAGAGCACAAACAGTAATACAAATCAGGGCAATACGATAGAAGCAACAATGAGAGAAAAATAATAAAAAAAAAATAAATAAATAAATTTAAAATTGAAGAAAAAGAAAAAAAAAAAAAAAAATCCAATGTAGGGAAACTCTGCCACCAGTCTCACCTACAGAAGTGGTACGTCCTGGTAGGTACCAAAAAAAAAAAAAAAAAAAAAAAAAAACGCATATGTAAATATATGAAAACATTATAGTTACGGTTCCAGGAGGATACCAAAAAAGGTGGCATCAAAGAAAGGGATCAGCAGGGCAGCTAGACAACCGTCCTAGTAACAAAAAAGAGCAGGTGAACACCGCGGGGTGTCCTCAGTCCATGGTGTCCTCGGGAGCCGGGGCTGGAGCTGGTGTTGAATAGCGACCTCTCTTGTGGATCCCGTGCTGGGAGATATGATCCTGGCGAGCTTGGGTCTTCTGTGGAGAGGATGATGCAGCACGGCGCTTGGAGCCTTCAGGAGAATGATCGGGGGGTGTCAGGTGGAGTTCACGAATAGTTCCATGGAGATCCTCAGGAGATTTACATTGGTAAGAGGAGCCTTTGTAGGAGAAGCGGACAGCAAAGGGGAAGATCCATCTGTAGGTAATCTTGTGGTGTTGAAGAACAAGGAGATGCGGCTTCATAGCCTTACGTTTAGCCAGGGTAGCTTGGGATAAATCCTGGAAGAGTTGGTAACGGTGACCCTGAAAAATTAGGGAATCCCTATTACGGGCAGCCACCATGAGTTGTTCTTTAGTGCGAAAAAAGTGAAGTTTCACTATGATGTCCCTAGGGGGACCGTCATCTGAGCGCGGGGCCAGTGATCTATGGATCCTGTCCATTTCCAAACGCTCTATAGGAATTGATGGGGATAGTTCCTGAAATAAGGCAGTGATGGTGGATTGAAGGTCCTCCACAGACTCTGGGATACCTCTGATCCTGACATTGGATCTTCTGGCCCTGTTTTCAAAGTCCTCCAAGCGGGAGTGTAGGGATGAATTCTCCTCTCGAAGGGCTTCCAAGTCCTCAGAATGATTGCCTGCTGTGAGTTCTAGTACCTCAGTGCGTTGCTCTAAGAGAGTAGTGCGGTGGCCCACCTCCCTGATTTCCCTGGTGAGTTTGTCAGTAATGGCATTCGAGGTGTTTTTGAGGGCTCTAGTGAGCATCCGTTCAAATTGCTGGAGCAGGTCTGGCTGCAGCGTGTCTCCCCTAAAAGTTAGGGGTGTGAGGCCAAAATCATAGTCTGTCTCACCGTCTGGGTGCAGCGCCACAGGCTTGGTGTGAGGAGTTGCGTGAAGCGAGCGGGTAGATGGCCCCGCCGCCATCTTAGGAGCTGTTTTGAGGAGAGCGTCCCTGATGGATTTATTCTTAAATTTGTTCTTCGATCCGCCGTAGACCATCGTGGGTGGACCCCAGAGGTCCCTGGCAGCCGGTGGGTCTGTATGTCGTTAGGTTAGTAGCTGTGACTCGTTGCGGAGAGGCTGTAATGCCCCCAGAGATGCGGAGCACTAGGCGGACATGACCCTACTCAGAGGGGCCAACGGTCATTCGGACCTACCCAGGGTGAAGGTGAGGTCTGGGGTCCGGAGTCCTGGCCGGGGGATGGAGACCCAGGGATGCCCAGCGAGCGTGGGGGGGCCGGGAAGATGGCGGCCTGGTGCTGACTGTCTGGCTGTGGAGATGGTCCCTGAGGTGCTGTGGGGCAGATGAAGGCAGAGGGGGGTAGGTCTGTAGGGCAGTATGGTGAGTGGGTACTTGAATAGTGCCTACCTCCCCTCTGAAGCGCCGGATGGCGGCCGCGGCGGCCGCGCAGGCCTCGGGATCCGGTCCTCAGGAAAGTCCCCGGCTTCAGGCCTAGGTAGGCCGCGAGCGGAAATCCTGGTCCGATTGAAAAAATTCTTGGTCTGGCAGGTCCCCCAGGGTCCGGAGAGTCGCGATGGAGTGCGGATGAACCGTTGGGCTGAGCAGGGAGGGAGGATTGCGGACGATTGTACCTGAGCGGCGGAGCTCCTCACAAAGACGTCCGCCTCGGTCCGCTTCCGGTCACGCCCCCGACAGCCAAGACTTTAGTCTTCATCTTCCTGCAGTCTCTTTGGTCTGTGTACTGAGTGTGGGGAAGGGGCAGGCTCTCTGTCTCAATCTCTCTGGGGGCAATCTTCTTAAATCTTCTTTTCTGTCTTATCTAATTATTACCACCCATTATTTATATGTGTCAAGTTTTTTAAGTCTCCCATCACCATATTTTCTCATGTTTTAAATTTCCCTTACTCTGTATCCCCATCTCCTGTGTTTGTCAGGTATGGTTGAGGGTGGGGGAGCCAGAGGGGGGGGGGACCGAGGGGAGAGCAGAGCACGGAGGGGGGAAGGAGGCAAGCGGAGGGGGGGAGAGCAGGGGGGGGGGGGACGCAGCCACAACCTCCATCATCCCCAGGGCAGGTTTCACTTAAAGTTATATTCAAGAGGAATACATTTACTTCTATAAATCTCTATTACGTCTCTATTTCTTTTTTTTTTTTTTTGCCGCTTAATTTATTAACATTAACCTGTAGTTACTCTTTTTGCCTCTCATACCTGTCAATGTATGTCCCTCTGTGTCTCTATTGATCCATGTTTCCATGCCACCCCCCCCCCAAAACCCACCCCCCCACCCCCCCCCCAGCCTCCCCCCACCCGTCCCCACCCCCCCCTCACACCAAGCACACAGAAGGCAGGACTACTAGTTCCCATCCCTCCCCTCCACCCCCTATGTATGAGCCCTTCTCAATAGCATCTCCACCCGCGACCCCCTCCCCCCTCCCCTCTCAGATATCTTAAACATTTAATGTCTAGACTTCCTCATACATTTTATACACATTTCTCCTTCCCTTTCCCTATAGTGGGAAAGAATAAAAGAAAAGAAAGAAAAAACAGGAAAAAGAAAAAACCATGGTCCCCTGTTGTCTCTCCCCATAAAAGGGACAAGATATAAAAAATGACCCTTCGTTTCTGTTGATGGGGGAAATAGTCTTCCAGGGGTTCAGGAAAGATTTCAAGCGAGGGGGTATAAACACTTGGGGGAGGGTTCAGGAGTCTTGGTCTGACACTGCTCAATGAAGATAGTTACTTAGTTTGCTCTCTGGAGCAAGAAAGAGAAAAAAAGGGATGCGCCACAGTCAAAAAAGGAAAAATAAAGAGGCAGAGGTCCCTCTCAAGTATATCTGAGGGGGAGTGCTTGGCAACAGAGTATAGTAGAATCATTCTACCTCTGATTATGAAGGGAGAAAAAAAAAAAAAAAAAAAAACCAAAAGGACATAAACTTGACAGTTGCGCACAATAGTCATCATCTTAATGAGCGAGTGTATGCCATTTAACATTGTTCCAGTGTTTCAACATGTAATTTGTAACTCACGCTACCCGGTCGACATCTCCTCCGTAGGTTCCCTTCGCGGCCTACCATCCGATCGAGGTAAGCTAATCAACCAATTTGGAACGTGTATAGGAGATATCCTCAAAAAAGAAAAAAGGCCTGGTAGTTCCGAGGGGTGCCGCAATGTGAACGCTAGTGCCTCTTTCCGGAAAGTCACCGCGAAGGGATATTTCCACCGATAAGTGAATCCCTCCTGTCGCGCAGCCTCCAACACTGGGCGCAATAAGGCTCTCCTCTTCAATGTTGCCCTGGATAAGTCTGGTAGTATTTTAATGGCTGTTCCCTCCAGGTCTACCGTTCCCGACTCCCAGGCTTGTCTTATTATTTTTTCCTTTTGAGTGTAGTAATGCATCCTACAGACTACGTCCCGCGGCCTGTCTGGATCTGTTAATTTATAGCCTGTAACCCGGTGGACTCTGTCCAGTTCTATATGGTCTGGTGTATTGAGCCCGAGGATTTTTTGAAAAAGAGACGTTACCTTTCCTCTCAAGTCCTCTCCTCCCACCGTCTCTGATATGTTTCTGAGCCGCAGGTTATTCCTGCGACTTCTGTCCTCTATATCCTCCAGATGTAATTGTAACATAATTATTGACTTTCCAGGGTCGTCCCGGGTCCTTTCAAGCGCTGCTACTCGTGCCTCCAAAGCTATGGCCGCCTGTTCGCCTCTCTGGACACTCTCTGTGACCACCTGCACTTCCATCTTTATGGCTTGTAAATCACGCTTGTGTGTCTCCTCTATCCTCTGCACTAAGGATTCGATTTCTGTACGTGTAGGAAGGGCTCTCAGTAAGGCGCGCATTTCAGGGTCTGTCTGTGAGAAGGCCGCTAGCTGCGGAGGTCTCAGCACGTCGAGGCTGTGTGTCACCGCCATAGACGCCGCCTGTGCCTCTCTCGGCGGTCCGCTCGCTTCCCCGGCCTCCTCCTGCATGTGCTCTCCTTCCGCTGCACGCACACTGGGTGCCGTCACAGCTGCGGACTGTGGAGACCGGAGATATTGTACTATCTCCTCCTTCTTCCTCCCTGGAGTGCGGTCGGCCGCGCTAGCACCACGTCTTCTTCCCGGGGACATATCTGGAAACCGGGGTCCTTTTGCTGATTATTGCCCTGGCCGGCTGTGGAAGCCTGGAGCTGGATGTTTTAGCGTGCTCTCATGCTGCCGCTTCTTGGCCATGCCCCCCCCCCCCCTTTTCTTTTCAACTTTTCACTTTTTCTTAAATTCTGACTTCAAATTCTGAAATTCAAAATCTGACTACTAGGATTGATTTATAGAATTTTTTTAAATTCCCTGGGTTGAGTTCTCTAATCTCTAGGTTCTCTGGGATTGTCTTTCTATAAGTGACTGCTCCCTGGAGCAGCAAGCTCCCCCCAGCTTGCTGCTGACTCACCTTCGAATCTTCCCTGGATCACTGGACCTTTTTCCTTGCCCTGAACTGGACCTATTTCTTTGCACTATACTGTAAATACCTGGACAT
This sequence comes from Pelophylax lessonae, assembly GCF_965119305.1. Taxonomy (NCBI): domain Eukaryota; kingdom Metazoa; phylum Chordata; class Amphibia; order Anura; family Ranidae; genus Pelophylax; species Pelophylax lessonae. The sequence goes on from NC_138773.1 coordinate 287,700,810, forward strand.
TTCTCCTATTGTCCCTGTATCTCTCAGTCATGCTGCTCAGGTGGGGGGGGGGGGGGTCTTCCCACCTGTTCCGCCACTGTGGAGGGCCCTGCCCGCCCATTCCACCACTGTAGGGTAGCCTCCACCTATTGTTGCAGTCAGATGCATGGCATGACGTCAGGGGAAGGAGCAGACTGGAGCAGTGGGTCAGCTGACTGTCAGTAGAGTGAAGGCAGAGGAGCTCTGCTTGGATGAAGACCCCATGTCAGGAGAGGAATCACTGTAGACACTGGAAGAAAGCAGAGAGGCAGAGACACACTGAGCAAGGAGAAGAGGGAATCGACTGACACTGAGAGCAGGTGAGTCCATCCCCCATCACCATCCCTCTGCAACTAATCCCATCCCTCCACCAACATCCCTCTGCCACTGATCCCATCCCTCCAACACCATCCCTCTGCCATTGATCCCATCCCTCCACAACCATCCTTCTGCCACTGATTCCATTCCCCCACCACTGTCCCTTTGCCACTGATCCCATCCCTCCACCACCAACCCCTCTGCAACTAATCCTATCACTCTATCACCATCATTCTGTCATTGATCCCATTATCACCACTGTCTCTAACGTATCCCTCCCATCAAACTGTGGTTATGGGGGGGAAAGGGATGACATCAGTGGTAGCAGACTGATGTCATCCCTTTCCCTACACCGCCACTGATGTCATCCCTATCCCCACCACCGCCACTGATGTCATCTCTATCCCCACCACTGCCACCTCCACTGACCCTACCCCCCCAACACCCTCAGTGGACTGATCCTATCCCCCCACCACCACTGCCGCTGCCACTGATCCCATCCCCACAACACCCTCAGTGGACTGATCCTATCCCCCACCACTGCTGCCACTGACTCCATTCCCCTCCACCACAGTCAATGGACTGATCCTTTCCCCCACCACCATTACCGCTGCCACTGATTCCATCCCCCCAATACACTCAGTGGACTGAATTTATCCCCCTCACCACTGCTGCCACTGATTCCATCCCCCCCACCATGATCAGTGGACTGATCCTATCCCCCCACCACCACTGCTGCCACTGATCCCATCCCCCCACAACCATCACCACCACTGCCACTGATCCCATTCCCCCACCACCCTCAGTGGACTGATCCCATCACCACCGCTGCCACTGAACCAATCCCTACCACCACCATCAGTGGACTGATCCCACCCCCCTCCCCACCACCTCTGCCACTGATCCATGGGGGAGGGGTCCCTTCATGGTTTCTTGTGCTGAGGTCCTAAAGGTTCTAGTTATTCCTCTAGCTAAAGGCACAAATGATCTCTGCTGATACATTGGGATTTTACGACCAAAAAGATACATGCATTGTGGCACTGGATGCCGTCTTTTCCCTTCAATACTTGTGGTTTCTCAGTCCAGGGGTTAACCTCTAGGGCGATTGAGGGGTTTAATGTATGCTTACCTATGTGTAATATGCGTAAAGTGTGCTGCTTTTACTAATAGATCTATTCATTTCTCATCTCTGCTTTTAAGTGTTCCTACTGTACAGAGCCCTGTGTTGATTAACCGTACATTGTATACCCCTGTATGTTGTGGTCTTTAAGGTGTCCATCTAATAGTTTTTTGAAACTATCAATGCTCCCTGCTGATACCACTGCTTGTGGAAGAGAATTCCACATCCTTACCGCTCTTACAGTGAAGAACCCCTTATGCACTTTAAGGTTAAACCGCCTTTCCTCTAGTTTTAGTGAGTGGCCACGTGTCTTATTGTATCTCCTTTCTCTGAATAGTTTGTTCCTTATGCTCGGGTCACCAGTACAGTATTTTTACATTGATATCATATCCCCCCTCAATCGTCTCTTCTCCAGAGAGAATAGGTTCAGTGCTTGTAGTCTTTCCTCATAGCTGATGTCCTCCATTCCCCTAATTATTTTTGTTGCCCTTCTCTGGACTTTCTCCAGTTCCAGCACATCCTTTCTGAGGACCGGTGCCCAGAACTGGACAGCATACTCCAGATGTGGCCGGACCAGAGTCTTGTAGAGTGGGAGAATAATCTCTTTATTTCTGGAGTGAATCCCCTTTTTTATACATCCCAGTATTCTGTTGGCTTTGCTTGCGGCGGCTTGGCATTGCATGCCACTGCCAAGCTTGTTGTCTACCAGTACCCCCAAGTCCTTTTCCATCCTAGACTCACCCAGAGGTTCCCCCCCTAGTGAGTAGCTTGCTTTCTGGTTTCTGGCCCCCAAGTGCATTACTTTACATTTTTCAACATTAAATCTCATCTGCCATGTAGTTGCCCATCCCGTTATTTTGTTCAGGTCCGCTTGCAAGGTTTCCACATCCTGCATAGAAGATATTGGCATGCCTAGTTTAGTATCATCTGCAAATACTGAGATTGTACTCGATATCCCCTCCTCTAGATCATTTATGAATAAATTAAACAGGATTGGTCCCAGGACAGAACCCTGGGGGACCCACTTTCCACATCCGAGTACTCCCCATTAATCACCACCCTCTGTACTCTCCCCTGGAGCCAGTTCTCTATCCAGGTACTCACCTTATGGTCCATACCTACCTTCCTTAGTTTGTACAGTAAGCGTTTGTGGGGAACGGTGTCAAAGGCCTTTGCAAAGTCCAGATACACCACATCCACCGGCTTACCTTTATCTAGATGGCAGCTCACTTCATCGTAGAAGGTTAATAGATTGGTTTGGCACGAACGATTTTTCATGAATCCATGCTGATTACTACTTATAATACCGTTTTCATTACTAAAGTCTTGTATGTGGTCCCTTAACACCCCCTCCAAAATTTTGCTGACTACTGATGTTAGGCTGACCGGCCTATAGTTACCCGGGATATACCTCGGCCCCTTTTTAAATATTGGTACCACGTTGGCTTTTTTCCAATCAGCTGGCACCATACCCGTCTGTAAACTATCCTTAAAGATCAAGAATAATGGTCTGGCAATCACCTGGCTGAGCTCATTGAGAACCCTCGGGTGCAAGCCATCCGGTCCCGGGGATTTATTTATTTTGTATTCTGCTACATATTTTTGGGGAAAAAAAATCCCACTAACCCCTGTTCCATCTGGACAGATCAGACCCCTAACTGACATTTTTGACACTTTTGGGGGGACCAGTGACATTACTACAGTAATCAGTGCTAAAAATATGCATTGTTACTGTAATAATGACACTGAAAGGGAAGGGGTTAACCCAGGGGCGATCAAAGGGTTAAATGTGAGCCTAGGGGAGTGTTTTCTAACTGTATGGGGAAGGGACTTGTGAAATGAATGCAGAGACCTGTGATCCTATATAGGAGGATCACATGCGCTCAGTGATCATTTCATAGAGAACAATGGTCTGCTGTGTTTACAACAGCAGACCGTCGTTCTCTCCCAGGGTGGATCGGCATCCCTGCTGCCTAGTGGGGGGAGGGCGCGCACCGCAGGCGGCGCGTGCTCGCCCTACAGGTACGGGGATTCCTGCAGCCAATACAAGGAGAGAGCCACACCTCAAATCACCTGAGTTATATTGCCGGCTAATGCATGACCATTAATTACACCTAATAAAAACATTGTTCCAAAAATCCAAACACTATGTAATCAAGAAGTAAAAATCATAATAGAGTCAGTGGAGAAAAGAAACAGGAAGAAACAAAGAAAACAATGATACACTATATGTGGCACATCTATATACATAAAAAATAAAAACAAGAACAAGTGGAATTGCACAGAACATAAGAGTCTTGTTCTCTAAACTCATTCAAATCAGACCTAAAAACATTATTCCTTAGACAAGCTTTCACATAACTTGTCCCTTTTTTTCTTAGTTTTATCCAGTGTATTTCTTGTGTTTTTCTTGTAAAGCGCTTTGAGAAGTGAACTTTAACCACTTGCAGACTGCCTAACGCAGATCTACGTCGGCAGTCAGCCCCTCACAGGCAAATCGATGTAGGTCTACGTCGCTAGCTTGTGAGGGTCTAGGGAGCGAGCGCGCGCCCCCGGAGGCACGCTCCCGCTCCCGCGCGGTCACGCACCCCCCCGCGCGTGTGACCGGCGGACCCGATGTCCGCCGGTCACTCTGCGATTGTCGGGGGAGAGGGAGAAAGTCAGGCGGCTTGTGTAAACAAGCTGCCTGTCATTCTCCCCGGTGTATGAAGGATGATCATACGGTTCTATGTAGAACCGTTGATCACTCTTCATACATCTGAAGCCACAGCCAATCACAGTAGAAAGCACGCCCCTAGGGACACACACAGCCCCTCCCTCTCAAATAAAGTTAACCCCTTCACTACCAGTGTATTTTTACAGTAACAGTGCATATGTATAGCACTGATTACTGTAGTAATGTCACTGGTAACCCCAAAAGTGTCAAAAATGTCAGTCAAGGGTCCGATCTGTCCGCCGCAATGTCGCAGTACCGCAAAAAAAACGCAGATCGCCGCCATTACGCGTTAAAAAAAACAACAAAAATGACAAAAATCTTTCCCTTTGTTAGTAAACGCGATAATTTTTGCGCAAACCAATCAAAATACGCTTTTTGCGATTTTTTTTACCAAACATAGGTAGCATAAAACAAATTGGCCAAAAATGTTAAAAAATTTTGATTTTTACATTTTTTTGGGGGGAATTTCATATAAAAAAATGTGAAAAATATTGCTATTTTTGCAAAATTGACGCTCTTTTTTTGTTTATAGCGCGTGATCAAAAAATCGCACAGGTGATCAAATACCACCAAAAGAAAGCTCTGTTTGTGGAAAAAAAGGACGCCAAATTTGTTTAGATACAGCATCGCACGACCGCGCAATTGTCCATTAAAGTCACGCAGTGCCGAATCGCAAATACCCCCTGGTCAGGAAGGGGGTAAAATCTTCCGGGGCTTAAGTGGTTAAAGGCGCTATAAAAATAAAGTTTATTATTATAGTTTATTATTAAGTGGGTTCACTTATATACACATAGGTCAAGTAGGGTTTAATATTAAGTTGGCCCACCCTTTGCAGCTATACCAGCTTCAACTCTTCTGGGAAGGCCTGGCTTGCAGTCTCCACTCTAATTTATCCCAAAGGTGTTCTGTCGGGTTGAAAGCGCCAGTAGAGTGCAGTTTTTTTAAAAAAGAAGGAAGTTTATTAAAAATAAGTATAAAGGAACAGGTGACTCGATACTGGACTCACTTCAGTGCAGTCACTGTGGTGCCCTCCCTGGTGTAGGTCAGAAGCTCGGTGCCTGCTCTGGGTCCTGATGCGGTCCAATCGTCCGGGAGAAGTCCGGGGTTTCTCAGGCGACTTCCGGGTCGGATCGGCATAGGAGATGTGGAGCGTGTTGGAGGCTTCTTCCGGCTGCGTCTGACGTCACAGGGTGTCTGGGCTTAGGTGGGCGTATCCGGGCGTCACAACATGTTTCGGAGCATGCGCAACATGCCGGTGGCGGGCATGCGCACTCCTTTGTCAAGTGTCCGGATGGGAGGACGTGCAGGGAATTATATAGGAAGCTGGGGGCGTCATTAAGGAATAAAAGCGGCAACGGACAAAAAGGTCTTAAAGCGGCAATGTTCATTGGAGACACAGGGGAAAAGAATGATGTATACGATAACACATAAATATGTGTAATGTCCAAATGTCTTTTTGGCAAAGTTGACCAAGCGGTCCGGGGGCAATTTACAGGAACAGAATAAAAACATTTGATACTAATACAATAAGGAAAAGTTAAAAAGCATATCTATTAGTACAAGGACTAGACAATGATTATTAGAACAATTATAATAATAATAAGGTTATGATTATAGCAGCATAAGGTAAATAGCAGTTAAAAAGAAGGCTAGTGTCTAACGTGGCTGACCACATAACGGGTTGAGGTCAGGACTCTGTGCAGGCCAGTCAAGTTCCTCCACCCCAAACTTGCTCATCTAAGTCATTATGGACCTTGCTCTATACTACAATGCAGAATACAGCTGTCTGTATTGCCGACTGGAGTATTGACAGCGACAGAGAGGAGGAGAGAGCTGGGAGGACGAGGTTGGGGCTTTGTTCTCTCTCCTCTCTGTATACTATAGTGAGAAATGCAGCTGACTCCTGGGGCCTTTTAAAATATGCTGACTCTTAAAGCCAAATGAGTGGAGGCATCTCAGAGAGGAGAAACTCATTCACTCCAGATCATATTTGCAAAACAGCTAAATAAAGCAGCTGGAAATACCAGAAATATGCAGAGCCTCGACAGATCAGGCTATATGGAGTTTGGTTACTGCTTCCTGTCTCCTCCCCATGCTGCTAAGGGAGGGGGGCGAGAACACAGCTCCCACCTCCTCCCTGCTTTCTTTTCCTCTCTGCTGCTGTCACTCTTTCTGTAGAGATGAGAGATATGTGGTGGGATAAGAACTTTTGTGTTAGCAGGGGGCATTTGGAGATGGGAGGAGGAACATGTTTTTTGCTAGTAGAGAAGGGTTGGGGTGGGGGGGATTGTGCTTGGAGAGGGGATTGGGGGGGGGGGGTTGTGCTAGGAGAAGGAGGTTGGGGGGAAATTGTAGTAGGAGAGGGTCGTTGGGGGGGGATTTGTGGTAGAAGAGGGAGGCTGGGGGGAGATTTGTGGTAGAAGAGGGAGGTTGTGGGGGAATTTGTGGTAGGAGAGGCAGGTTGGGGGGATTTGTGCTAGTAAAGGTGTGTTGGGGGGATTTGTGCTAGGAAAGGGGGTTGGGGGGGATTTGTGGTAGGCGAGGGGGGTGGGGGGGCGATTTGTACTAACAGAGTGATTTCGGGGGGGAGAGGATTTAGAGTCTCACAAACCACATTTTAGGCCTTGTTCACACCAGGGTTGATGACGCATGCAAAATCACACGTTTTCCCGCACTGCACAAAAATGGGCTGTCCTAATGGCACCCCCATGCATTTAAGTTTATGAGTTTACACCCTCTTTAACACATGGCACTGCAGTACCATGTGTTTCGGTGCAGCGTGATTTTAAGAATTCACAATGACACCTTTTTTTGCGTGATTTACACAATTAGGGCAACCCATTAAAACAAACGTCATGCACGTAAGAATGCAAAAGAAGAATGCGCTAAGACGCCCTCAGACTGGTGTGCCTTGGGATTGTACACAATTCTAAAGGGTGCACTGACCGAATAAAGGTTGAAAGACATCGGTCTATAGATTAAAACAAGGTATGCAGCGCTTGATATAGTGATCATAGAAATCAATCAATGTAAATAATGATGATAAAGCATAATTATAGAAAGTCCATAGGAGAAAGGAGTCCAAAAAGAGGTCCAAGATGCGGGTGAGAAGATCAGAATAGGTAGCCTCCACCAAACACCAGTAACAGTGGCCTCTTACCAGAAATTCATGATCCCCATTACAAGGATCTCAGTACACCTTGACAGGAACTCGTCTCCTTTCACACTAGGTCAGACAAAATAGCACCTACCACAGGAAATGCCTCTAAGTGTACATAGCCAGTCTTCTCATAGAAGTATTAATATCACCATCAGCACATGAAAGAAGAAAGATCTCCTCATGGTGCAGTATATTTAAACACAGGTAAGATTTAATGGAAAAAAAGCCAATGAAACACTCACATTATGGCAGATAAGCCAGGCATCAACAATCAGTATCCTGAGGGGAACTTGCAAATATCAGTGTGGTAGCTGTAGCCAGATGAAGTCCTGATCTCCCAGCATAGGAAGGAGGATGCTGCAAGAGTGTTACAGGGCGAACGTGGCCGGTCCCCAACCGGTTTCGTCAGATCGTGACATCATCAGGGGGCGTGGCCATGAGGAGATCTTTCTTCTTTCATGTGCTGATGGTGATATTAATACTTCTATGAGAAGACTGGCTATGTACACTTAGAGGCATTTCCTGTGGGAGGTGATATTTTGTCTGACCTAGTGTGAAAGGAGACGAGTTCCTGTCAAGGTGTACTGAGATCCTTGTAATGGGGATCATGAATTTCTGGTAAGAGGCCACTGTTACTGGTGTTTGGTGGAGGCTACCTATTCTGATCTTCTCACCCGCATCTTGGACCTCTTTTTGGACTCCTTTCTCCTATGGACTTTCTATAATTATGCTTTTTTATCATTATTTACATTGATTGATTTCTATGATCACTATATCAAGCGCTGCATACCTTGTTTTAATTTTGTCTGAGGTTGGGGTATAACAACTTTTTTATGCTAGCAGCTGTTATTGTGGTCTCATTTTTTCGTTTGATTAAGCGCAGTATATTTTGTTTTTTATCGGTCTATAGATGTGCTTACTGGATTAAGTTTCTTTTTTTTTTTTTCAAGCTAAGAACATTTTAAGCAAATACAGAAAATACTTATTGATTCTGCCAGAAATACATATTTCTTGTAATTTTCTGTGAGCTGTACCGAAGAATATCTTCTTTCCCAGCTATCTTCTGTAAATCACCATATGCTCTGACCTTGTGTAACAGCGATAAAGAGATATGGGCATGTTTGTAGTCCATATCAGGAGGGCAGCCTAGGGTGGAAACCATGACTCCCTCCATAGATACATTGAAGAAGTGGCGTAGCCACCCAGAAACAGGAAATTTGTTTTTTTACGAGAAATATAAAAGGGGAAAAAAACTAAAAAAAGAAAAAGGAAAAAGAAAAGGACTAGTAATCTGCAAAATATGACATTTTTGGTTTTAAGTTTAGATACTTTTTATCTTCTATAAACAACTTTTTGCTATGAAATATAATTGACTATTATAGTATTTTATGCTCATTGATATCCTACCTAAGTCCATGGCCTAATTATTTTCCCATGTGTGACACCGATATAGCAAATGCTTCTCCAGCTTTTAAATTGATGAGCAATTAATAGGTGAGCCATAAGGATTGAGAACCTGCAGCCAACGTCCAAGAGAGCACAAAATGACAATTGTACTTTGCAACCGGGATCTGTAGATTGGTTTGAAACGCCAGGATGTGTCAACGAAAAGGAAACTTTCATTCTCATTAAGATTTTCTTATGAAAAGATTTTGCCAAGGTCTCCGGTGCTTGTTACATCTTTTGTCTGAGAATGAGACAGTGTCAAATAATTATCTCTCACTTGCATTGTCGATGTATTATACAAATGGCAGGCGGGATTGTGTCAGCTCTGCTGAAGGTTAACCAAGAGTGTTGAAATATAACAAACTAAAGCTTGGGTTGCTTCGAAGTTGGATTTATTATACATTTTTTCAGATCACATTACTTTTTTTATATCAATAATTGTTATAAACATCATCTAGAATTTAGATTAAAAATATTATCAAAATAATTTACTATTCGTTTCATCAAACAAAACAAAATGTCCTTATGTTGAGAGTAATTTTTGGCTAGATAAAACTGGCATGGCGGTTTGGGCATGGCGGTTTGGGCATGGGGGGGGGGTTGGAATTTATCCCACCCACAATTTAATTTGGGCAGCACTGTTGCATAGTGGTTAGCATTAGCACTTCTGTCTGGTAGCACTGGATCATCAGTTTGAATCCAAATCATGAAACTACCTACCAAGAGCTTGCATGTTCTCCCTATGTGCTTTGGTTTCCTCCACCACTCAAAAGACATTCCAGTAGGCTTATTGGCTTCTGTTTAAATTGGCCCTAGTATATGTATGGGAGTTAGATACCTTAGACCAGTGATAGCTAACCTTGGCACCCCAGATGTTTTGGAACTACATTTTCCATGATGCCCAACTACACAGCAGACTCGTGCATGAGCATTATGGGAAATGTAGTTCCAAAACATCTGGGGTTCCAAGGTTCGCTATCACTGCCTTAGACTGTGCACCCCTCATGGACAGGGACTGATGTGAATGAACAATATACAGTATCTCACAAAAATGAGTACACCCCTCACATTTAAATGTAAAATTTTTATTCTATCTTTTCATTTGACAAAACTAAAGAAATGACACTTTGCTACAATGTAAAGTGAGTGTACGGCTTGTATATCAGTGTAAATTTGCTGTCCCCTTAAAATAACTCAACACACAGCCATTATTGTCTAAACCGCTGGCAACAAAAGTGAATGCACCCCTAAGTGACAACGACCAAATTGGGCCCAAAGTGTCGATATTTTGCATGGCCACCATTATTTTCCAACACTGCCTTAACCCTCTTGGGCATGCAGTTCACCAGAGCTTCACAAGTTGCCACTGGAGTCCTCTTCCACTCCCCCATGACAACATCACGGATTTGGTGGATGTTAGAGACCTTGCACTCCTCCACCTTCCATTTGAGGATACCCCACAGATGCTCAATAGGGTTTAGGTCTGGAGATATACTTGGCCAGTCCATCACCTTTACCCTCAGCATCTTTATAGCAAGGCAGTGGGCTTCTTGGAGGTGTGTTTGGGGTCGTTGTCATGTTGGAATACTATCCTTCGGCCCAGTCTCTGAAGGGTAGGGACCATACTCTGCTTCAGTATGTCACAGTACATGTTGGCATTCATGGTTCCCTCAATGAACTGTAGCTCCCCAGTGCTGGCAGCACTCATGCAGCCCCAGACCATGACACTCCCACCACCATGCTTGACTGTAGGCAAGAAACACTTGTCTTTGTACTCCTCACCTGGTTACCACCACACATGCTTGACACCATCTGAACCAAATAAGTTTATCTTGGTCTCATCAGACCACAGGACATGGTTCCAATAATCCATGTCCTTAGTCTGCTTGTCTTCAGCAAACTGTTTGTGGGCTTTCTTGTGCATCATCTTTATAAAAGGTTTCCTTCTGGGATGACAGCCATGCAGACCAATTTGATGCAGTGTGCAGTGTATGGTCTGAGCAGTGACAGGATGGCCCCCCACCCCTTCAACCTCTGCAGCAATGCTGGCAGCACTCATACGTCTATATCCCAAGGACAACCTCTGTATATGACGCTGAGCATGTTCACTCAACTTCTTGGGTCGACCATGGTGAGGCATGTTCTGAGTGGAACCTGTCTTGTTAAACCACTGTATGGTCTTGGCCACCGTGCTGCAGCTCAGTTTCAAGGTCTTGGCAATCATCTAATAGCCTAGGCCATCTTTATGTAGAGGAACAATTCTTTTTTTCAGATCCTCAGAGAGTTCTTTGCCATGAGGTGCCATGTTGAACTTCCAGTGACCAGTATGAGAGAGTGAGAGTGATAACACCAAATTGAACACACCTGCTCCCCATTCCCCATTCCCTAAGACCTTGTAACACAAGTCACATGACACCGAGGAGAGAAAATGGCTAACTGGGTTCAATGTTGACATTGTCACTTAGGGGTGTACTCACTTTTTTTTCAGTGGTTTAGAAATTAATGGCTGTGTGTTGAGTTATTTTTAGGGGACAGCTAATTTACATTGTTATACAAGCTGTACACTCACTACTTTACATTGTAGCAGAGTGGCATTTCTTCAGTGTTGTCACATGAAAAGATATAATAAAATATTTACAAAAAAGGCAGGGGTGTACTCACTTTTGTGAGATACTGTATATGTAAATTACCAGTGGTATATAAATACCAAAAATAAATGTATTTGTCATACCAGGAAAATATTGTTCATAACTATGCTTCAGTTATGAATGAACACAGTGAGTGAGCTTGTTTACGGTGTTCATTTAGAAAAGGAAGGGGCCAGAAAATGACATATTTAATAGCCCCTTTCCCTGCTCTCCATCCTGAAACATCCCTCGCAGTAGCTGGGAGGAGGGGGAGGGAAAAGCCAGCTGCACTGTGGGGTGGGGGAGGGGGTAACAAGGAGGGGGAAGCCCGGACAGTAGGGGGAATCTGCATCGCAAGTAGTGACACCTGGCACACCCACTGCACACACCTATGATTGCATATATTTTTAAATGCAAACAGTGTAAATACCTAAATTTGATCTGGTATCAGCCTCTTGCAGTCCCTGTACAGCAGGGCTGGAGTGTAAGAAGAAGCAGCACAAGGAGCCAATCCGTTCATGTGCTGACAAAAGCCTACTGATAGGAGGAGATGGCAGGGAGACAGAAAGATCATCTAATCTCTGTTCTACTTCTCTTTTCACTGTCCAATGATAGACTGGGAGCAGGTCCTGAACACCCTGGGGAAGTGGGTTGAAAGATGCTGACCATCAGACTGAGGACATCTAATGGCAGAGAAGAGTACTCCAGGAAAATTTCTGGATTGAAGGTGAATATTGCTGAATTTTTTTAGATGCATTGTCAGTTTTATACCCACAAATACATTACATAAATGCTGCGCATCTGCCCCCTGATGACGTCATATCTGCCGAAACTTGGACAGGGCTGGAGGTCTTGACATCCCCATGCATACGCGTTACTGGGGACTTGGAATTCTGGGAGTTGTGATTTTTATACTAGGACACTGTATACAGCCCATTAGTGTAAGTGTTTTTAACCGTAATAGTAAAGCTTTTAACTCCGATTGCACACTATAGGGAGCATGTCACGCTTCTTTTTTAGGCTTCCTTTTATATTGTGTGGCTTCTGGAGGAGAATTGGAGACATGAGCTGTGGCGTTTAATTTTGCTAATACCTTATAGGTTGTAATAACCAAATGCTGGCTGAATTCTCATGTGAGAGTCACACATCCTCCATATGTATGGGGTGTATACTTACTATATATGCATTTTCCAAAATATTGAATTAAATAAATATAGACATTAAACCCAAGCAGATCAATTTTGATTGTAGATTTATCTTGCAAAATGAGACCTCCTCTATTAGGAGCCCCTGTAAATAATATTGCAAACTGTATGTTGGACCACACGGTGATTCACAAAAACTCTCTCTTGGTGCTAAATGACAGACCATCATCAATGCTATCATGTCATTCTCTAAGAAATATGTCTCATAATAATAATTTTCGACATTCCATATCAAATCAAACTGATTGTGCATGCAAAAGTCAGCTAATATATATATAAGAAAACCAGCCTATCAGTTTGGTATGTCCAAGAGAATCTTCTTGCACCCTCTATATGTGCAACATTCGAGTTCCTTTGCAGGGCATCCTAGTCAAGATGGACAGTAAATGTCCACTTTGTATGAGTTTTGCCATCTGAAAATTCCATTATACATGAAAATATAACAATGTGCAAATCCCGGAGCCTATCCACCCCCCCCCCCCTAAAAAAAACTTGGATGTGTCAGCTGCAGATGTTTTTTTCTGTTATTAATATGGAACCAAGTTGTGCTTAATCCTGGGGGGAAAACATTTCCTTTTTTCCATACCTGCTTAAATTGCAAACCTTGATTATAAAGGATTCTCTGGATTTGTTGATATCCCTGCATTCCTTTAGAAATCGGAAACCTAAAGGCATTCAGGCATATATAGTTGACCAAATAACCCCTTAATGCGCCTTGATCTGATAACAATCGACTTAGTGTACTGTATAATATATTCAGATTTTCTACCTGCTTCATCGTGGAAGTAGCTCAAAAAATATCCCCTGAGGAAACCGTTCTGGTGAAACATGTCAGGAATGCTACTCCGTGATATTATTACAAATATATGTATATGAATTGATTGTGTATGCAGCTAAAAAATTGATTTTAACTATGTATGTCTTCTTATTCCCAATTATTGTCTGTTTTTTCTTTCATTTTTAAACAAATTTGATAATAAACTTTGTATATTTTAACCACTTTACCAATAGAGGATTTTGCTGTCTTACGTCTGGGCCACTTTTTGCGATTCGGCACTGTGCGACTTTAATGGACAATTGCGCGGTCGTGCGACGCTGTACCCAAAGGAAATTTACGTCCTTTTTTTCCCACAAACAGAGCTTTCTTTTGGTGGTATTTGATCACCTGTGCGATTTTTACTTTTTGCGCTATAAACAAAAAAAAGAGCGTTTATTTTGAAAAACATTTTTTTATATGAAATTCCCCCCCAAAAAATGTAAAAATCAATTTTTTTTTAAATTTTTGGTCAATTTGTTTTCTGCTACCTATGTTTGGTAAAAAAAAATCACAATAAGCGTATTGGTTTGCGCAAAAGTTATTGCGTTTACTAACAAAGGGAAAGATTTCTGTCATTTTTGGTGGTTTTTTTTTAACGCGTAATGGCGGTGATCTGCAATTTTTTTTGCGGGACTGCGACATTGCGGCGGACAGATCGGACCCTTGACTGATATTTTTGACACTTTTGGGGGTACCAGTGACATTACTGCAGTAATCAGTGCTATATATATGCACTGTTACTGTAAAAATGACACTGGCAGGGAAGGGGTTAATTTTATTGGAGAGGGAGGGGTTAATGTATGCCTGGTGCTTACTAACGTGTGGGTGGGGAGGTGACTGTGTGACACAAGGACAGATCGAGGGTTCAGCTATGCTGAACCCTGCAATCTGACCCTGCCTGTCACTTCAGAGATCCGCCCGCTTGTGTTTACACAGGCGGGCGGATCTCCACTCTCGATTCCCCGACGATCGCCGCTGCTCCTCCCCTGGCCCGACTCCCGCTGTGACTGAATACAGCGGGAGCGAGCCTCCGGCGGCACGCACGCGCCGCCGAGAAAGGGGAGTGTCTGGCGACGTAGGTCTACGTCATCAGACGATAACGAACCACTTTGCCGCAGTAGGCTCAACGTGAGCAGATGGCAAGTGGTTAAATGATGTACTTGATTATTAGCACCTAAAAAAATCCCAAACCAATTTTTCTCTTCCCCCTTTTGTATGGGTGGTTGAGTCTTCCTAATTTCCGAATACTGGGATGTGGTGCCCTTGGGTCTTTTTCTAGACAAATGTTCTTCATGTTGGTTTTACTTCCTGTTGTATGTCTGAGCCAGTAAAGGAAAATGTCTCAGAATGAACAATGATACAAATAAAAATAGAAAAAAACCTTGACAGTGGTCCCTCCCATTCCCAACTCTATCCAACATAAAAAAGTTTTAACTTTGCATACCTCTCTGTTTGTAACAATGCAGTTGCCTTGTTAGCGCAGCATGGTGTAAGGAGGTGGGGAATTATGAATAGGGGGGTGTAGCTAAAACATTCATAAAGTCTCTATAATTATAAATCCCTGTTTTTACAAAAGCATCTACCTTTTTATCCGTTTCAACAATTTGGTAATTTTATAGTTACTGTGAGTTTTTGGCTGCAATCCAATGCATATCTATGCCAGTGTTTCATTGCTGATTTTTGTTTGCTTTAGGTACAGACAATTATAAACATTTAGCTGTGTTTCAATTAAATAAATGAACATTTATAATTTCATGATGGAAAAGAAAAAATCCTTTTGATATATCAAATAATTCCAAACACCACCTGTTGTAACTTATTTTGCAGTGCTTTAAAGCTGATTCCCAGACAAATGTCTACAAAGATAAAAAAAAAAAAAATATATATATATATATACAGTCAGGTCCATAAATATTGAGACATCGACACAATTCTATTTTTTTTTTTGGGCTCTATACGCCACCACAATGGATTGGTGATGGGAAGAGAAGACTATGGAGAAGGAAAGGAACTGCTCATGATCCAAAGCATACCACCTCATCAGTGAAGCATGGTGGTGGTAGTGTCATGGCGTGGGCATGTATGGCTGCCAATGGAACTGGTTCTCTTGTATTTATTGATGATGTGACTGCTGACAAAAGCAGCAGGATGAATTCTGAAGTGTTTCTGGCAATACTATCTGCTATTCAGCCAAATGCTTCAGAACTCATTGGACGGCGCTTGACAGTGCAGATGGACAATGACCCGAAGCATACTGCGAAAGCATCCAAAGAGTTTTTTTAAGGGAAAGAAGTGGAATGTTATGCAATGGCCAAGTCAATCACCTGACCTGAATCTGATTGAGCATGCATTCCACTTGCTGAAGACAAAACTGAAGGGAAAATGCCCCAAGAACAAGCAGGAACTGAAGACAGTTGCAGTAGAGGCCTGGCAGAGCATCACCAGGGATGAAACCCAGCCCCTGGTGATGTTTATGACTATCTATATAGTCATAGTCTATAATTGACTGCAAAGGATTTGCAACCAAGTATTAAAAAGTGAAAGTTTGATTTATGATTGTTAATCTGTCGCATTTCTTTTGGTCCCTTAAAAAGTGGGAGGCACATATACAAACTGTTGTAATTTCTACACCTTTCACCTGATTTGGATGTAAATACCCTCAAATTATAGCTGAAAGCCTGCAGTTAAAGCACATTTTGTTTATTTCATTTCAAATCCATTGCAGTGGTGTATAGAGCCAAAAAGACTAAAATTGTGTTGATGTCCCAATATTTATGGACTGACTGTATCATATTTTGTAGACGCTACACACAAACCAATCAATATATACTTATTGTGATTTTTTTTTTTACCAAAGACATGTAGCAAAATTTAGTTTGTTCTAAATTTATTACGAAATTTGAGTTTATTGGATATTATTTAACAGAAAGAAGAACATTTCAAAATGTTCTATTTTTTTTGCATTTATATTACAAAAAATAAAATTCCCAGTGGTGATCAAATACCGCCAAAAGAAAGCTCTATTTATCTGAAAAAAAAGGAAAACATTTTGTTTGGGTACAGCATTGCATGCCTGCACAATTGTCAGTTTAACCACATTACCACAGGAGGATTTTGCTGTCTTACGTCTGGGCCACTTTTTGCGATTCGGCACTGTGCGACTTTAACTGACAATTGCGCAGTCGTGCGACGCCGTACCCCAACGATATTTACGTCCTTTTTTTACCACAAATAGAGCTTTCTTTTGGTGGTATTTGATCACCTGTGCGATTTTTACTTTTTGCGCTATAAACAAAAAAAGAGTGTTTATTTTGAAAAAATAACAATATTTTTAACATTTTTTTATATATGAAATTCCTCCCAAAAATATGTAAAAATCAAATTTTTTTTAATTTTTGGCCAATTTGTTTTCTGCTACCTATGTTTGGTAAACAAAATCACAATAAGCATATTTTGATTGGTTTGCGCAAAAGTTATTGCGTTTACTAACTAAGGGAAAGATTTCTGTCATTTTTGGTGTTTTTTTTTTAACGAGTAATGGCGGCGATCTGCGATTTTTTTTGCGGGACTGTGACATTGCGGCGGACAGAACCGACCCTTGACTGACATTTTTGACACTTTTGGGGATACCAATGACATTACTGCAGTAATCAGTGCTATATATATGCACTGTTACTGTAAAAATGACACTGGCAGGGAAGGGGTTAATTTTATTGGAGAGGGAGGGGTTAATGTATGCCTGGTGCTTACTAACGTGTGGGGGGTGACTGAGTGAGTCAGGGACAGATCGCAGGTTCAGCTATGCTGAACACTCCGATCTGTCACTCCCTGTCACTTAGGAGATCCGCCCGCTCTGTTTACACAGGCGGGCGGATCTCCAAACTAGATTCCCCAACAATCGGGGAAGAGCGGCGCCGATCGCCGCCGCTCCTCCCCTGGCCCGACTCCCGCTGTGAATGAAAACAGCGGGAGCGCGCCTCCGGCGGCGCGTGAGCGCCGCCTACAGGGGGAGGAGTCCAGCGACGTAGGTCTACGTCGCTGGACGATAACGAGCCACTGTGCCGCAGTAGAGGCACAGTGGCCAGAGGTAAAGTGGTTAAGTAGCGCAATGCAGAATAGCAAAAAAGTCATGAAGTCAGGAAGGGGGTTAATGAAGCTCATTAATACATTGTTAAATGTATTATTTTTTTTTATGCAAGCAGTGCAAGTAGCTGAAGATAACCTGGTATCAGCCTGCTAAAGTCCTTGTATAGCAGAGCTGGAGTGAAAGGATGAAGCAGCACAGTGAATCAATCAGTTTATGTGTTGACAAGAAGCATGCTGATAGGAGGAGAGAGAAGAGTTGCAGACCGATAAGCTCACAGTACTTCTTTTTTATAAATTTTATTTATTTATAACAAAGAAACAAAGGAGGTTTTCCTTAAAGCATTTACAAAGTCTGATTCAATATAATCATTATGCCAACATACATCATTACATCCAAAATTATTTATAATTTGTTAACATTTATTAATAACCAAAATTTTCTTATGTAATTGGATCAGTCTATACTAACTATCCTTATTCTCCCGAGCTTCTAATATTTTTTTTAAAAAAATCTCCTATAAGGAAAAGAAAAAAAAAAAGAGGGGGGTAAAGGAAGGGAGGGGGGGGGGAAGGGGGAAAAGGGGCAAGGGGAGTATATCTGGGGAAGGAAGTTTCTCATCACTAGTTCCGCAATTATGTTAATTTCTTTATCGCTTATCTTGCCAAGTCCCGTGATATAAGGGCCTACATACCTATTTCCATATCAGGAGCCCGTAGAGTATTCTTGGGTTAGACAACTAGGTGTATTTCTTTAATTCAGGAGAGAGGAAGGATGAGAGGGGGAGAAAGAGAGGGAATACTAGTCTATACTAACTATCCTTATTCTCCCGAGCTTCTAATATTTTTTTTTAAAAAATCTCCTATAAGGAAAAGAAAAAAAAAAAAAGGGGGGGGGTGAGAAGAAGATGTGGGGAACCCCCGAGTGTTCAAGTGTCTTTGTCTGAATTTATATGTGTACTTCTTCTTTTACTATACAGTATACTAACAGTTTGTGGGCGGATCCTGGATGACCTGGGCTCAGAAGGAAGTGGGTTTCAATAACGCTGAGAACTAGTGGAAGAAAATAAGTACTCTGGGTGGGAAATCTGTGTACTGATAGTAAATATTTCAGCAAAAGCTGCTTCTGTTATTTTATTTTTTTAAGGGTTATTCATTTCTTTTATTTATCTTTTTTGGGTGACAGTTCAGCTTTAATGATTCATTTGTGAATACAGAGCTGTATTATTTTGCGTCTTTTATATTCGCCTGTAGTTCAGCTTTTAACGCATCCCAGTTGGTGCCTTTGCCGAACAATAAATAAAACTTAAAGCCATGTCTCTATAGAAGACATCTAAGATTCTTTAATTCCTGTCTCTGTTGCGGCTACTTCACTCATCTCCCTTAATGAGAAAACAGCTTAATTATAACTCAAATGATTCCGCAGCAAAGTACGCTCCCAACGTCTGAACCTACATTGATGTTGTTAGTTCTCGTCCTCAGTGATTATATACCTGTAGAAAAAAAAAAAATGCAGGGAATTTTATTTTGGCTGTAACCTGAACTATCTTGGAGCAATTACAGAGAAGATGCGGGAACTTCCATTAAACCCAATCAGCGCTAACAAGCTTTTGAATTTTCTTCATCAGTGTCACTCTGGGAATGGTTTCAACATTCTTTGTAATTAGGTTCCTTTTAAAGTAATTCCATCGTAGAAAAATAATACAATTATGAATTATTTTCAACACGCAGTCTATGTTTTTGTCATTTAATATATCATATATTTTTCATCATGGTGAACAGCCCTTTTAATTCCGCCTTTAATTGATTTTCTGAGCCTTTAATTGACGCTTATGTGGGATTGCATATGAAGCTGTTTGGATTTTTTTTTAAAAGCCGTATGGCATTAATATGAATTTTGCAACTCATCAAATAGTGCATTGTAAGCAAAAAGGCTGATTAAAACATTGTATTGCAAATATATATTGACATAGCATATGGTAAGGCATAAATCTTGGAAGCCATCGATGTCTACAAAAATACAATATTTACTAACGTGCATATAAGACGGGATGCAAACCTAGCAGTAGTTTGGCGTATAGTGAAATTATATATGTATTTCTAAGCTTAAAGGATATTTAAACCCAAGAACAAAAATGTAATATTTTGCAGCTGACCAGTTCTTGTGTATGGAGGCCTTGTTAGTTTTTTTTTGTTCTGGCTAAGATCTGAAAGTACTGAAAATACAAGATAGTCATACCAGAAATACAGCGTCTAAGTAGCGTCCTGTGAATAGAATTAAAATCACAATGTAATTTTCCATCCAAGCTATCTTTAGTAAACTATTAATTCCACAATATTCCATGTAATGAAGATCAAGAGAGAAGAGAGTCTAGCTTGACTGACAACCATGGCTCCCTCCACAGATGTAGTGGAAGGTTCATCAGTGGAAAAAAGCCAAAAAAGAAGAAAATTAATGCAGTCACCTCATCTAAGGATTGGTTATCACACTATTGTTCTGGAATTGGATAGGTTTTAAATGGAAGTACCATTTGTTTTCTTATTGTAATGATTTATCCTGATTTATGTTTTATATATTTATGTGACTAATAATGATAACGAAAGGTCGCAATTGTACCAAAACCACATCCCAATGATAGCTACTCATTTAAATTATATAATAGGGAATTGTATGGCATTAAAATTAATGTACAGATACTACCACAATAAATTCTTAATAAAACCCTTACTTTATTATGCATAAATTAAAAAAAGATGGCAACATATACAGAGTCTTTCACCGGATACGACTACAAGTATAAATATACATCATATATACCCTCAATGGTATCAATTACCCTTTCCCAACTACTGTTACAGCACATAATAATTGAAAGATGTGGTCAATGGCAGGTCTTGATGCATTTTTCAGAAATAATATAATCTGTTTTATCATAAGATCAACCAGAAGGGTATCTGGAAGTGATATCATGCACATAATAAAAATTATAAAATATACAATATACATATAAATATACAGCAATATCTATGCAGAAAGAACCTCCGTCCTCCCTGTATCTCAATCCATGTATCTCATGGATACTTATATGTTATAAAATAGACTGAAATGGGACTTTAAATGAGGTACAACACGAACAATACTATCATTAAATGAAAATATTTAGGTTTTGGAATGCACTTGATATTGGCATTTGATTAATATTCTGTGGAATTTTAACATCAATATTTGTGTGTAAGCTATGGAACTCCAGTTAAAATTGTAGTAGACCATCTAGTTCAAAGAAGCATGTCATATATAGAATTGGCTTATTAAATATAAAAAAAAAAAAACGTTTTATTTAATACTACTATTGTTTATATTGTACCTCATTTAAAGTCCCATGGACACTTGGAATGTGTTATACAATAGACCACAGCTTCTATCCTGGGAGAGACTTTGACAAAGCAAAAGACAATCCTAAACAGCTTTTCATTGATCACTTCATATAACCTTAAACTCACTCCAGTGAACTCCTGGTCCACCTTTAATTAAGGTGACCAGATTTCAGATTTTTTAAATGAAATCCGAGGACATTATATATATATATATATTGTGAGGGATTAGCTCGGTGGTAGGCGTGGATGACCCCTTGGGGGGTGCGTTTTCCCAGAGAGATAGCCGACAAGTGCTTGCAAACAAACAGTGTGGTTTATTAAATGGTACTTTCTTCACCAGGCTGTATGCAGCAAAACATCCAAAATAAAATAAAACAGAAAATAAATCCTTGCCTCTGTGGGCGGCTACCTTCTCACAACTGGAACCTGCCTAAGTGTCTGTCTCCAACCTACCGTCGGGCAGACTTCCTTGTCCTACAGCGGACACTCAATAGTCCTTTTATAATAGCTTCACAGGGCAACACAGTCCTTTTGTTTCTTTCACATCAACAGTTCGTCTTCTCACCTTTGAGACGTATTCACCCTTGGTTACCGTCCCGGGCACACATCACTCCGGGGGGTCTTCTCCCAGGCCCACACATCCTGTCGGGAGGCACACGCTGACTGTCCTCCTGCTCCCAGCCCACATGGCTTCAGGATGCAGCTTCTGGAGGCAGCAAACAATAGGACTTTCTCTGAACAAATTATAGAGCCTTAACTCCCTCATTCTGAACAGGTGAAGGCCTTTCAACTTCCTGCTGGCTAGCTCTGTAGCCAACACCCTAAATTAATTAATGGACTTCTCAATCAGGTGGAAATGTATCTCCTTCCTGTGACTACATTCCCAGATTTAGCTGACTTCCTGTCACAATATATATATATATATATATATATATATATTGTAAGGACTCGCTCGGTGGTAGGCGTGGGTGACCCCTTGGGGGGGTGCGTTTACACAGTAAGATAGCCGACAAGGGGTTGCAAATAACAGTTTGGTTTATTCATGCCATTTTCTTCACCAGACTGCATGCAGCAAAAACATCCAAAATAAAATCAAACACAAAATAAATCCTTGCCACGGTGGGCGGCTACCTTCTCACATACCGGAACCTATCTTATGAAGTCTGTCCCCAACCTACTGTTGGGCAGACTTTGCTGATCCTACAGCAGACCATCAATAGTTCATTTATTTTCTCTCCACAGAACAATGTCCATTGAACGTGTCCCTTTACTCTTCACATGGCAAACATTCCTTTTCCTCTTCATATGGAACATGTCCCTTTATTTCTTCCACATAGAAATAGTTTGTTTTCTCACCTTGAGAAGTCTTCACACTTTGTTACCCCTCCTTAGCGCACATCACTTCAGGGGGTCTTCTCCCATGCTCACACAGCTTGTCGGGAGGCACACATCTGTCTGTCCTCCTCTCCCCGGCCCACACGGCGACAGAAGGCAGCAGTCCTTCTCCCAGGCTTCCTCAGCGTCGGGAGGCACACATCTGTCTGTCCTCCTCTCCCAGCCCACACGGCGACAGGAGGCAGCAATCAATAGAACTTCCTTTGGACAAATTATAGAGGCCTTCATTTCCTCATTCCCAACAGCTGAAGGCCTTTCAACTTCCTGCTGGCTATCTCTTCAGCCGACACCCTATAGTAATTGGTGAACTTTCCAAACCAGGTGGGAATGTATCTCATGTCTGTGACTACATCCCCAGATTTACCTGACTTCCTGTCACATATTCCTGATGTCCTGTCAATATATATATATATATATATATATATATATATATATATATATATTATGTATGTGTATATATATATATATATATATATATATATATATATATATATATATATATATATATAATATTTGTATTATTGGCAAATGGCACAGGGTTGCATAATACAGAGTGCTGGGTACAGGACTGCATAATACACAGAGCGCTGGGCACAGGACTACATAATACACAGAACACTGGGTACATGACTACATAATACACAGAGCACTGGGCACAGGACTACATAATACACAGATCGCTGGGTACAGGACTACATAATACACAGAGCGCTGGGCACAGGACTGCATAATACACAGAGCACTGGGCACAGGACTACATAATACACAGAGTGCTGGGCACAGGACTGCATAATACACAGAGTGCTGGGCACAGGACTGCATAATATACAGGAGGGTGTTAGGAATAGAGTGCAGGGTTCAGAGGTTTTCTATGCACAGAGGACACTTCTGCCACCACATCTATAGCACCCTTCTCTTACAGATTATCTCTGCAGCCACCTCTTAGCCCTTCCCACACAACAGCTAAACTCTCCATGCAGCTGCATCAGCTCTGACCCCTGCCCCCCACTCCCCTAACCTGTGTACAAACACCCCCCCCCCCAATTTGCTCACCTCCTGGTCTCAGTCGTCCACACAGTCAGTTTTTGGCTCTGCATCTTCTCCACTGAACAGCAGCAGGAGCGGCAGTGAGGTTGTCCAGCAGGGGGCATCGACATCTGAGCCACCAGGCTGTATCTCAGCCAGCATGAGATGCCCTGTCTACGTTAATCTGACCCTGAATCTGGGGACAAAATCGGGGACAGTGTCCTCAGTATGGGGGCTGTCCCCAGAAACAGGAGATGTCTGGTCACCCTACCTTTGATCCAACTTTAGGTTGTTCATGTTGACTGAAAATGTTGGCTGCCCGCCACTGGACTTTTGACTTTTTACTTGTTTTCTGTTGTATGCACATATCCCATTAACACATGATGGTATCATTCTTCATTTATAGCCATCATAGGCTTGTTTTGTTTTTGTTTTTTTTACAGTTTACAAATTAATGGATAATTCACTTTATGTCACTGCCAATTGTATCAACTAACCCTTTAAAGCAGAACTCCGGGCACAGAGATTTTGGTAAATTCTGATGTGTAAATAAATGTTTCCTCTGCTAATCTGTAATAACTATTGGGATTTCTGCTCTGTATTTTAAAGTAAAACTTTTATTTTTTTTATGACAGATAGTACAGCTCCTGCTGTGCTTGTGTCTGGCCCCAGATATGAGATGTATGGGTTTTCTAGATGGAAGTGCTAGTGTCATATTTGCGTCCCCCTCTTCCCTGAGTCATTCACAGAATTCTATGTATTCTGTCAATGGCTCACAGAATACATGACAAAGTGAACAGCAAAAGTCATATTTCACAAAAATGTACCATCACTTTGGCAAGTATTTTGAGAATAGAAGTACTCACATTCAGTTAGTGGAAAAATGAGCGGCTACCACATACCATTTATTGGTTTGCAAATACAAGCCTGATTCCAAAAAAGTTGGGACACTGTACAAATTGTGAATAAAAACAGAATGCAATGATGTGGAAGTTTTAAATTTCAATATTTTATTCAGAATACAACATAGATAACATATCAAATGTTTAAACTGAGAAAATGTATCATTTTAAGGGAAAAATAAGTTGATTTCAAATTTCATGGCATCTACACATCTCAAAAAAGTTGGGACAAGGCCATGTTTACCCCTGTGTGGCATCTTCTTTTCTTTTTATAACAGTCTGCAAACGTCTGGGGACTGAGGAGACAAGTTGCTCAAGTTTAGGAATAGGAATGTTGTCCCATTCTTCTCTAATACAGGCTTCTAGTTGTTCAACTGTCTTAGGTCTTCTTTGTCACATCTTCCTCTTTATGATGCACCAAATGTTTTCTATGGGTGAAAGATCTGGACTGCAGGCTGGCCATTTCAGTACCCGGATCCTTCTTTTACGCAGCAATGATGTTGTAATTGATGCAGTATGTGGTCTGGCATTGTCATGTTGGAAAATGCAAGGTCTTCCCTGAAAGAGACGACGTCTGGATGGGAGCATATGTTGTTCTAGAACTTGGATATACCTTTCAGCATTGATGGTGCCTTTCCAGATGTGTAAGCTGCCCATGCCACACGCACTCATGCAACTCCATACCATCAGAGATGCAGGCTTCTGAACTGAGTGCTGATAACAACTTGGGTTGTCCTTGTCCTCTTTAGTCCGGGTGACATGGCATCCCAGTTTTCCAAAAAGATCTTAAAAATTTGAATTCGTCTGACCACAGAACAGTTTTCCACTTTGCCACAGTTCCATGTTTAGATATGGCTTCTTTTTTGGCCTATAGAGTTTTAGCCGGCAACGGCGAATGGCACGGTGGATTGTGTTCACCGACAATGTATTCCTGAGCCCATGCTGTGATTTCCATTACAGTAGCATTCCTGTATGTGATGCAGTGCCGCCTAAGGGCCCGAAGATCACCGCCATCCAGTATGGTTTTCCGGCCTTGACCCTTACGCACAGAGATTGTTCCGGATTCTCGGAATCTTTGGATGATATTATGCACTAAGAAACTCCTTTGTGATATTGCTTCACTATTTTTCACCGCAGCATTGGGGGAATTGGTGATCCTCTGCCCATCTTGACTTTTGAGAGACACTGCCACTCTGAGAGACTCTTTTTATACCCAATCATGTTGCCAATTGACCTAATAAGTTGCAAATTGGTCCTCCAGCTGTTCCTTATATGTACATTTAACTTTTACGGCCTCTTATTGCTACCTGTCCCAACTTTTTTGGAATGTGTAGCTCTCATGAAATCCAAAATGAGCCAATATTTGGCATGACATTTCAAAATGTCTCACTTTCAGCATTTGATATGTTATCTATATTATATTGTGAATAAAATATAAGTTTATGAGATTTGTAAATTAGTCCATTCCTTTTTTACTCACAATTTGTACAGTGTCCCAACTTTTTTGGAACTGGGTTGTATATGCATATTGGCTCGGTTCACTTATATGCAAATTGCATGTGTTTTCATCCGCATCTGATTCGCATGACATGTGAAATAACATTAATTTCTATTGAAGCTGTTCACATATATGCAGTGCATAGTTCACACATTTGCAGTGGGTTTGTGCCTGGGGTCCTTGTTTACTATTTCGAATTTGATCCAAATTTTTGCCTGAATTTGCACCAGAATCGGACAAGAAGACGCAAAGGAACCTTTTTCAATACAGACCACGGCCGCCTTGGACCTGTGCAAACTGGCTCCATTGAGAGCCGGTCACACTCACCTGCCATGCTAATTGGATGCGGGGAAAACCCACATCCAATTCACATATATGTGAACCCAGCCTAAAAAAGAGTCCTGTGCATTTTCTGAGTACTGCGGTGCAGTTCAGGAGCAAATTCCAGGCTCATTAAAGAGGAAGTAAACTTCCTTTGCAGACATTTACGTATAGGTAAGATAGTGTAGCATTTAGGAGATATTTACATTACATGCAGCCAGTGACATCACTGGCGCATGCGCTCTTATGGAACGGCTACGGGTGCTCCCGTGTACATGGAAGAGGCATCATCTCAGCTCCGGGCAATCCCGCAAACCTGGAAGAAACTCCAGGGAAAATGTCAGCCGCGTCAGCGGTGTACGGGCGCCGCTGGAACAGCTTCGTTCTAAGGTATTACATAATGAGCTAGTATGCAACTCCAATCGACAACTGTGCTGCACCACAATGTTTCAACATAAATCTGCCAGTGTGTATAAACACTCAACAAAAAAGAACAGAATATCGCACTTACATAAAAAGCACATGAAGCTGTGCAAGGGGATAGACAGGAAATCTTTAACTTGAGTGACCGTGAAGTTCATCGGATGTAAGACTTCACCCCCACCTTTCGGTAATAAACTTTTAAAACGGAGAGCATTAGATCCTGTCCTTTATCTTTCCCACGTCAATACGAGGATAAAGATAGAGTGAGATGATCTTTTGTCCTTGGCCACCTTCAGTCCACTGATATCTGGATTGCCTTTGTCCCCTGTGGGGAACTGCTGGTTCTGACCCACTGGTAACACAAGGGTCAGAGCGGGAGGTGAGCGGCCATCTTTTTCATTGGAGGAAAGCACAAGAACTTTGTTTTGAACCAGTTCATCATCAGCACAATTTTTTATTTTTTTTTGCACATTATGAACTCTTTGATTTTGCATTTGTAGAATTTTTACAGTGTACACTTTATTTATTCATTCATTATTTGTATGATCACTTATTATGTTTTTGTTGAGTGTTTATATCCACTGGCAGATTTATGTTGAAACATTGTTTGTGGCGCAGCACTGTTGTCGATTGGAGTTTTGATATTGTATGCAGTGAAAGCATAAGTAGTGGTTGCAGCCTCTAATTAGCAATTTTATTTTTAGCTCGAGTTGCGCTGATTTTCACAATTTTGTACCTTTATACTAGATAATTATGTCTTTGTCTTGCAGGGTTTTCTTTTTCATTTTTTGCAGAGTTTACAACCTCTTTAAGTTCTATTAATGGGAATGCTTCCGAATTGCACGTGAAGCATTCCCATAGAATCAGGATTCTATTCAGGATTTCAGCACGGATTGCTCTACTACTACAGGAGTTGACACCCTTTATCTACTTTGTATTACCAGTACTGAAATCCAGGCTGTGATAAAAATTCAGTCCTGAGCCTTACAAATTTATATAAAAAATGCACCTGAGCCGCTGAACAAATGCTTCTTTCATTCACAGTGAAAACAGACATACAATTCACACCGGACATGTGAATCCAGCCTCATAGTTAGACAATTCAATTCTCCAGCAATTACCTGCTTGTATTTACTGGAAGTTTCTTCAACCACACAGAGGTAGACTGTTAGGTAAAACCAGTCAATTCCACTTACAATGTTAAGACTTTAGAGCAGGGATCCTCAAACTACGGCCCTCCAGCTGTTGCGGAACCACACATCCCATGAGGCATTGTAAAACTCTGACATTCACAGACATGACTGGGCATGATGGGAATTGTAGTTCCCGAACAACTGGAGGGCCATAGTTTGGAGACCCCTGCTTTAGAGCAATCAAAATATTGACTCACTACTTTTATAACTGATATGCCAAAATGGCATGCAATGTATATATAGAAATCATAATAAACAAGCAAGTTTTGCTTGTTTATTATATATAGAAACCATACAAAAAGTTAAAAAAGACATACTGTATATAAAAGCAATACAACTATAGAAGTGTTACTTAAAATGATTGTAAAGGTAACATTTTTATTTAACCGCTTCCGGACCGCCCGTCGCAGTTATACTGCGGCAGGCAGCCCCTCCTGTGCGAACCGACGTAGCTCTACGTCGGTCGAGCGCCTGCAGCCAGGGGGCGAGCGCACGCCGCCGGCAGCGCGATCCCGCCCCCACTCGTCAGCGGGGACTCCGATGCATGGGGCAGGCGGATCTGATTGCCGCCTGACACCCGCGATCGTTCCCCGCTGAGAGAGAAGGACGGTCAGCTGTTGCAAACACAGCTGACCGTTCTTCTCTCTGGAATGATCACAGAGTGCCTGTGATCCTTCTATATAGGATCACAGTTCTCTATGGTCATTTCACAAGCCATGCCCCCATACAGTTAGAATCACTCCCCTAGGCTCACATTTAACCCATTGATCACCCACAGTGTTAACCCCTTCCCTGCCAGTGTCATAATTACAGTAACAGTGCATATTTTTTAGCACTGATTACTGTAGTAATGTCACTGGTCCCACCAAAAGTGTCAAAACATTTCAGTTAGGGGTCCGATCTGTCCGCCGCAATGATCGCAGATCGCCACCATTACTAGTAAAAAAATATGAATGACATAAATCTTTCCCGTAGTTAGTAGATGTGATAATGTTAAACAATTTTGATTTTTAAATTTTTTTGGGGGGGAATTTTTTATAACAGAACGTGAAAATTATTGTTTTTTTTTTCCAGAATTGTCGCTCTTTTTTTGTTCATAGTGCAAAAAAGAAAAATTGTACCACCAAAAGAAAGCTCTATTTCGGGGGAAAAAAGGACATTAATTTTATTTGGGTACAGCATCGCACAACCACTCAATTGTCAGTTAAAGTAACGCAGTGCCGAATCGCAAAAAATGGCCTGTCATTAAGGGGGAAAATCCTTCCGGTCCTGAAATGGTTAAAAAAAAAACCAAACATATTATACTTACCTGCTCTATGCAGTGGTCTTTCACACAGCAGCCCCAATCCTCCTCTTCTCGTGTCCCCTGCTGA
Source organism: Pelophylax lessonae (assembly GCF_965119305.1). Taxonomy (NCBI): domain Eukaryota; kingdom Metazoa; phylum Chordata; class Amphibia; order Anura; family Ranidae; genus Pelophylax; species Pelophylax lessonae. The sequence goes on from NC_138773.1 coordinate 287,729,826, forward strand.
CGCTCTTGGCCCTCCCATTTGCTGAGTACCCTTATAGTAAGACGCTTTCTGTGGGGGCACTTGTTCTTGCTCACTCCTGAGCCAGCTCTCTGCATCCATAGGACACAAAGAGTGCAGCTCAGCCCTGCCCCGGACTCCCGCCTCACTGGCTGTGATTTATAGCAGCTCCTGCTGCATCTCAGCCAATCAGGAGGGTCAGACGGGGGATTTCCTTGGATCTTGTGCACATCACTGAATCAGGATAGAGTTTAAGTAAGTATTAGGGGGGATTGAGGGGGGAGCTGGTAAAAAAAACCCTTCGGCCTTCACAACCACTTTAAAACATGTTTTCCTGATATGTGGCTGCTGTACCATGTACTTGTATGAGAAAGTCTCCTGTTCTCTTTATATTGTTTCCTTTATGTGAAATCCCTGATGTTCCTGCCAGTCCCTCTGCCTTCCTATTAAAAACTGACCACACTAAGCAGGATAAAACAGGGTCAGCTCCTTAGCTATGCTGGGAACTCAGTGTGTTCTCCTCCAATGATCAGACTTGTCCTGACAAGCCCCTGCTGCACAGCCATTCACTGGGAAGTTTAGTGTGCTGCTGCTCCTCTTCCCCCATCTCTTATGCAGCTGAGAACAGAGGGAATGTGATCACTTATAAAAAAGGGTAAAAAAGATACTGTATTTTCTGGCGTATAAGACTACTTTTGAACCTCAAAAAAATCCCCCAAAGATGGGGGATCGTCTTATACGCCGAGTATAATATCTCCAAGGTAACCTAAGTATAAGTATTACCGGTAGATGAAAATTAAGGGGGTCGTCTTATACGCCCAGTCGTCTTATACGCCGGAAAATACGGTATTTATAATTTTTTTTATATATATATATATATATATGTATACAAAATGTTTTGCCTTTCAATTCTATTTTAAACTGAATGTGATGTTATACAAAGTGATTGTTTACAATCACTATAAGTGCTCCTTGAGATGAGGGAATTTTGAGCGCATTTGAATTATTCTTTTTTTTTTTTAATTTTTAAACCATTGAAATATGTCATTTCCTTGAAATCAATGGGAATCTGAAGCAGGCTCCAAAGAAGAATGTATTACAGGACAGCAAAATGATGCAAAATTATGTAGAATGGTCTGGCAACCTGATGGCGGGTCCTTTGTTGAGTGGCTGTCCTGATGCATTGTGAGCATAGGAGGTCAGATGCTTATTGCACCAGAGCAAAGGATTTTCTAATTGGACGGGGTGGAGAGGTGGGGTGGTGACGTCACACTGCCCACCTTTGGTAACTTTGGTTGCTTTGGTAAAGGGCGTGGTCTCTGAACTGTGACCTGGGGGCCAAATGCAGCCTATTGCTTGCCTTTATCTGACATTCGGGGGAACAATTCCTCCCACACCCCAGGACACATCCTCTGCCATGCCCCCTTAAAAGAGAGTTATACAAAAAAAAAGATTAGTTAAACCCACAAGTGCTGTTTTTACCACTAATGTTCCTTTAGGCTTCAAGTACACTGGCCTACATTTACCGCGGGCACGGGAAAACGCAAAACATGGCAAAATTACAGCACGTTTTTGCAGCGTTTTACGTTTTCCAGGCCAGTGGTCAAAACAGTGTAGGCGAGTGTACATGAAGCTGAATACTGGCTTTTATAATTTACAAATGCAACAATTTAGAAATTGGATGAAAGTTTAGTACTGGGAAATGATTAAGCACAAGATGTATGTGTGAAACGCGTCTACGTGACCCTATGTTGGTGTCTTTGGTGTCATCACTTTGTCAGCACTTTGGAAATTAAAGGCAATTGGAATTCCTGGATGTGCGGCCGTTTCTTTTCTTACAAGTTTTCCACGGAGGCGGGCTGGGGCTAGAACTCTGTGGGATATTCCACCTCCAAGCTACCATCACACACCTGGAGCAGCGTTTTCTCCCTTCAGTAGTACTGGGAAACACAACTTTATAATGTCAAGCGGCAGCTGCCAAAGCCAGCAGAATATTAGCATGCATAAAGAAAGGGATGTATTCCAGAGATAAGTCTATAATCCTTCCACTTTATAAAACTCGGGTCCGACCGCATCTGGAGTATTCTGTCCAGTTTTGGTCGCCAGTCCTCAGGAGAGATGTGTTGGAGCTGGAGAGAGTCCAGAGAAGGGCAACTAAACTGATTAGCGGATTGGAGGACCTTAATTATGAAGAGCGTCTACAATCGCTTGATTTATTCTCCCTGGAGAAGAGACGCCTGAGGGGGGACATGATAGCAATTTTTAAATGTCTCAATGGGGATCTCAGCTTAGAAAAAAAGCTGTTCAGTCGAAGGGATTGCATGAGGACTCGGGGGCATACAATGCGATTAGAGGAGAAGCGTTTTAACCTCAGGCAACGTGGGGGGTTCTTTACTGTTAGGGCTACAAGATTGTGGAATTCTCTACCCCAAGAGGTGGTTTCTGCGGGTAGTACGGTGGCTTTCAAAAGACTCTTAGACCTACATCTCAAGGATCAGAACATTAAGGGGTATGTGAGATGATTACAGCCACACACACCGACACAGGTTGAGCTGGATGGACTGTTGTCTTTATTCAACCTCACCTACTATGTAACTATGTAACTATATACAACTATATAGATCAGACCAACATGAGGGACAAATGAGAAGGTAGGAGGGACTTTGTTCAGAATCAGGGACAGTCCCTCCAAATCAGGGACCGTTGGGAGCTATGTGCTCAGATCTACTTTAAATATTACACCCAGGGCATTGATGCTGGCTGCTGGGGGAACCTATTGCTTCTGAAGGAGATATATTTTACATGGCGGTCTACAGGGCCGATTATAGGGGGGGGACCACCATTCCTCCTGTAGGGGGCCCGAGCACACAGAGGGGCCCCAACAGCATGGGGAATCGGTGCGGTTGGGCAGGTGGGCAAGTACAGAAGGAAGCCCTGTGTGGCTCTCTGCAGCAGCTGAAAGTCACCGACCCGATAATCCGATCTCCATGCCCCACACTGCGCCGACCCGACAATGAGACAGTGGCCGTGCGTGTGTGGGTAGGGAATAAGATTATCCCATTGTCGGCTCACCACAGTGTGTGCCATGGAGATCGGATGTATGTTTGTTATAAGAGATGCCGCTGCCCGATCCGTTGGTGCGCATGCGCCCGCTTATGCGTAGTAGGACTTGTGCCTCACCCCTTACGAGTTTATCAAAATTCCCTACCTATTCCACGCATGCGCAGTAGGACGTGTGACGCAGCTACAGCTGGTGCATGACGAAACCGCACCGGAAATGACGTAGGTAGGAAAATCTGATGGCGTATGGTTTTCTGATAGAACACCGGTCTGGCCACTAACTACCGCTCTATGGGGGCGCCAGTCCCTCCCTCCCTGGTAAGTATGTACACCCCTTCCATTGAAGCCAGGGACTGTGTGTGTGGGAGAAGGCGGTGGGAGGCAAGCAAGGACCAGGTGACAGGAGCAGACAAGGCGGAGGGACTCGGGAGCACTGCAGACAAGTCTCACAGAACGGATCGGGGTTTTATTTTTTGTAGGGGGTGGCTTTTTTGCCGCCCCCCCCCCCTCAAGGTGCCACCCCAGGCCTAGGCCTTGTCGGCCTAGGCCAAAATACAGCAGTGTTTGGAGGTGGAGACAAGAAGTGACTTAGAAGGGGGAGTCCCTGCACCTATTCTTTGAGAAAAAAAGACCTGATTACACCTTAATCCGAAGTATAGCATTTATGAGTCATTAAACATTTAGGGACCACAATCCTGAACTGTGATAAAGAAATGTATATCAATTGACAGATTAAAAAATGTGACACTTTTACCCATGGAGACAGATTGGCACGCTCTCTCCATGGGAAGACGGCATGCTGGGAGACAGCAAGCTGGTCCACCTCTGGACAGACTAATTGCTCCACGCTGTGAGCAGATTTTCATGAAACTTGTCATATTCCCTTTTATTACCATACAGCAGATGTGTTTAATAATGATCAGCGTGCTATGCTTACATCTCCAACTGTGAAATGGGTTGCAAGATCTCCATGCTTACTAATCCTATTCCTTACTTTGTGAATGGCTTCAGATCTGAACATGGTTTCCTGTAGTTCTTAACCACTTCTGGACCGGAAGGATTTGCCCCCTTAATGACCAGGTCATTTTTTTGCGATTCGGCACTGTTTTACTTTTCGATGTCTTTTTTTTCCCCACAAACAGAGCTTTCTTTTGGTGGTATTTGATCACCTCTGCAATTTTTATTTATTGTGCTATAAACAAAAAAAGAGTGACAGTGCTGAAAAAAAAAAACAATATTTTTTTCACTTTCTGCTATATACCATTCCCCAAAAATTAAAAATCTAAGTTTTTCATCCTATTAGACCAATTTGTATTCTGGTAAAAAAAGAATAAAAAATCACAATCAGCGTATTTTGATTGGTTTGCACAAAAGTTATCGTGTCTACAAACTAGGGGAAAGATTTATGTCCTTTTTAATTTATTTCTTAATTTTTTTACTAGTAATGGCGGCGATCTATGATTTTTAGCAGGATTGTGACATTGCGGCGGACAAACGGGACCCCTAACTAAAATTTTTGACACTTTTTGGGAGGGGGACCAGTGACATTACAACAGTAATCAGTGCTAAAAATATGCACTGTTACTGTAATAATGACACTGGCAGGGAAGGGGTTAACCCAGGGGTGATCAAAGGGTTAAGTGTGAGCCTAGGGGAGTGTTTTCTAACTGTATGGGGGAGGGACTAAATAGGAGGATCACAGGCGCTCTAAACATTTCAGAAAGAACAACGGTCAGGTGTGTTTACAACAGCAGACCTTCGTTCTCTCTCATCAGGGAGTGATTGCCGGTGCCAAGCGGCAACCGTGGCCGCTAGCCCTGTGGATCGGCATCCTCGCTGCCTAGTGGGACGGGCGCACCACCAGGCGGTGCTCCTGCAAACCGGCCTACCCATACATCAGTTCGTGCACCCGAGCCAGTATGCCACAGTATAACAGCAAGTGGTTAATTGGCCAGTATGGGATGACATCTCTCCTGTGCATGCGCAGGACTGCAGACATCCTGACACACAGACACTTCGCCAGAATATAAACTGAGCAGTGCTTCAGCAGCTTAGTCTACTCTCCAAAGACAACTTCAAGCAGGAAGGTACACTATATTGTCAAAAGTATTGGGACAACTGCCTTTACACGCACATAACCCTTATTTGCATCCCAATCTTAGTCTGTAGGGTTCAATATTGAGTTGGCCCACCCTTTGCAGTTATAACAGCTTCAACTCTTCTGGGAAGGTTGTCCACAAGGTTTAAGAGTGTGTCTATGGGAATGTTTGGCACATTTGTGAGGTCAGGCACTGATGTTGGACGAGAAGGCCTGGCTCGAAGTCTTCGCTCAAATTCATCCCAAAGGTGTTCTATCAGGTTGAGGTCAGGAATCTGTGCAGGCCAGTCGCAAGCAAGGACCATAAAGACAAGAACTTGACTGGCCTGCACAGTTTCTTGACCTCAACTCGATAGAACACCTTTGGGATGAATTAGAGCAGAGACTGCGAGCCAGGCCTTCTCATCCCACATCAGTCTGTAAACACGGCAGACCACTGTTCTGTCAGTAATGAACACAGGAATCCTGTTTACCTCTTAGGTCTCTGTGTTCAATCAGTGAATACATCCTCCCCACAGTTAGAAAGCACCCCCTAGGGACACATTTAATACTTTGATTGCCCCTAGTGTTAACCCCTTCCATGCCAGTGTCATTAGTACAGTAACAGTGTATATTTTTAGCACTGATTACTGTAGCAATGTCACTGGTCCCCCCAAAAGTGTCAAAAATGTCAGTCAGGGGTCCGATCTGCCTGCCGCAATGTCGCAGTCCAGCTAAAAATCGCTGATCGATGCCAATACTAGTAATAAATAAATGAATGAATAGAAATGACATAAATCTATCCCTTAGTTTGTCGACATGATAACTGCGAAAACCAATGAATATACACTTATTGGGATTTATCCTACCCAAAATATGTAGAAGAATACATATCGGCCTAAAATGATGAAAAAATTAGATTTTTAATTTTCTTTTTTAATTTGGAATATTTTATAAAGGAATGTAAAAAATACTGTTTTTTTTTTTTTTTTTAACCACTTAAGTCCCGGAAGATTTTACCCCCTTCCTGACCAGGGGGTTTTTTGCGATTTTTTACTGCTTGACTTTAACGGACAATTGCGCGGTCGTGTGACGCTGTACCTAAACAAATTTGACGTCCTTTTTTTCCCACAAACAGAGCTTTCTTTTGGTGGTATTAGATGACCTGTGCGATTTTTACTTTTTGCGCTATAAACAAAAAAAAGAGTGTAAATTTTGCAAAAATAACAATATTTTTCACATATTTTTATATGAAATTCCCCCCCCAAAAAATGTAAAAATCTAAATTGTTTAACATTTTTGTCCAATTTGTTTTCTGCTACATATGTTTGGTAAAAAAAAAAATCGCAAAAAGCGTATTTTGATTGGTTTGCGCAAAAGTTATTGCGTTTACTAAGGGAAAGATTTCTGTCATTTTTGGTGTTTTTTTTTTAACGCGTAATGGCGGTGATCTGCGATTTTCTTTGCGGTACTGCGACATTGCGGCGGACAGATCGGACCCTTGACTGACATTTTTGACACTTTTGGGGTTACCAGTGACATTACTACAGTAATCAGTGCTATAAATATGCACTGTTACTGCAAAATGACACTGGCAGGGAAGGGGTTAACTTTATTGGGGAGGGAGGGGTTAAGTGTGTCCCTAGGGGCGTGCTTTCTACTGTGATTGGCTGTGGCTACTAGTGTAGGAACAGTGATGAACGGTCCTACATAGTAGAACCGTCTGATCACTATTTCTACACAGGGGAGAATGACAGGCGGCTTGTTTACATCAGCCGCCTGACTTTCTCCCTCTGTATCAACGATCGGCGAGTGACCGGCGGACATCGGGTCCGCCGGTCACACGCACTAACTTCCCTGTGAACGAGCCGCGGTGGGCGCGCGCTCGCCCGCTATTGGCTCACAAGGAAGTGACAGGCGAGTGACGTACCGGTACGTCACTCTGCCTGGCCGGGGCTGACCGCCGCTGTATATAGTCGTGCGGCGGTCGGCAACCGGTTAAGAATTGTCATTTTTTTTTGTTTATAGCGCAAAAAATAAAAATCACAGAGGTGATCAAATACCACCAAAAGAAAGCTCTATTTGTGGGGGGAAATAAAAGACCATCAATTTTATTTGGGTACAGCATCTTGTCAGGTAAAATAAAGTAGTGCCGAATCGCAAAAAATGGCCTGGTCATTAAGGGGGGTAAAACCTTCCGGTCCAGAAGTGGTTAATTTGGATTCATTTAAATTTTTTACAATTGTAATTCGGAAATTAAAAAAACATTTACATTTGTGAATAACTAAAAATGTGTCCAAACTTTATATCAGAAGAAAACAAACTGCACATGTCTATCAGGTGCCATGCATGTGCCACATTTGTGGTTGTGGTAACATATTAAAATATGCATTTAATCACACCTTACTACAAGTGTAAAGCCAGCCTAAGAAAAATGGAGTGTACATGCTAATTTTGCTTGTTACCCAGAATTAAACATTTTCATTATTTTCCTATCATGTAGAAAAAAAAATGAATGCTGATATTTTTTTTTTTTTTTTAATAAACAAAATGTGAGCAGTCTATTTCAAACTCCTTAATATGCAAAAAGCTTTATAATCACCCAGCATTAACATGACACTTTTTTTAAAGAATGTAAATCCGTTTTCCCTATCTGGAGAACGCTATTACATTTTTTTCTCTGCGTGTAAATGTATTTTTATGAACTTGCACATGATGTAGTTTTACAGCAGAAAGAGGATGCAAATATTCCCCCCGGCAACACGAATGTAATTAAATACGGCACTTATGAAGTGGCTAATTAAAAAAAGCTGTTTTGATGATTTTGGATTCGTTTTATTAACCTTTATAGTTAAACAGATGTGAAAAATATTTTGAGTATGAGAAATGGCAAATAAACTCGCAGTGGAGAGGATGAAATATCATGGGTGATCCAAAGGGCATCATCATTACACGGGCGGGTGGACCTCAATTTCAGGAGAAGGCCCTGGTCTAGGGTGGCAGAGTTCGGGGCAGCTCTCTCTCTCTCTCTCTTTTCTGATCATTTTAAAGAAAACCTGTAGGCATGCTAAATAGCTAGTGGGTCGCATTCATGCAAGCATACCCATGCCTACCTCATGGGTCACTCTTATACTCAGAAAGGCCTGGCTGTACTGTTATGAGCTTCTATAGCCCATTTTCCCTACCATTGGCCAGTGAAGAAGTTTATCTTACCTAATGGTCAACAGGGAAGTGAGTAAGGTTGGCCTACACTGCAACAAAAAGATCTCTGCTCACTGTTTTCATAGCAATGAGATTTAAAGCAGAGCTCCACCCAAAAGGGGACACTCCGCTTGTTCACACCCCAACCCCCCCCCCCCCACCCGCTCTGCTACCACATTTGGCACTTTTTGGGGGGAAGCAGGCAGTGCCATCTTAAGAGCATTAAAGGGCCCCGGGCAATGCACTGGGGCCCCACCTACACAATCACCCACAAGAATAAAAATGCAAATTATCAATAAGGCGATATTTATTGGTACAGCAGTGCCAGGCTAATAACAGCTTCCAAGCTAGGCATCTGTGTTCGATGAATACATACACGGATGGGAGTTAGGCTCGACTGTCCTGTGTGCGCCTGTTCCCGTGGAGGCAGACAGACATTCCTCCAGTTGTGGGCTCTCCCTCCATGGCCCAAGTGGCCTGACAGCAGCACAGGGCCGACAGGTGCTTGCCACCTGCTAAGTTCGGTGGCATGATGCACTCGGGAATCAGGACTAATGCTTGGCTGGGGCTGGGTCACTGGGCAGATGGGGCCCCCCGGGCAAGTGGGGCCCCCGGGCAACTGCCCAGCGTGCCCATTCGGTAAGATGGCCCTGGAAGCAGGTACCTGTTTTTGACAGATACCGCTTCCACTTTCTAGTAAGATCGCTGCATGCCCATCTCCATCATGTCTGGCCCCTCCTCCTTCCCCCGCTGCCTTCTGGGACTGGTGTGTGTCCCAGAAGATGGCGGGCCAATCAGAAAGTGCAGCATGACTTACGCACAGTAGGAAGCCTGAAGGTTTGACTGCCAGTTTCCCTTACTTGCAATGCATTGCCGATGCCTGCACCCGAAGCCGATGGATGACTTGGCTTGAGGTGCTGACATTGTGGGATCCCTGGACAGGTAAGTGTCCTTATATTTAAAGTCAGCAGCTACAGTATTTGTAGCTGCTGACTTAAAATTTTTGTTCTCCCCAGGATGAGACTCCGCTGCAACTTTTTGGGGTAATTGATTGCTTTGTAAGTTATTAAATATATTTAATCAGAGTTGTCTGTGATATTCAATCTACTTGGTCCTGAAGAAGCGAGAGCTACCGTGAAACGCGTATACCAGCTGTGTTGCTATAGATATTTGATGATTTTATAGCAAATGTTTTCATTAGTTAGATTCTGTGTTAAGAAGCTAGTCCCCATTCCCCCCGCCCCCCGCCTCCCCCTGCCTTTGATATGCAAATAAACCAGTCCGCTTGGTTTAGGAGATAAACAGAGGAACAAGAAGTATGGGGAGGTGGTGTTTAGGACTTTGAGACAAGCATGTGTTCAGACAAAGGAGAGTTGTTTTTGGAACACAAAAGGAACAACATATCTACTTTAGACTTGATCTGATGATTTTGGAGAAGCAGTCCATCGCCATAATAAGAAGTTGAGTAACTGTTTAGGATATTTATAGCATACACATTGTACATGTTTATTTGAAGATAATTAGCTTGCGCATGTTGTAGGCATATTTATGTATCTATGAATTGTGTGATGTGTGTGATGTATATAGGGAAAAAAGCATTGTGGAAAGCTAGGCCCCTATGAGAAGTAGAAATGTATGAATTGTAATTATTGCCTATGTATGAGAATCAACAGGTGGATTGTATCAGTTGTGGATATTATTTTAACTGATTCATGACAAGTGTTCCCATACATAATAATATCTCCCACCCACAAGGGGTTTAGTGAGCTTTTAAAATTGTGTATTTAAAGATGGCTGCCGCATATCCAATTGACCATGTGGTTGTAGAGGGAAGTGCAACCATGTGTTGATGACCTCACTCACAAAATGACCTGTGAGTGGTCAAGAGGAATGATTACATCCTGTGGGTGGTCTGTGGTATACAGGACTATAAAAAGAGTCCATAGCATTAGGAATAGTCTGTTTTTTGGAGCTGTGGAAAGACCAAGCATGGAAAGACCAAGCATGCAGCCAGGTATATCTCCATCTGGCTGTCTTTGCAGCTTAAGGGGAGGCTGTGAAGAGGCTTAGCTGCCTATTGTTCCTGCCCACCAACTGCAAGAGTAAACAATCCCCTAGAGCTCCAATCTCATCTGCGCAATGCAGGAACGCACTCAAAAAACATGCTTTCCCACAAAACACAAAAAAATGGCTGACGAGTTTGAGAAATCATGTGACAAAAGGCATGGTAACAAGTTTTTACCATGCTTTTTGGTTCGGCACGATTGAAAAAAAAAAAAAAGGGGCCATGTACTTCTTTGGTGGTATCTAGATGTCCTAAGCAGCCCCATTCAAATGGGCTGCTTTACCGCAGGGCACTGAAAAGGGCATAAAAATGAGAAGCAACAAACGTGTGCTGGCACATCGCACAGATGTGAACCCAACTCAATAAGGAATGGGCTGCCTACAGGCACATGTATCCATAGATACTGTATGTATGCTCCAATCTGCAGGCTCTCATAGATTAGAGGAACACACTATACAGAGGAGCCTTGACAAAGACAGCGCGGCTTCTAGGTAAATATTGCGCAGATAAAACCTGTTTTTAATGTAAACTAAGGGCCCTTTCACACGAGCGGTTCGGCAGACTCTGTTTTTCTCAGTGGGGATCGATCCACCGATTCCCACTGAGCAGGCGGATGACAGCTCCATCTCCGCTTACTTTTCCGAGAAAGACCTGTCAGTCTCGCTCTCCTCTATGAGATCGGATGAAAAGGTACTGCCTGTCCATTTTCATCCAATCCCATCCGATCCAACGTCTCCAGACGGATGGAAAATAGGGTTTCCATCCATCCGGATTTCACAGACAGGATCGGATCGGAGAGCAGCAGGTGTCAGCGGACATGTCACTGCTAACATTCGCTGCCCCATATAGGTACATGGAGCATCCGATCAGGTCCTCCTGAAAAACTGACAGGTGCAAACGAATCGGAAAGCCCATGTGAAAGGGGCCTTAGTGTTTTTTTTTTTTTTTTTTGCTGACTAGTTGATATGTTTATTGGAAATTGTATTTTGATATGGATCCCTGGTGCTGCCATCTTTACCCGGTGTTTCTTCCAGGTTCGCTGGCTCCGGCTGTGTGAATGGCCAAAGCCGCGATGATGTCACTCCCATGCATGTGCATGGGATGCCTTAGCTCCTGTGTGGAGCTCTGAAGGTACAGCACGGGTATGCTGTCACTTCGGAGCGCATGTGCCGGTGACATCAGCCGGTGTCAACGGCAGCACTGATTTTAACCACCCCCCGTCCGCGCTACAGCCTATATACGGCTGCAGCGCGGACTCGAATTTTCGGGAGGCCGTTTTTAAACGGCCTCCCAGTGACACGCCCCCAGCGCGCTCCCGCGAGCGCGCTGCGGGGAAAATCTGTGTCGGCCGTGTCCCTTGGTGATCTGGCCGTCCAATGAGCGATGATCTCATATGTAAACATATGAGATCATCTCTCATCGCCGGCGCTCCTTCCTCACACGGAGCCTGCAGTGTGAGGAAGGAGGGGGAGCCGACAGCCGCTGGGGACACACAGCAATGTAATCAGGGCACCGATCACCAGTGCCCTGATTACTAAAAGGTAAAAACACACACACAGTGCCCCCACATCAGTGCCCACAGTGCCCGCCATCAGTGCCCCCCATCAATGCCCACAATCAGTGCCCATAGTGCTGCTAGTCAGTGCCCATCAGTGCCTGCTCATCTAGGCACTGATGAGCACTGACTGGCAGCACTATGGGCACTGAGTGTGGGCACTGATGGTGCTGCCCATCAGTGCCGCTTATCAGTGCCACCCGTCAGTGTCCAGTGCCATCCGCCAGTGCCCATCAGTGCCGCCTATCAGTGCCCATCAGTGCCGCCTCTCAGTGCCCAGCAGTGCCACCTGTCAGTGCCCAACAGTGCCACCTCTCAGTGCCCAGCAGTGCCGCCTCTCAGTGCCCAGCAGTGCCGCCTCTCAGTGCCCAGCAGTGCCGCCTATCAGTGCCCAGCAGTGCCGCCTATCAGTGCTCATCAGTGCCGCCTCTCAGTGCTGCCTCTCAGTGCCGCCTCTCAGTGCTCATCAGTGCGGCATATTAGTACCTCCTCATCAGTGCCCATAAGTGCCACCTCATCAGTGCCCATAAGTGCCACCTCATCAGTGCCCATCAGTGCAGCCTATCAGTGCCCATCAGTGCCGCCTCATCAGCGCACATCAGTGAAGGAGAAAAATTTATTTTCAAAATTTACTCGCAGAAAATAAGAAAAACTTTTTTTTTTTTTCAAAATTTTTTGTCTTTATTCTTTTTTTTTGTAAAAAATAAAAAACCCAGAGATGATTAAATACCACCAAAAGAAAGCTCTATTTGTGTGAAAAAAATGATAAAAATTTCATATGGGTACTGTGTAGCATGACCGCGCAATTGTCATTCAAAGTGTGACAGCGCTGAAAGCTGAAAATTGGCCTGGATGGGAAGGGTGTTTAAGTGCACAGAAGGCAAGTGGTTAAATATCTCCTAAACAGTTCAAGTTTACTAGATAGTCACTGTTCCTACAGGTAAGCCTTATTATAAGCTTACCTGCAGGTACAAGTTCAAAAGTGGAGTTTACCTCCATTTTAAAAGAAAAATCAAAAATATAATTTATTACAGCTTAATATTTACAAGATGCGGTGGCTACATTGGTTTTATTTTAGCCTTTTTTCCTCTGTTGATCTGGCCAGTAAAATACCTGCTATTAGAGTTCCCCCACTCTGGATGAAGGAGCACAGGGGACACCTTTAGACAGCAGCATTGTCAGTCAGGTTTAAATACATTAACAAATTAAAGCCAACCTCCAACTGGCACTTTATAATCAGTTACAGCAAACATTGTTTTTTTCTTTTTGGAATAAACGTTTTGCATAAATAAATAAATAAATAAATAAAATCTGATCGTTGTAGCACCTCTGTCCGTGGTAAATGGTTTGTCTCATCCCTGTAAACTGATACATCTGGAAGAGGGCTTGTGCTTTTGAAAAACACAAACATTGGATGCATTGCTCAGAACAGCGGAACCACAAGGTATCACAATGTAGCATGGCCCCCTAGGGAGCTGCGGAGAATGGATTCCCCTGGGTTACCCATAGCAACAGTCCATGAAATCTTAATACTTTAACACTTGGCTCAGTGAATGCACAGTCCAGAGGAGTTGATTTTTTTGTATTTTATTTGGAACTGGGATGGGAGAAGGGATGAGTGGGATACTCCAACTTAGTAACTATGCACAAACTTGAGGACATCTAACTGCGGTGTATGTGGCAAGGCCGCTGCTTCACTTTGCCACTGAGGTGAAGATTTAAAGAATGGATTTTACTTTAGGCTTCTCTTCAGGATCTAACTTAGCACCCCCTTTCTTACTCGCTGCGTGGGCTGGCCCCTGTCCACTGACTCTCCCTGGAGTGGTCCCCTTCCTGGGCAGACCCCTGGCAAGCTCCTTGGTACTCACGGACACTGTTTTTTCCTCAGGTCACTCTGCCACTTGCTCCACAGTCAGTATCCTGGACTTCCTGGCTCAGCACCCCACCTCTGGTCCACCAGGTCGAATGCCTGTGGCCACTTTTCACACTGACAGGAGGAGAGACAGCCGTCATCCTCCTGTCACATGTGCCCTTGGCTTTTGCAGGATGCACTGCAGTTGTGCCCTCCCTCTGGGACTGCCACAAAAGCCTGTGTGTCACTGGCTGGGTTTCCTCCACTGTCCAATGGGCTCCTCTATTTAATACAGTAGGGACACTCCCTCAGACCAAGTGAATCACACCTGTTTACACAAGCGGGCGGATCTCCAGACTCGATTCCCCAACGATCCTCTGGCCCGACTCCCGCTGTGACTGAAAACAGTGGGAGCGAGCCTCCGGCGACGCGCGCGACGCCCACAAGGGGAGGAGTCCAGTTGGACTTGGTTGGAGGAGTGCAGTTGGTTTTTAGTTTATGGTTTCAGTTTCTTTTCAGAAATAAATAATATCTCTATAGAATTTAAATAAATATCAAAAAACAGCTCCTGAGCTCCCATATTGCGAATCCTAACTTCAGCTTTTAATGACAATTAAACATTTCTGAAGTTTTTGCCAAAAAAAAAAAAAAAAAACAAACAAATCCGGTACAGAATGTGTTTTTTTTTTTTCTCCTTTTCCTACCCAACAAACATGTATTTTCAGAGCCAAAACAGACATTACATAACAAAGAGTAACAATCCAAAGCATCTGCAGTCACCTTGTCTACAGAAAGAATCGCTACATTTTACGTTTCTTTATAATGAGAGAGAAAGAAGGAGGAAATATATATTTATATAAGTTTAGCTCTTCCTCCGCTCTAATTAAAATGAAGCCAAACAAGTATATTGTCACATTGCTAGAGCCCAGGAGAGATAATTAGTTTTGAAAGTAAAAAAGAAAATGGAATAAAAAAATAAAAAAATAAAAAAAAACAGTATTAAACACTATTGTCCACAGCAAAGACAAAAACAAACAGATGGTAATGCTGTTGTCACCACCAGGAATACGATGAAAAGCTTTATTTGTCAGTATTTCAAAGTGGACCTGTCATTCAAAATGGAATAATCTCCCATTTGGGCAGTGGATCACGAAATACAGTGTAACTAGGGTTACCATCTTTTCTTCAAGACAAACCCGAACAAAGAGCAGCATTTTTTATTATTATTTTTTTTAAAGCGGAGTTCCACCCTGGAAAAGTTTTTTTTAATAAAAATACCCCCGGGACAGTCAGGGCTAGTGCATTCCACAATGGATAGCCTCTGATCTGTCCCGGGTTGCACTTACCTTTTAGAAGAAATACTTACCTTGAAAAAGTATTTTCCAGCGCTGCCATCTCAGGTGTGGGCAGCTTGAAGCCAGCGTGATCCTCTTCTGTGTCCTCTTCCGTCTTGTTTGGTCCCATGATGCACTGCACCGGCCCCGCCATCACTTCCGGTGCCTCAGCGTCATCCCTGCACAGCTTCTGGGCATGCCCAGAAGCTGTTTAGCAAGGTATGACGGCGCCTGCACCGGAACTGATGTCGGGGCCGGTGCAGGCGCAATGATTCCTGGGAGCGATGATGTTCAGCTCCCAGGAATCATTGCAAGCCAGGAAGTGACGAATCGCTGTGGCCGCCGAGGGGAGGAAGAGGAAGTAAGGTAAGTATATTTTCTTCTAAACATGGTAAGTAAAAAAAAAAAAAAATTGTGATTATCCATTTGTTTTTCAGGTGACCCGGAGCAAGAAGATGGAGGTAAGTATAATTTTAGGGTGGAACTCCGCTTTAAGGGAGAACACTGGTGTAAAGGGGAGCTCTGATGTAAGGGAGTTTCTGCTCACCAAACTTACACTTGCATCAGAGTTCCCAGCATTCCCTATTAAATTAGGGCCCCCTTTACATCAGAGTCCACAGGGCAACAGGTGTTCTACCTGTTGAACTGCCTGAGATTCAACCGTCTATGGCCTGCTTAAGAAAAAAAAAAAGCCCTAGGAACATTTGCCTAGAAGGGGAAATAATATGAGATCTCAGTGAACAGTTGAGCAAATGGGTGTTTGGCCAAGCAGGAGCTGACACATTTTGCTGCAGTATTACTACCACTGTGCCGCGATGTGGATGCTTCTTGCTCAGGACTCCTGGCTGTTAGGGAGTCCACCTAGAGACTCATTCTGGCCTGGCACATTCAGCTATCCTGGCTGACAAGTGATTGCAAACAAAAATAACAGGGAGACCTTCAGGTCTAGTATGGATTTTAACCACTTTGCCACTGCTCACTAGAGCACTACTGTGGCAAAGTGGTTCGTTATCGTCTGGCGACGTAGACCTACATCGCCAGACACTCCCCTTTCTCGGCGGCGCGCGCGCGGTGCCTAGAGGCTCGCTCCCGCTGTATTCAGTCACAGCGGGAGTCGGGCCAGGGGAGGAGCAGTGGCAATCGCCGCTGCTCTTCCCCGATCATCAGGGAATCGAGTCTGGAGATCCGCCTGCTTGTGTAAACAGAGCGGGCGGATCTCCTAAGTGACAGGCTGGGTCAGATTGCAGGATTCAGCATAGCTGAACCTGCGATTTGTCCTTGTGTCTCTCAGTCACCTCCCCCCACACATGTCAGTAAGCACCAGGCATACATTAACCCCTCCCTCTCCAATAAAATTAACCCCTTCCCTGCCAGTGTCATTTTTACAGTAACAGTGCATATATATAGCACTGATTACTGTAGTAATGTCACTGGTACCCCCAAAAGTGTCAAAAATGTCAGTCAAGGGTCCGATCTGTCCGCCGCAATGTCGCAGTCTCGCAAAAAAAAATCGCAGATCGCCGCCATTACTCGTTAAAGAAAAAAACACCAAAAATGACAGAAATCTTTCCCTTAGTTAGTAAACGCAATAACTTTTGCGCAAACCAATCAAAATACGCTTATTGTGATTTTTTTTTACCAAACATAGGTAACAGAAAACAAATTGGCCAAAAATGTAAAAAAATTTTGATTTTTACATTTTTTGGGGGGAATTTCATATAAAAAAATGTGAAAAATATTGTTATTTTTTTCAAAATTTACGCTCTTTTCTTGTTTATAGTGCAAAAAAAATAAAAAGAAAGCTCTGTTTGTGGGAAAAAAAGGATGTAAATTTCGTTTGGGTACGGCGTTGCATGACCGCGCAAATGTCAGTTAAAGTCGCACAGTGCCGAATTGCAAAAAGTGGCCCAGACGTAAGACAGCAAAATCCTCCGGTGGTAAAGTGGTTAAGGGGAATCCCATGCAAAAAAGCAAACAAATGGCAAACAATTTCATACCAGCCCCTACAGCTGTGGTATGGATTTAAAGTGAGATCCCACATAAAAATATGGAAAAAAATGGTGTGGGGTTTCCTCCCAATCCATACCAAACATTTATCAAGGTATGTAGCCTGGAAGACAAAGGAAGAGGAGGAATGTGCACCCCCTTACTGAACCATATCAGACCACATGTCCTCAACATGGAGTGTACTTTGCCAGGGTAGACCCCCCTGGCAAAGCACAGTCTCCCCATGTTGATGAGGAAAGGGACTCAGTGGTTGTGGGGGTCTATGGGGGGGGGGGGCTTATCAGAATCTAGAAGCCCCCTTTACAATATAGGGTTCCCCATATACTGTTCCCTTTTATATTTCCCCTACTCATTAACAAAAAATGTAAACAATATAAAAATAAAAACACTCGCACGCAGTTTTTAACAAGTCCTTTAGTTAAAAAAAAAATAAGTCCCAATGCTACATTGTGAACTGCTACAGAGGACGCCGTGATTGGACGGCGAAACGCGTCTAGCGATTGGCTGAGCGGACCTGACGTCATTTCCGGCCGGTGAGACGCACGCTGCGAGAGCAGCGATCCACCGAGCCGTGATTACATGTCGCTCGTATTTGTTTCATGTTTGTAAGTACATTTCTTTATTTTCAATAAAACTTTTGCAAACGTACTTTACTATGTTTGGCACTTTAATTATTCCTGAGGAAACCGGAAGTACACAGTAAAGGACCATGACAAGGATTGTTCCCAGCATATTTGGTGTATCCTAGCTGCCCAGGAAAGCCTCCATCAGATGTTTAATCGCAGATGACCGAGCTATTTGTGGTGAGTAGATTACCACAGGGGGGTGAAAACCTGAATTAATCCAGCGGAACACTAGTGCTTTATAGCCCGCAGAACATATATGGACTTTTTCACTACTTATTATGATTGGATATTTATTGATTTCTATTCTGATCACAGTTATTGCAGATTTTTAGCACTATATTTATGATTTTAAACATTATGAATTTTAGCATGATTGTTATAAGATATTTTTGATATTTGCACTTTGTCGCACATTTTGCACATATGAAATTTTTTGCACTTTTTGCACAGATTTCTCTAGCAGCGCTGCAACACTGTCACTAGATATCCAATGCTACATTGGCCAGTGATGCAGATGTATGCAGTTCATGCTGAATGATACCAATTGAACTGCTAAAGATGACTCCTGAGATGTCCAATCTTGCCGATTCCGTCAGGCCGAATTACATCTCTGGGTTCCTGCAGCTAAACAAAGGGATGGGGGTCTCCCAGGTGACTTCCTAGCATATCTCCTCTGTGATTATTACCTGCTTGCAATGTTTAATTTTGCCACTTTAGTTTTGCTTTAACCATGAAGTTGGAGAAAGTTAGGCAACAGTTACAAATGGAAACCAAATCACAGAAGGACGGAAGGAGCTTTTTTTAAAAAAAAACAAATATGTTTTTTTTTTTTTTTTTAAATAAAATACAGGTTCACACCCCATTTATTTACGGAGCATAATACAATCCCTATGAGTACAGTGAACAGAAAAATTCACTCAGTTCCACCAACTAGAATGCCAAGATCTAACAGTTCCTCTTCAGGAATAAAGGATGTTTTGCCATCTGTATAGGTTTCATATAGAAAATAATTGTTTATCATAGTTTGGAGGCTGTAATGCAGAAATATGTATAATCATCTTCCTTTTAGGTCTTGAGGGCAACATTAATTGAGTAGGTCATCACGACGTCCAATTTCATATAATGATGTGTTGTTTTATTTCTTTTCGTTTTAAATATATGAAAAGCTGCCACGCCGGGGTCAAAATATAAATTCATTTTTTTTTTATTCCTAAAGAAATTATGCCATCTTTTATTTCTGCACTTTACCTGTCTTAAAAGTGATGCAATAAATACATTCATGTCTTTGTGCAGTCTTTGTTCTTATCTATCAAGACTTTCAAAAATAAAAATTGGGCACATGAAAAGCTTTTAAACGACTCACATCTGCCTGGAAGAACATAGTGCTTTGACCTCTCTCCAATTTTTATGTCTGTACCTGATTTAAAAGTGGTCTTATGACACGACACACACTTGTTTGCCTCTTTTTTATTTTATATTTTTATTTTATTTTTTATTTTATTTAATGGCTGTCCTCGCATAACTCCTAAATCTCCCTTTCTAGACACGGTTACATCACCTAACTCTTAATGAAAGTTCCTAATGTGTAGGTAGCAGCTGTCTTAGAACAGAACACATACAGGTGACACTTGTAATTAAGTTCTCTGGATTTTTTTTAAAACTGCATAAGGCGCATTCAAGACACTGACATAAATTAATAGAATGACTCATTACCTCTATAGTATTTTGAAAGTACGCGTAAAAATGGAAATTAAAGAGCAATTAAAAGTGGAAGAAACGCTACTTGTTAAAATCATAATGTCCACTAATTTTGACCTTATTCTGGGATATTGGTAATTTAATGGAGAAAGAATCTAAAAAACACCTTGCAGGGTCACTGAGAGTGTATTTCCTGATGTCTGTACAGTGTAACCACTTTTCTTTTAATTCCAGGATAACCAATCACAGTGAAACTTCAAAGATAAGTAAAACTCCAATCGGTGGCTCAGAGAAACAAATTAGTTCTAACTTTTTCAACTTTTTTTTTTTTTACATAAAGCTGTGTGCCAGAGGCGTAACTAGAACCTTCAGGGCCCCGGTGCAAGAAACCATGAAGGGTCCCCTGGACCCCTTTACTCTAGTTGCGGGGCCCTTTAGTACGGTCCCGCAGCGGGACCCTTTCACAAGTTCTGCAGTGGGCCCCCTTCCTGCCATCTTGGGGCCTACCCACGGTGGTGGAATGCCAGGGCCCTGTCACAAGTGTGACTTTTGCGATCCTGGAAGTTCACCCACTGGTGTCAGTAGTTTTTTTTTTTGGTATTTTAATTGTATTATTTTTATCATTTTATTTATTTTTTTACGTCACTGACTATGACTCTGTTCATTCAGAAAAGGAAGGAGCTTGTAAATTACATATTTACCGACCCCTTCCTGGTTCTCTATTGTGACACATCCCCTGCAGCAGCAGGCAGTAGAGGGAAGGGAGCATTCTGAAGGGGGGGCAGAACAGAAGGGGGGGACCAGGGGAGCACACAGGGGCCCAGAGACAGCAGAACACAAGTATACTGGATAGGAGAAGTGGCGGGGGGGGGGGGGCAGCGTACAGAGCAACCAATCTCCTCAATTTTCCTCCTGCAGCTACAGAAGGAAAAAAGGAGGACAGTGATTTCTCTACATGCTGCCCCCGCCGCCCCTCCTAATTCAGGTGTACAGGGGAGCCACATGGGCCCCCTTAAGCATGGGGCCCGGTTGCGATTGCAACCCCTGCAACCCCTGTAGTTACGCCCCTGCTGTGTGCATGAGAGGCAGAATGGAGCCGGAAGGGGATATGTCTGGGAATAGCTCTTTGCCATCAAAAGTAGTGGTAATCAGATCACCAGATTACTGACAAAAGGGAATGGTGTGGATTGGTGCACTACAGCAGCCTGGATGAACAAAATAATTGCTGGCCAGGTAGATTGCACTCTCTGAACACATCTTAAAAAGATTGTAAAACAACCCATTCAGTTTAAAATAGAAATAAAAGGCAAAACGTTTTGTATGGATATTAAAAAAAAATTGTAAATACCTCTTTTCCCTTTTTTATAATTGATCACATCCCCTCTGTTCTCAGCTGCATGCGAGCTGGGGGGAGGAGAAGCAGCAGCACACTGAGCTTCCCAGTGAATGGTTGTGCAGTGGGGGCATGTCAAGGAAAATCTGATCATTGGAAGAGAGCAGGGTGAGTTCCCAGCATAGCTAGAGAACTTAGCACAGTGAGTTCTCCTGATTAGTGTGGTCAGTTTTTAATTAGAAAGCAGAGGGACTGGCAGGAACACCAGGGATTTCACACAAAGGAAGCAATACAAAGAGGATACTTTCTCATACAAGTACATGGTACAGCATGCACATATCAGGAAAATTAAGTACTGGGGTAACTAATGCTTTAAGGTTGAATCAACCCCATCAATTTTATGGTTTCCCCAAACAAATTACATTCAAGGAATGCCACGAATGATCACTGTCATAGTTGCTTGTCCTCTCAACCCAACTGGACAATAAAGGAAAGAAAAAGAAAAGCTGGCGCTCTGGTCTACTATAGTGGAATCGGTATGACAAGTGTATATAAGGCTAAAATAGTGAAAATACATACATAATAGGCAAGCAAGATACCTTTATGTGGATAACATACTTTCATGGGAAATACTCAAGTCCATCATGTAAGTTAACCAAAGGAAATAAATGTGCCAATGTGGCTGGAATGTCAGTCTGCAACGAAGGGCCGGCTCCACTGCACAGGAAAGTCGGTTCTGTGGAAAATGCAAAAATCAAACATGAGAAGCACCAGAAGTGCAATCCCTCTGGTCTTGGTGACGTCACGCGGCAGACGCTGCGTTCCAGCTTGATACGCGGAGATTAGCCAGTCCCGGAAGACAACAGCTGGCTTCTTTGTCCTCCAATTCCATATACCGGTTTTAGTCACCTCTCCTCCCGGACTCTGGACATTGGACTTTACCACCATTTCCCAGCATCAGATCGAACCTTCCATTATGTACCTCATGCGAGTTGTTATATTTTGTGTGCCTGTTGGATTAAAAACTTACTGCACTTAGAGGCGCTTTGTCTGTTTGTTTTTTCTCAACCCAACTGTCTAATTATCAAATAGCTGGTGTCATAACTGATCACATGTGGTGCACCATGGCAACTTCAGTTAAAACAGAGGCTAAGATGGCAGCTTCCTTGGCTGTAAAGGATAGGAGGGTTTAGTTCCGCTTTACACATTGCAACCCCACAGTCACACTTATAATACTATAAGGATTTTTGTACTATGTGGGAGGAAAGAGAATCCTGAATTGCCTACTGATAATTGAAGTTTCAACTATTGAATACTGTAGAGCGTGATGGTGGGAACCTTTGGAGCGGAGGTGCTGACCCCGTGAGATGACTAAAAGCCTTTGTCTGTTTGTTCACAAGTCTGTGGTAATGCAAAAACCTGCTTGAAGCCGGTCAATTTCAGAAGGTGGTCAACTGCAGTTCATGTGAACCTCCTGTCATTTATTTTTGAATGGTATCAAGGGTGTCTCAAACTTTTGTGAAACAGATGCCATTGACTGCATTGACTAAACATGGAAAGGTGGGGAGAATGCAGGTTGACCTCTGTATAGTTGACTGTCCCTTTATATACTATACCTCCGAGGTTGACTGGCAGTTCAGGGAAGGCTCTTCTATTGTGTACTTTGATGTCCTTAAAGCAAACTTGTGACATGCCCATGAGGGGTAAAGCAACAGGCAGAGGCATAACTAGAACCTTCAGGGCCCCCGGTGCAAGAAACCATGAAGGGCCCCCCGGACCCATGGCCGGGTCCCTTACCTTCAAGCCTGGGGCTCTTCCCACTGATCCTGGGGCCCTTTAATCTCGTTGTTGGGCCCTTTATTACGGTCCCGGAGTGGGACCCTTTCACAAGTTCTTCAGTGGGCCCCCTTCCTGCCATCTTGGGGCCTCCCCACAGTGGTGGAATTTCTCCTGGATTTCTCTACATGCTGCCCCCGCCGCCCCTCCTATCCAGGTGTACAGGGGAGCCGCACAGGCCCCCTGGAGCATGGGGCCCGGTTGCAATTGCAACCACTGCATCCTCTATAGTTATGCCCCTGGCAACAGGTTTGCTTTTATCCCCCTCCCCTGCGCCAAGCATCAGTGCTGTCACATGGGCAGTGTCCATAAATCTGTGTCATTCTGATTACTTACAGAGAGCGGATGCTCCTTCTCCCAGTAGTCAGGAGTACATGCTGTTGGGGAGGAAGAGGAGAGAAAAGTGTACCTGTTGCTTTGTCCTACATGGGCAAAGCCAAGGATCTATTCAAAAATCAAAACCAGCTAGTTCATCTATCTGGATATTTCAGAGTTAGCAGTGACTTCTTCAACTTAAAATCACCAAGCATATTAAAATATACGGCACATATATAATATATATATTATCATCATCTGCTTAGCCAAAAAATTGCAACGGAAACAGCGTCTGGGAGACAGCTTGAAGATGATTATGCATTATAAGATCTTGATATGGCATCAAGGAGGGATTTTACAAGACATTTTACATTCTCCGAGTAAAAATCTTAATGTATTTGCATTGATTGATCTCTTATCTTTTAATGTTTTATTCACCCTCATTTTTCACATCAAAAATTGGATTTTAATGAGCACTTGTAAGGTATGGCAGATCATTCGACTTCAATCACATCAGAATGGAGCTCACAGAAAAGTGAAAGTTGTTGACCTATTTTGAGTGGTTTATTATTGCAATTGTGTTTTGTGCGTTGTACTGTAATAATCACATCCTCCGTGACAATTTTTAACAATTTTACAGACTGACAAGTGAATTGATAGCTGAATGATGATCTCACTTTTTTTTTTTACTCTACCGTGATGAATTGCCAAATAAGATGAGCAAAGAAAGTACTTACTTTTTAACACAAAATCCATTAAATTTACTCTTTCTGACTCATTTTATGGGTTTATGGAATAATAGTAGTTGTTTTAAAGGAAACCTGTCATGGGAGAAATATGAAGGGTGCCGCTGCTGACCTCTCCCCCTAAAAAAAAAAAAAGAAAATAGTTGCCTGACTGTCTTACTGATTCCTTGGGTTTAATAATTTTACTTTTTTTACCTTCAACGGGAGGGCCTATTCACACTTGTGCATTGCAGTCAATGTGCAGTAAATCACCCACATAGGTGGAACACATGGCTCTGTGTGAATAGCCCCCCCAACGCACTGTACAGTAGCAGCCAACCCACCTAATTGCCTTGCAGTGTATCACAACACTCATACTTTTTGTATGCTGCATTGTAAAAAAAAAAAAGGTCCTGTGTTCCTTTTTTCTTGTCTGTTTGGGTGCATTGGCAGCCCATTCGTGGTGAATGGGCAGTCTTAACACAACTCTCATATGACATAACACATGTTAACTCTGCATTGGAACACTGAAGTGTGCATCTGCCCTAAAATTCATGCTGCTCAAAAGTATTAAAGCCTGCCACAGACTAAAAAATGTCAACAATGGCAACCTCTTATAATAACCTCTTTAAAGAATTGATCACTTTGCTGATTCTGAGCAAAGTTACAAGTTCTCTTAACAGGATCCCTCTCCCCTCCCATTCACACCTGAGCATTTTGTAGCTCAAAGATCCAAAATGCTCAGGGAGAAAAAAATGAATTATTCTCTATGGTGATGGTTCATATCTCTACTCTAATGCCTCGTACACACGCAACGATTGTTGGCCGTGAATTTTCGGCCAACGTCCGATCGGCCAATTGTCGGCTTGTTAGTATGATGCTTCCGACAACTGACTGCGACTTTTAGGCCGAACAAAATCTGGTGTGCATGCTATAAAATTTTTGTTGGCCGTCACCACAACGGCCGATTTTTCGTCAGTCAGTACAGATTTCGGCAGACAAAAATCTGATGAGCAAGACTGGGCATGCTCAGAGAAGAAAAAACACACGGAAAGTAAACCAGCACATGACATCACTTCTGAAGTTGGTTTTTGTTAGCCAACAAAAGTCCAGTGCAAGTCTAGAGCACATTTCAACCAACACAACAACACTGGACAAAAGACGGCCGATCGATCGGCCAACAATCTTTGCCTGTGTACAAGGCTTAAAACACCTGAAGCCAAATGCCTAAGGCCCTGTTCACACCTGAGCATATTTCAGCTCGTAAAATGCTCATCTCTAAAGTCTCAAAATGCCCAAAAATCAAAATCCCATTAATTTCAATGGCCCCTGTTCACACCTGAGTGCTTTGTTTCCTGAAGCAAAACGCCTGAAGCTCAAAAAAGTACATGAGTTTCTTCATTGGCTGATTACCAGCGTTTTTGTTAGATGTCAATGCCTGCCTCCAAACACCTGCAAAAAACGCCTGCAAAAAGCCCTGAAAAAACGCCTGTAAAAAGCCCAAAGAAACGCCTGAAAAAAGCCCCAAAGTACACCTGAAAACGATATGCTCAGGTGTGAATGGAGCCTAAGCCCCCGTTCACATAGGGGCGACGCTACTTCGCACCGCGACCTCCGAGGTCGCGGTGCGAGCAGCGCGACCTAAACCTCGGAGCGGCCGCCACGGACTTCATAACATTGAAGTCTATGGCGGTCGCCTCCGGGTCGCCCCAAAGAAGCTCCGGACCCTTTTTCTAGGTCGGAGCGACTTGTGTCGCTCCTATTAGAACGGGTCCGCAGCTTCCCTATGGGAGGCGACCTGCGACGACCTGTGAGGCGACCAGGTCGCCTCACAGGTCGCCCCAGTGTGAACCGGCACTAAAGCTCAAAAAAGATTTGTAGCTACTTTTGTAGCTCAATTTGGGCAAATTAGTGTGTTTTTCAAGCAGCTGAAAGCAGAAAGACATAGCAACAAATAAAGCCCCGTACACACGTACCGATTGTCAGCCGTAAATATTCGGCCGCCGACCGAATATAATAGGCTTGTTAGTATGATGCTTCCGACAGCCGACAGCGCATTTTCGGCCGAACAGAATCTGTCGTGCAGACTTTAAAATATTTGTTGGCCGTCACCAGAATGGCCGATTGTTCGCCAGTCAGTACAGACAGACAGACAGCAGATTAGCAAGACTGGGCATGCTCAGAAAAGAAAAAAGACAAGGAAAGTTAACCATCACATGACATCACTTCTGCAGTCGTCTGTTGTTGGCCGACAAAATTCGTGTGCAGTCTTATGCAGTTTTCAACTGACAAGACAGCACCGGACAAAAGACGGCCGATCGTTCGGCCGACGATCAGTACGTGTGTACGGGGCTTAACAGATGATAGTTTTCTCTTTTGGCTAATGCAAAAATGCCAAACCTCCAAAATGCTTGGAAAACGCTGTACAAAAACCCCATAAATGTGCAGCCACACACGTGACAAAATGCCCCAAAAACACCAAAGATACCCAGTACTTGGTCCAATACACCTTGTCACATGTGAAGTACGTAGTTCTACATCTCCAGAGACTTGCAATTATGAGGGCTTTGCTATCACTCCTGGCAGATGAAATAAGCAGCAGAGAGGGAATTTAGGATAGGAATACATGTCTGCATTACAGCGAACCTTTTAAAAGATTCACTTTTTTTATCATGCAGAAAAAGGGACATTTTCAAGGCCACAACTCTCCATTTTTGTAAACTTGTGATGTTCCTAGAAATAAAGAACAGCAGCAATGATGCTAAATTCCTCTGTATGGCTAATATCATGTGTAAATAGTATAATTATAGAGCACTCAGACTGCAGCGCCTCTTTTCATTCCTGGATTACTGTATAAAAACTTGGATGACGAGTCTCTCACACTGTGAACTGGCCTCCGCTCTCTGTTAATTAGCTCGGGCTAGGACAATGATGTGCCAATTAAAACAAACAGAGGCAGCCATGGGAATGATGTGCTGCATTCTTTACCTTGAACATAATGAAGACAAATTGCAACTCTCTTGTTAATAGAACTTCAACATCATGTCAGACACAAGAGCACCAGACAATAAATGCAGTACATAACTAGGGGTATATAGTGTAGTGTAATAAGAACAATATGACATGCAGCTAATTTATGTACTCAAGAACTCACTAATTAAAATAAAAGACTGACTGGTTCTCTCACTACGGGCATCTGCAAGAAATAAGGATACTTATTTGCTATTTTTAAATACTGCCCTTCTTTGAAAAGCAAGCAACTAATACTCACCTGTCCTGCTACTTGTGCTGCCAAACTCCTCTGCATTGTTAATATGATCCAATCTTCTACATTTAGCCATTCTGGGTGTGTTTGACAGTGTTAATTTTGGCAGCAAATTTCAATTTAGTTTTAGTCTTAAGCCCCGTACACACGTACCGATGGTCGGCTTACAAATGTTCCTCTTTTCTCCCCGGATGTCGGTGTCTGCTGAAAAGTGCAAAGACAGCACAAGGACAGCACAAGAATTTTGTCCGCCGACTGCAGAAGTGATGTCATGTAATGGTTAACTTTCCCTGTGTTTTCTATTTTCTGAGCATGCCCAGTCTTGCAAATCTGCGGTCTGTCGGCCGAATTGTGTACTGACAGGCGAACAATCGTCCGTTCTGGTGTCGGCATACAAATATTTTCATGTTTGCACGAAAGACTTTTGTCCGCGGATTGTGCGCAGACATCTGTCGGAGGCACCATACTAACACGCGTACAATCGGCAGATCCTTCGTCCACCGACGTTTGTATGCCGACGATCGGTACGTGTGTACGGGCCTTTAGTCTTAGGACTAAAATGGAATTTCAGTTTTAGTCCCATTTTAGTCTTCTGCAAGTGTTTAAGTTTTAGTCGTATTTAGTCGACTAAAACTCCAGTACATTTTAGTCAACTAAAACTCCAGTACATTTTAGCCGACTAAAACTCCAGTACATTTTAGTCGACTAAAACGTCCTACATTTTAGTCGACTAAAACTCATTAAAGTCATCTATAATCGAATGGGTATAGTTCAATTATAATTTGTAATGCATTATTTAAGCATTTCTCTACAATTTCCATTATATACTACTGCTGGTCCTGGAGTGAAAAATCGAATATGTTATTATTTATGGTATTAAGCTTTGAGCATGCACCAGTGTTAATTTTGGCAGCAAATTTCGATTTATTTTTAGTTATAGTCTTTTGACTAAAATGCCATTTTAGTTTTAGTCGTATTTTAGTCATCTGAATTGTTTTCGTTTTAGTCGTATTTTAGTTGACTAAAATTGTGTTAATTTAGTCGACGAAAAAGTTTTAGTCGACGAAATTAACACTGGTGTTTGATGCCTGGTCCCCTGCTGTGGCACCTTACATTGGCCCCTATGTCTTGTAGTAACTTAGGAGTCAGCAGATGGAACCACAGAGTGCTGTGGGGGACTCTGGCATCCAACACTCCTGGAAGTGTCAAATGTAGAAGATCTGTCAGCAAGGTTATCTTTTCAATGCAGAGATTAGCAGCACAGGGAGAAGACACATGAGTATTAAAGTAATCTTGTCAATGTTGGCTACTAAATTTACCCCTAAGGTCTGATCTTTTGCACTTCTGAGAATATGCTCCACCATGGGTGGTTACACCCAGAATCTTCAACGGATTATAGAGTATCATACCTTCTACTCTCAACTCTATAAGTCGGTGTCCTCAGGGGACCTGGTGGTGGTCATCTTTTACTTGGACGGATTACCTATACCTAAGTTGAAGGTAGCCCATCGAAATCTGCTGGAAGCCCCAATCTCTATAAAAGGAGTGCTTGGGGTGATCAATCAGGCGAAAAAGTGTTCTGCACCTGCAACTGGGCCGGATGGTTTTTCGGTATTGTACTATAAGAAATTTGCTGCAACCTTGCTTCATATTTGGCCTGCTTTTTTTAAATTCTCTGAGGGAAGGAGGTTCTCTAGGAATGACTATGAGTACAGCGTTTATTACAGTTATTCCTAAACTGTCAAAAGTCTCTGAGAAAGTGAGTAAATATAGACCACTTTTGTTGATCAAGAACAACTTGAAACTTTTGACAAAAATTTTAGCTAAACATTTATCATTAGGGTTGAGCGGACACCTAGATGTCCGTGTTCGACGGGTTCGGCCGAACTTTAAAAAAAAGTCCGGGTCCGTGTCCCGGACTTTTACCGAACTTTTCCCGGACACCGAACCCCATTGAAGTAAATGGGGACCCGAACTTTAAGGCACTAAAATGGCTCTAAAACACCAAAGGAAAGGGCTAGAGTGCTGCAAATGGCAGCAAAACGTAATTAAGAGCATGGCAAGTGCTCTGCAAACAAATGTGGATAGGGAAATAACTTAAAACAACAAAAAAAAACAGAAAAATAAAACAATGTTCTTCTTCATCTCTGAAGGACGAGGCCCATATGGAGTAGGAGGGAGGTTGAGGTGGTGGTGGATGTGGCGGTGACATAGGCGTGCGCACAGGGTGTGCTGGGTGTGCCTGGGCACACCCTAATCACCTAGGGCACATAGCATTGCCAGTGAGGAGATGGGAAAGATCTCCCTGGGACCTGCTCTGCTCTATTTCTCCTTGCCTACAGGTACATGGCCCCGATACATTACTCTCCCTGCTGGCAAACACATGCATGTGTATTTCAACTTTGGGGTGCACACCTTAATGCAATAGGCTGCGCACACCTATGGGCGGTGTAGGTGGAAGCGGCGGTGGAGGAGGACCAGGGCCGGATTAACAGCATCATGGGCTTGGTGCTGAGGATTTTGAAGGGCCTTAGGGCCGTGCCTTGCCATGCACCCAGAGGAGGAAGGGTGCAGCCATGCATGCCTAATTCAACATGGGATGCTGTCTCTGAAGCCCATAAACACATCCATGCATCGCCAACTGTCCCTCCTTGTCCGGCCTTCACGCTGTGTGGGGAGGTTCTGAGGGTGCTGCCTGGGGAAGCGAGCATAGAAGCCAGACTTCTGTGTTTACAAGTGACAGAAGAGCGGTAACAGTGAATATGGCCAACCCGGGGCCTATATAAAAGGTAGGGGCCTGGAGCTGCAGCTCCAATAGCCCCTACATTAATCTGGCCCTGAGGAGGAGGACGAGGTAGCCAACACTGCTTCTTTTCACAAATTTTAAATGAGGGTACACCCCAAAAGAGTGAGAAAGAGCAAAAATGGAACAATGGGTGGGTAAGGTCGGTATCCATTGCTATTCTGCATAAGGTACGGAAAAGTCCCGTGGGATCCATGCCTGGTTCATTTTAATGAACGTGAGCTTGTCCACATTGTCTCTGGACAGGCGGCTGCGCTTGTCTGTTATAACGCCCCCAGCCGTGCTAAATACCCGTTCAGATAATACACTGGCTGCAGGGCACGCCAGCACCTCCAAGGCGTAAAGGGCAAGCTCAGGCCATGTGCCCAATTTGGAGACCCAGAAGTTGAAGGGGGCAGACCCGTCATTCACTACATGTAGGCGTGTGCACACATACTGCTCCACCATGTTGGTAAAATGCTGCCTCCTGCTAAGACGTTCCATCTGAGCTGCTGGTGCTGCTGTTTGTTGTGGCGTGCTGACAAAGCTTTTCCACATTTCGGCCATGCTAACCCTGCCTTCTGAGGTGCTGGCGGTGCCCTGGTTGCGTTGGCGACCTCCTCCTCCTCCTCCTCTGCCTTGTGCTTCCACTGTGGCCCCGCTGTCAGATGGGAATGCCAGCAGCATGGCGTCTACCAGCGTGCGCTTGTACTCGCGCATCTTGCGATCGCGCTCCAGTGAGTGAATTAAGGACGGTACGTTGTCCTTGTAACGGGGATCCAGCAGCGTGGCCACCCAGTAATCAGCACAAGTTAGAATGTGGGCAACTCGGCGGTCGTTGTGGAGACACTGCAGCATGTAATCGCTCATGTGTGCCAGGCTGCCCAGAGGCAACGAAAGGCTGTCCTCTGTGGGAGGTGTATGGTCCGTGTCCTCTGTATCCCCCCAGCCACGCACCAGTGATGGCCATGAGCTGGCCTGGGTGCCACCCTGCTGTGAACATGGTTCCATCTCCTCCTCCAGCTCCTCCTCCTCCTCATCCTCCTCATCCTCCAGAACTGTGCCCCTGCTGGACAATTGCGTCCCTGGCGTTTGCGTGTGCAGGAACCCACCCTCGGAGCCCCTTGCGAATGACTGCCCTGAAAGCCTTGGAAATGTTACCTCTTCATCCTCCTCCTCCTCCTCATCCTGTGCCACATCCTCTTCCATCATCGCCCGAATTGTTTTTTCAAGGAGGCATAGAAGTGGGATAGTTAAGCTGAGAACGGCGTCATTGCCACTGGCCATGTTGGTGGAGTACTCAAAACAGCGCAACAAGGCACACAGGTCTCGCATGGAGGCCCAGTTATTGGTGGTGAAGTGGTGCTGTTCCGCAGAGCGACTCACGCGTGCGTGCTGCAGCTGAAACTCCACTATGGCCTGCTGCTGCTCGCACAGTCTTTCCAGCATGTGCAAGGTGGAGTTCCACCTTGTGGGCACGTCACATATGAGGCGGTGAGCGGGAAGGCCGAAGTTACGCTGCAGCGCTGCCAGGCGAGCAGCAGCAGGGTGAGAACGCCGAAAGTGCGCACAAACGGCCCGCACTTTCTGCAGCAGCTCTGACATATCGGGGTAGTTTTTAAGGAACCTCTGCACCACCAAATTCAGCACATGCGCCAGGCAAGGGATGTGCGTCAAACCGGCTAGGCCCAGAGCTGCTATGAGATTTCGCCCGTTATCGCACACCACCAGGCCGGGCTTGAGGCTCGCTGGCAGCAACCACTCATTTGTCTGCTGTTCCATGCTCCTCCACAACTCCTGCGCGGTGTGTGGTTTGTCCCCCAAACAGGCAAGTTGTAAAACTGCCTGCTGTCGTTTACCCCTGGCCGTGCTGAAGTTGGTGGTGAAGGTGTTACGCTGTCCGGATGAGGAGGCGGTAGAGGATGAGGAAGCGGAGTAGGAGGAGTTAGGAACAGGAGGCAAACTGAAGCGCCCTGCAATCCTCGGTGGTGGAAGGACATGCGCCAAATTGCTATCCGCCTCAG
Organism: Pelophylax lessonae; assembly: GCF_965119305.1. NCBI lineage: Eukaryota > Metazoa > Chordata > Amphibia > Anura > Ranidae > Pelophylax > Pelophylax lessonae. The sequence goes on from NC_138773.1 coordinate 287,761,578, forward strand.
GCCCATCCGCCACTGCATTTACCCAGTGTGCCGTTAGGGAGATATAACGCCCCTGACCGTGCTTACTGGTCCACGTATCCGTAGTTAGGTGGACCTTGGCACAGATGGCGTTGCGCAGTGCACACCTGATTTTTTCCCCCACTTGGTTGTGCAGGGAAGGGATGGCTTGCCTGGAAAAGTAGTGGCGGCTGGGCACGACGTACTGTGGGACAGCCACCGACATAAGGTTTTTAAAACTGTGCGTCTCCACCAGACGGAATGACAGCATTTCAAAGGCCAATAATTTTGAAATGCTGGCATTCAGGGCCAGGGATCGCGGGTGGGTAGGGGGGTACTTCCTCTTCCTCTCAAGTGTTTGGGAGATGGAAAGCTGAACGCTTCCACGGGACATTGTGGAGATGGTTGTTGGTGACCCAGGTGGTGGTGTTGCTGACAGATCGTCTGTTTGCGGGGTGGCAGGTGCCGGTATCACTACAGATGTGGCTGGAGCGGCCGAGACTGCAGCAGAAGAGGAAGCAGGATGAGCCAGAGACGTTTCTTGGTTTTGAAGGTGTGTACTCCACTGCAGCTCGTGCTTTGCACTTAGATGCCTGATCATGCAGGTTGTGCTCAGGTTGAGAAGGTTCATGCCTCGCTTCAAGCTCTGATTGCACAGGGTGCAAACCACTCGTGTCCTGTCATCAGCACATTTTCTAAAGAACTTCCACGCTAGAGAACTCCTTTGAGCTGACTTTGGTGCGCTCGTTCCCTTGCTGCGTTGGGCAGTAGCGGGCGTAGTGTCTAGGGCACGGCCGCTCCGCTTCTGCACCCTGCTCCCTCTTCTGCTGTGCTGGTGGCTCTGTGCGACCACCGCCTCTTCCTCCAAACTACTCAGTTCACCTGCATGACGTTCATTCCATGTGGGGTCGAGGACCTCATCGTCCTCCACATCATCTTCCACCCAGTCTTCACCCCTGCCCTCCTTGTCGGTCTCCACAATGCTGAACGCCGCAGCAGTTGGCACCTGCGTTTCGTCATCATCGGAGACGTGCTGCGATGATCCTTGCATGTACTCATCTTGAGAAATAAGTGGTTGGGCATCGCTGCACTCAATCTCTTCCACTTCTGGGGCAGGGCTAGGTGGATGGCCCTGGGAAACCCTGCTGACAGAGTCCTCAAAAAGAATAAGAGACTGCTGTATGGCTTGGGGCTCAGACTGCTGGCCTGATTTGCAAGGGGGTGAGGTGAAAGACGGTTGGACATTGGCTGCAGGTGCCAACTCTGACCTTTCTGCAGTAGACTGGGTGGGAGACAATGTGAAGGAACTGGAGGCACTGTCAGCAGCAAACCAATCTACTATCGCCTCAACTTGTTCTGGCCTCATCACTTCTAGGGGCGTTTGATGCCCTACCAAATACTGATGCAGGTTCTGTCGCCTACTCACACTTGAGGAAGGTGTTTCACTTGTGCGTGTAGCTGGCACAGATCGACCATGTCCTCTCCTTGCAACAGGAGCTCTACCAGCAGCACCACGACCCAGGCCACGGCCCTTATTTGACGGTCTCCTCATATTTCTGTAATTTAAGATCTTGCCCTAGAAAGGTTTTTATTGAATAGCGGAATAGAAAATATGATCCAAAAAAAGTGTATGTATATCACACGTACACAACCACACTAGGCCCCAATTACTATTGTTTGTACCCCTAAAAGGCTAGATGAGGAGTAGGGGGAGTATGGAACAGGCAGCACCCTCAAACCTTCAGAAGTATGAGATGAACCCCAACAACTTGGAAAGGTGGATCTCTCTCACACGTACCGACACAGACTATCCCGCAATTCAATTGATCCTCAAAGGTTTTTATTGAATAGCGGAATAGGAAATATGATCAAAAAAAGTGTATGTATCTCGCACGTACACAACCACACTAGGCCCCAATTACTATTGTTTGTACCCCTAAAAGGCTAGATGAGGAGTAGGGGGGGTATGGAACAGGCAGCACCCTCAAACCTTCAGAAGTATGAGATGAACCCCAACAACTTGGAAAGGTGGATCTCTCTCACACGTACCGACACAGACTATCCCGCAATTCAATTGATCCTCAAAGGTTTTTATTGAATAGCGGAATAGGAAATATGATCAAAAAAAGTGTATGTATCTCGCACGTACACAACCACACTAGGCCCCAATTACTATTGTTTGTACCCCTAAAAGGCTAGATGAGGAGTAGGGGGGGTATGGAACAGGCAGCACCCTCAAACCTTCAGAAGTATGAGATGAACCCCAACAACTTGGAAAGGTGGATCTCTCTCACACGTACCGACACAGACTATCCCGCAATTCAATTGATCCTCAAAGGTTTTTATTGAATAGCGGAATAGGAAATATGATCAAAAAAAGTGTATGTATCTCGCACGTACACAACCACACTAGGCCCCAATTACTATTGTTTGTACCCCTAAAAGGCTAGATGAGGAGTAGGGGGGGTATGGAACAGGCAGCACCCTCAAACCTTCAGAAGTATGAGATGAACCCCAACAACTTGGAAAGGTGGATCTCTCTCACACGTACCGACACAGACTATCCCGCAATTCAATTGATCCTCAAAGGTTTTTATTGAATAGCGGAATAGGAAATATGATCAAAAAAAGTGTATGTATCTCGCACGTACACAACCACACTAGGCCCCAATTACTATTGTTTGTACCCCTAAAAGGCTAGATGAGGAGTAGGGGGGGTATGGAACAGGCAGCACCCTCAAACCTTCAGAAGTATGAGATGAACCCCAACAACTTGGAAAGGTGGATCTCTCTCACACGTACCAACACAGACTATCCCCCAATTTAACTGATCCCCAAAGGTTTTTGATTAAATAGCGGAATAGAAAATATGATCCCAAAAAAGTGTATGTATATCACACGTACACAACCACACTAGGCCCCAATTACTATTGTTTGTACCCCTAAAAGGCTAGGAGTAGGGGGAGTATGGAACAGGCAGCACCCTCAAACCTTCAGAAGTATGAGATGAACCCCAACAACTTGGAAAGGTGGATCTCTCTCACACGTACCAACACAGACTATCCCCCAATTTAACTGATCCCCAAAGGTTTTTGATTAAATAGCGGAATAGAAAATATGATCCCAAAAAAGTGTATGTATATCACACGTACACAACCACACTAGGCCCCAATTACTATTGTTTGTACCCCTAAAAGGCTAGGAGTAGGGGGAGTATGGAACAGGCAGCACCCTCAAACCTTCAGAAGTATGAGATGAACCCCAACAACTTGGAAAGGTGGATCTCTCTCACACGTACCAACACAGACTATCCCCCAATTTAACTGATCCCCAAAGGTTTTTGATTAAATAGCGGAATAGAAAATATGATCCCAAAAAAGTGTATGTATATCACACGTACACAACCACACTAGGCCCCAATTACTATTGTTTGTACCCCTAAAAGGCTAGGAGTAGGGGGAGTATGGAACAGGCAGCACCCTCAAACCTTCAGAAGTATGAGATGAACCTCAACAACTTGGAAAGGTGGATCTCTCTCACACGTACCAACACAGACTATCCCCCAATTTAACTGATCCCCAAAGGTTTTTGATTAAATAGCGGAATAGAAAATATGATCCCAAAAAAGTGTATGTATATCACACGTACACAACCACACTAGGCCCCAATTACTATTGTTTGTACCCCTAAAAGGCTAGGAGTAGGGGGAGTATGGAACAGGCAGCACCCTCAAACCTTCAGAAGTATGAGATGAACCCCAACAACTTGGAAAGGTGGATCTCTCTCACACGTACCAACACAGACTATCCCCCAATTTAACTGATCCCCAAAGGTTTTTGATTAAATAGCGGAATAGAAAATATGATCCCAAAAAAGTGTATGTATATCACACGTACACAACCACACTAGGCCCCAATTACTATTGTTTGTACCCCTAAAAGGCTAGGAGTAGGGGGAGTATGGAACAGGCAGCACCCTCAAACCTTCAGAAGTATGAGATGAACCTCAACAACTTGGAAAGGTGGATCTCTCTCACACGTACCAACACAGACTATCCCCCAATTTAACTGATCCCCAAAGGTTTTTGATTAAATAGCGGAATAGAAAATATGATCCCAAAAAAGTGTATGTATATCACACGTACACAACCACACTAGGCCCCAATTACTATTGTTTGTACCCCTAAAAGGCTAGGAGTAGGGGGAGTATGGAACAGGCAGCACCCTCAAACCTTCAGAAGTATGAGATGAACCCCAACAACTTGGAAAGGTGGATCTCTCTCACACGTACCAACACAGACTATCCCCCAATTTAACTGATCCCCAAAGGTTTTTGATTAAATAGCGGAATAGAAAATATGATCCCAAAAAAGTGTATGTATATCACACGTACACAACCACACTAGGCCCCAATTACTATTGTTTGTACCCCTAAAAGGCTAGGAGTAGGGGGAGTATGGAACAGGCAGCACCCTCAAACCTTCAGAAGTATGAGATGAACCTCAACAACTTGGAAAGGTGGATCTCTCTCACACGTACCAACACAGACTATCCCCCAATTTAACTGATCCCCAAAGGTTTTTGATTAAATAGCGGAATAGAAAATATGATCCCAAAAAAGTGTATGTATATCACACGTACACAACCACACTAGGCCCCAATTACTATTGTTTGTACCCCTAAAAGGCTAGGAGTAGGGGGAGTATGGAACAGGCAGCACCCTCAAACCTTCAGAAGTATGAGATGAACCCCAACAACTTGGAAAGGTGGATCTCTCTCACACGTACCAACACAGACTATCCCCCAATTTAACTGATCCCCAAAGGTTTTTGATTAAATAGCGGAATAGAAAATATGATCCCAAAAAAGTGTATGTATATCACACGTACACAACCACACTAGGCCCCAATTACTATTGTTTGTACCCCTAAAAGGCTAGGAGTAGGGGGAGTATGGAACAGGCAGCACCCTCAAACCTTCAGAAGTATGAGATGAACCTCAACAACTTGGAAAGGTGGATCTCTCTCACACGTACCAACACAGACTATCCCCCAATTTAACTGATCCCCAAAGGTTTTTGATTAAATAGCGGAATAGAAAATATGATCCCAAAAAAGTGTATGTATATCACACGTACACAACCACACTAGGCCCCAATTACTATTGTTTGTACCCCTAAAAGGCTAGGAGTAGGGGGAGTATGGAACAGGCAGCACCCTCAAACCTTCAGAAGTATGAGATGAACCCCAACAACTTGGAAAGGTGGATCTCTCTCACACGTACCAACACAGACTATCCCCCAATTTAACTGATCCCCAAAGGTTTTTGATTAAATAGCGGAATAGAAAATATGATCCCAAAAAAGTGTATGTATATCACACGTACACAACCACACTAGGCCCCAATTACTATTGTTTGTACCCCTAAAAGGCTAGGAGTAGGGGGAGTATGGAACAGGCAGCACCCTCAAACCTTCAGAAGTATGAGATGAACCCCAACAACTTGGAAAGGTGGATCTCTCTCACACGTACCAACACAGACTATCCCCCAATTTAACTGATCCCCAAAGGTTTTTGATTAAATAGCGGAATAGAAAATATGATCCCAAAAAAGTGTATGTATATCACACGTACACAACCACACTAGGCCCCAATTACTATTGTTTGTACCCCTAAAAGGCTAGGAGTAGGGGGAGTATGGAACAGGCAGCACCCTCAAACCTTCAGAAGTATGAGATGAACCCCAACAACTTGGAAAGGTGGATCTCTCTCACACGTACCAACACAGACTATCCCCCAATTTAACTGATCCCCAAAGGTTTTTGATTAAATAGCGGAATAGAAAATATGATCCCAAAAAAGTGTATGTATATCACACGTACACAACCACACTAGGCCCCAATTACTATTGTTTGTACCCCTAAAAGGCTAGGAGTAGGGGGAGTATGGAACAGGCAGCACCCTCAAACCTTCAGAAGTATGAGATGAACCTCAACAACTTGGAAAGGTGGATCTCTCTCACACGTACCAACACAGACTATCCCCCAATTTAACTGATCCCCAAAGGTTTTTGATTAAATAGCGGAATAGAAAATATGATCCCAAAAAAGTGTATGTATATCACACGTACACAACCACACTAGGCCCCAATTACTATTGTTTGTACCCCTAAAAGGCTAGGAGTAGGGGGAGTATGGAACAGGCAGCACCCTCAAACCTTCAGAAGTATGAGATGAACCCCAACAACTTGGAAAGGTGGATCTCTCTCACACGTACCAACACAGACTATCCCCCAATTTAACTGATCCCCAAAGGTTTTTGATTAAATAGCGGAATAGAAAATATGATCCCAAAAAAGTGTATGTATATCACACGTACACAACCACACTAGGCCCCAATTACTATTGTTTGTACCCCTAAAAGGCTAGGAGTAGGGGGAGTATGGAACAGGCAGCACCCTCAAACCTTCAGAAGTATGAGATGAACCTCAACAACTTGGAAAGGTGGATCTCTCTCACACGTACCAACACAGACTATCCCCCAATTTAACTGATCCCCAAAGGTTTTTGATTAAATAGCGGAATAGAAAATATGATCCCAAAAAAGTGTATGTATATCACACGTACACAACCACACTAGGCCCCAATTACTATTGTTTGTACCCCTAAAAGGCTAGGAGTAGGGGGAGTATGGAACAGGCAGCACCCTCAAACCTTCAGAAGTATGAGATGAACCCCAACAACTTGGAAAGGTGGATCTCTCTCACACGTACCAACACAGACTATCCCCCAATTTAACTGATCCCCAAAGGTTTTTGATTAAATAGCGGAATAGAAAATATGATCCCAAAAAAGTGTATGTATATCACACGTACACAACCACACTAGGCCCCAATTACTATTGTTTGTACCCCTAAAAGGCTAGGAGTAGGGGGAGTATGGAACAGGCAGCACCCTCAAACCTTCAGAAGTATGAGATGAACCCCAACAACTTGGAAAGGTGGATCTCTCTCACACGTACCAACACAGACTATCCCCCAATTTAACTGATCCCCAAAGGATTTTGATTAAATAGCGGAATAGAAAATATGATCCCAAAAAAGTGTATGTATATCACACGTACACAACCACACTAGGCCCCAATTACTATTGTTTGTACCCCTAAAAGGCTAGGAGTAGGGGGAGTATGGAACAGGCAGCACCCTCAAACCTTCAGAAGTATGAGATGAACCCCAACAACTTGGAAAGGTGGATCTCTCTCACACGTACCAACACAGACTATCCCCCAATTTAACTGATCCCCAAAGGTTTTTGATTAAATAGCGGAATAGAAAATATGATCCCAAAAAAGTGTATGTATATCACACGTACACAACCACACTAGGCCCCAATTACTATTGTTTGTACCCCTAAAAGGCTAGGAGTAGGGGGAGTATGGAACAGGCAGCACCCTCAAACCTTCAGAAGTATGAGATGAACCTCAACAACTTGGAAAGGTGGATCTCTCTCACACGTACCAACACAGACTATCCCCCAATTTAACTGATCCCCAAAGGTTTTTGATTAAATAGCGGAATAGAAAATATGATCCCAAAAAAGTGTATGTATATCACACGTACACAACCACACTAGGCCCCAATTACTATTGTTTGTACCCCTAAAAGGCTAGGAGTAGGGGGAGTATGGAACAGGCAGCACCCTCAAACCTTCAGAAGTATGAGATGAACCCCAACAACTTGGAAAGGTGGATCTCTCTCACACGTACCAACACAGACTATCCCCCAATTTAACTGATCCCCAAAGGTTTTTGATTAAATAGCGGAATAGAAAATATGATCCCAAAAAAGTGTATGTATATCACACGTACACAACCACACTAGGCCCCAATTACTATTGTTTGTACCCCTAAAAGGCTAGGAGTAGGGGGAGTATGGAACAGGCAGCACCCTCAAACCTTCAGAAGTATGAGATGAACCCCAACAACTTGGAAAGGTGGATCTCTCTCACACGTACCAACACAGACTATCCCCCAATTTAACTGATCCCCAAAGGTTTTTGATTAAATAGCGGAATAGAAAATATGATCCCAAAAAAGTGTATGTATATCACACGTACACAACCACACTAGGCCCCAATTACTATTGTTTGTACCCCTAAAAGGCTAGGAGTAGGGGGAGTATGGAACAGGCAGCACCCTCAAACCTTCAGAAGTATGAGATGAACCCCAACAACTTGGAAAGGTGGATCTCTCTCACACGTACCAACACAGACTATCCCCCAATTTAACTGATCCCCAAAGGTTTTTGATTAAATAGCGGAATAGAAAATATGATCCCAAAAAAGTGTATGTATATCACACGTACACAACCACACTAGGCCCCAATTACTATTGTTTGTACCCCTAAAAGGCTAGGAGTAGGGGGAGTATGGAACAGGCAGCACCCTCAAACCTTCAGAAGTATGAGATGAACCTCAACAACTTGGAAAGGTGGATCTCTCTCACACGTACCAACACAGACTATCCCCCAATTTAACTGATCCCCAAAGGTTTTTGATTAAATAGCGGAATAGAAAATATGATCCCAAAAAAGTGTATGTATATCACACGTACACAACCACACTAGGCCCCAATTACTATTGTTTGTACCCCTAAAAGGCTAGGAGTAGGGGGAGTATGGAACAGGCAGCACCCTCAAACCTTCAGAAGTATGAGATGAACCCCAACAACTTGGAAAGGTGGATCTCTCTCACACGTACCAACACAGACTATCCCCCAATTTAACTGATCCCCAAAGGTTTTTGATTAAATAGCGGAATAGAAAATATGATCCCAAAAAAGTGTATGTATATCACACGTACACAACCACACTAGGCCCCAATTACTATTGTTTGTACCCCTAAAAGGCTAGGAGTAGGGGGAGTATGGAACAGGCAGCACCCTCAAACCTTCAGAAGTATGAGATGAACCTCAACAACTTGGAAAGGTGGATCTCTCTCACACGTACCAACACAGACTATCCCCCAATTTAACTGATCCCCAAAGGTTTTTGATTAAATAGCGGAATAGAAAATATGATCCCAAAAAAGTGTATGTATATCACACGTACACAACCACACTAGGCCCCAATTACTATTGTTTGTACCCCTAAAAGGCTAGGAGTAGGGGGAGTATGGAACAGGCAGCACCCTCAAACCTTCAGAAGTATGAGATGAACCCCAACAACTTGGAAAGGTGGATCTCTCTCACACGTACCAACACAGACTATCCCCCAATTTAACTGATCCCCAAAGGTTTTTGATTAAATAGCGGAATAGAAAATATGATCCCAAAAAAGTGTATGTATATCACACGTACACAACCACACTAGGCCCCAATTACTATTGTTTGTACCCCTAAAAGGCTAGGAGTAGGGGGAGTATGGAACAGGCAGCACCCTCAAACCTTCAGAAGTATGAGATGAACCCCAACAACTTGGAAAGGTGGATCTCTCTCACACGTACCAACACAGACTATCCCCCAATTTAACTGATCCCCAAAGGTTTTTGATTAAATAGCGGAATAGAAAATATGATCCCAAAAAAGTGTATGTATATCACACGTACACAACCACACTAGGCCCCAATTACTATTGTTTGTACCCCTAAAAGGCTAGGAGTAGGGGGAGTATGGAACAGGCAGCACCCTCAAACCTTCAGAAGTATGAGATGAACCCCAACAACTTGGAAAGGTGGATCTCTCTCACACGTACCAACACAGACTATCCCCCAATTTAACTGATCCCCAAAGGTTTTTGATTAAATAGCGGAATAGAAAATATGATCCCAAAAAAGTGTATGTATATCACACGTACACAACCACACTAGGCCCCAATTACTATTGTTTGTACCCCTAAAAGGCTAGGAGTAGGGGGAGTATGGAACAGGCAGCACCCTCAAACCTTCAGAAGTATGAGATGAACCTCAACAACTTGGAAAGGTGGATCTCTCTCACACGTACCAACACAGACTATCCCCCAATTTAACTGATCCCCAAAGGTTTTTGATTAAATAGCGGAATAGAAAATATGATCCCAAAAAAGTGTATGTATATCACACGTACACAACCACACTAGGCCCCAATTACTATTGTTTGTACCCCTAAAAGGCTAGGAGTAGGGGGAGTATGGAACAGGCAGCACCCTCAAACCTTCAGAAGTATGAGATGAACCCCAACAACTTGGAAAGGTGGATCTCTCTCACACGTACCAACACAGACTATCCCCCAATTTAACTGATCCCCAAAGGTTTTTGATTAAATAGCGGAATAGAAAATATGATCCCAAAAAAGTGTATGTATATCACACGTACACAACCACACTAGGCCCCAATTACTATTGTTTGTACCCCTAAAAGGCTAGGAGTAGGGGGAGTATGGAACAGGCAGCACCCTCAAACCTTCAGAAGTATGAGATGAACCTCAACAACTTGGAAAGGTGGATCTCTCTCACACGTACCAACACAGACTATCCCCCAATTTAACTGATCCCCAAAGGTTTTTGATTAAATAGCGGAATAGAAAATATGATCCCAAAAAAGTGTATGTATATCACACGTACACAACCACACTAGGCCCCAATTACTATTGTTTGTACCCCTAAAAGGCTAGGAGTAGGGGGAGTATGGAACAGGCAGCACCCTCAAACCTTCAGAAGTATGAGATGAACCCCAACAACTTGGAAAGGTGGATCTCTCTCACACGTACCAACACAGACTATCCCCCAATTTAACTGATCCCCAAAGGTTTTTGATTAAATAGCGGAATAGAAAATATGATCCCAAAAAAGTGTATGTATATCACACGTACACAACCACACTAGGCCCCAATTACTATTGTTTGTACCCCTAAAAGGCTAGGAGTAGGGGGAGTATGGAACAGGCAGCACCCTCAAACCTTCAGAAGTATGAGATGAACCCCAACAACTTGGAAAGGTGGATCTCTCTCACACGTACCAACACAGACTATCCCCCAATTTAACTGATCCCCAAAGGTTTTTGATTAAATAGCGGAATAGAAAATATGATCCCAAAAAAGTGTATGTATATCACACGTACACAACCACACTAGGCCCCAATTACTATTGTTTGTACCCCTAAAAGGCTAGATGAGGAGTAGGGGGAGTATGGAACAGGCAGCACCCTCAAACCTTCAGTATGAGATTGTGTTCACTGTACCCCACAAAGATTGAGTTCACTGCACCCCACAATGATTGTGTTCACTGCACCCCACAAAGATTGTGTTCACTGCACCTCACAAAGATTGTGTTCACTGTACCCCCCAAAGATTGTGTTCACTGCACCCCACAAAGATTCTGTTCACTGTACCCCACAAAGATTGTGTTCACTGCACCCCAAAAAGATTGTGTTCACTGCACCCCAAAAAGGATGTTGTTCACTGCACCCCAAAAAGGATGTTGTTCACTCCACCCCAAAAAGATTGTGTTCACTGCACCCCACAAAGATTGTGTTCACTGCACCCCAAAAAGATTGTGTTCACTGCACCCCAAAAATGATTTTGTTCACTGCACCCCAAAAAGGATTTTGTTCACTGCACCCCAAAAAGGATGTTGTTCACTCCACCCCAAAAAGATTGTGTTCACTGCACCCCAAAAAGATTGTGTTCACTGCACCCCACAAAGGATTTTGTTCACTGCACCCCAAAAAGATTGTGTTCACTGCACCCCAAAAAGGATGTTGTTCACTGCACCCCAAAAAGGATTTTGTTCACTGCACCCCAAAAAGATTGTGTTCACTGCACCCCACAAAGGATTTTGTTCACTGCACCCCACAAAGATTGTGTTCACTGCACACCAAAAAGGATTGTGTTCACTGCACCCCAAAAAGATTTTGTTCACTGCACCCCAAAAAGATTGTGTTCACTGCAGCCCAAAAAGATTGTGTTCACTGCAGCCCAAAAAGATTGTGTTCACTGCAGCCCAAAAAGATTGTGTTCACTGCAGCCCAAAAAGATTGTGTTCACTGCAGCTCACACACAGAAAAATGGATGTGGATCACTGACACCTGCCTATCTCCAATCCCACACCACACAGCAATATCGATTGTAGTTTGTAGAACACAGTTTCCCTAAAATTCAGCAGACTCTGTCCCTAACAGGATTGAGAAGAGATCGTAGATCAGGATTGAGTGCAGACCCCACCCCCCACACAGCAATATCGATTGTAGTTTGTAGAAGACACTGACCCTATATAATTCAGCAGACTCTATCCCTAAAATGCCTACAACTCGCCCTGCCTAAACACTCCGACCTGTCCCTCAATTCTATCCGGACACAAATGGTTTTTTCCTGCCTATCTTTCCCTAATCAGCAGCCAGCACGTTGATGTGTGCTCTGTCCCTGAATCTAAGCAGCATAATGACGCCGCTGCGGCTGCCTCGAACTTATAAAGACTTGGTCACATGCTTCAGACGGCCAATCACAGCTACTGAGACATTTGCAGGCATGGCTGGGATGGCTTAAGGCACACCAGTTAAACGATTGTTGATTGGCTGTTGAAAGCCCGCCATGAAAAGAGCGCCAAAGCATGCAAAACCCGGAAATAAAACGACCGAACACGGATTTTTACCCGAACATACAGTAAAGTGTCCGTGTCCGTGTTCGGGTACAAAAAATCCAATTATTCGGTACGAACACGAATAATACAGTCCGTGTTCGCTCAACACTATTTATCATCATTTATTAGTTTCTATATACATAAAGAACAGCTTGGGTTCAACTATGAGAAGCAAGTCCCTGACCAAATTCGATAGGTGATTAATGTCTTGTCTCTGCTTCTGTCCAGATGGGACAGCTTAGCACCCCAGGAAGGTAACTTACTGTCTATTAATCTTTAAAAAGGGATTTGATACAGTTTCATGGGCATACTTGTTCAAAATTTTGGACCAATGGGGTTTGTGACCTCCTTTTCGGGGGATATTGCAAACTTTGTACTCTACCCCATAGGCCCAAGTATGGGTGCAAGGCCATTTCTCTTGATCAATCTCGAATGTCCACGGTACGAGACAGGGTTGCCGCCTTTCCCCTTTGATTTTTGCAATAACAATAGAGACCCTAGCAGTGGCCATCTGTACCAACTCAGATAAATATGGAGTGTGTTGTGGACCACAGATGCACACGTGCGATGTTTGCTGATGACCGGCTCCTTTTCGCAATGTCTCATTTGAGTCATAATGTCTCTCAATGTCCAATATACTGTGATTGCTCAATGATTTTGGGAAGATATCAGGGCTGGAAATCAATATGTCTAAATCTATGACCTTGAATGTATCGGTCCTCTCTGCGTTGGTGGATCACCTCAAAGATAATTTTCCCTTTACTTCGGGCAATACGTATATTCTGTATCTGGTTGTATAACTCACTGCTACTATAGAAACACTTTACAAATGTATTTATCCACCCCTATTAAAAAATAAAAAACTGGAGGCTGATTTACAGCAATGGTCTTTATTCAATCTTTCTTGGCTAGGCCGGATCCATACTGTTAAAATAACCTGCTCTCAAAACTCTATTTTTATGCTTCCTGTTAATCCCTGTCTCCCGCTCGGTTCTAGAACCTTTTCAGTCTAAGGTAATTCATTATGTTTGGGGTTATAAAGGACATCAATATTCTGAAAGATTTCATTCCAAATCCCAAGGGGGTTGGGCCTACCTAATCTTCCCCTGTACTACCAGGCTGCTCAGCTAACTCAACTTTCCATGGTCTACTCCTGCTTTAGGTCAGCGAGGTCATGTCTCTTACTTATAGGCTGATCCTGGGCACTCCTCCGAAATTTTCATATATGCTGGATTGAGTTATGGATCTTTTAGGGGAGAGAGATCTTGATCTATGGCATAAATGTTTCCTACAATCATTTACTGATGTCATGAATCCCTGATGGAAGCTAATTTGAGGTACTTAGTTCCTACGTGTACCCCTCTGCTTCTCCACTATGTTTCCAAAGATGTTATCTGCGAGCGTGTCAGGGTGCCAGGAAACCAGACCACACAGAGATGCAGGTAAAATAAGGCAGTTTATTGGAGCATACAACAATAAACGCACAGCAAGAGAAAGGAGCGAGATCAGAAACAGCCGGGGTCAAATCCAGAAGCGGGTGATCATCCAAGCCGGGAACGAGTCAAGAAGCCGGTAGTATGCCGATGCTGGGTTGTCTGCCGATGCGGGGTGGAGGACCAGGAGAGTTGTCAGCCAAGCCTGATAATACACAGAGGAACACGGAGAACAGACGACTGCTATCAGTGATGCACCTTGGAGCACAAACGCAAGTGCAAGGACTGCAACCCATCAGGTGATTGATTTAGTCAGGTGTGCAGCATCATCACTGTGCGACACCCAAGCAGCAGACAAGTGATGATGCAATCAGGGTTTAAAAGAGGCAGAAATCTGCACATGTCCAAGATGGCTGCCAACAGGAGGGCAAGGTAGGACCTTGACAGTACCCTCCTCCTAATGCTCCACGGAGCAAAAAATGGTTTCTGAGGAAAGCAAGCATGGAAAGCACAGAGAAGGGAGGGAGCATGAACATTAGCAGGGGGAACCCAGGAGCGCTCCTCAGGACCATAGCCCTTCCAGTGCACCAGGTATTGAACCTGACCTCGGAACAGATGAGAATCCAAGATGCTAGTAGCCTCATACTCCTCATGATTGCCCACAGGAATGGGACAAATATGAAGAAGTGAGGAAGTATAGTGATTGCAAACCAGTGGCTTCAAAAGTGACACGTGAAAGACAATGTAGATGGGCATGCCAGGGGGAAGACCAAGGACATTTACCTTACAGGGTATGCAAAAAGGCCCAACAAAACAGGGTGCCAGTTTTGGAGTGGACACCCTGAGGTTTAGATTACAGGTCGACAACCACACCCTCTCCCCGACCTGGTACGAAGGAGCAGATAATCTTCTCCGGTCTGCCTGGAGCTTCTGACGCAGTGCAGAGACCCAAAAAGACTCTTGAATCTGCACCCAAGAGGAACAGAGGGCACAAAGATGATCCTCCAATGCTGGAATGTCCTGTGGCAAAAATGACTCAGGCAACAGAGCGGGTTGGAACCCATGATTAGCAATTACTGGAAACATTCTAGAAGACGAGTTGATGGCAGAGTTCCTGGAAAACTCCGCCTAGGGTATCAGATTAACCCAATTGTCCTGATGGTCAGAGATATAGCAACAGAGAAAATGTTCCAGAGCTTAGTTGGAACGCTCAGTGGCACCATTGGACTGCGGATGGTAGGCAGAGTAGAATTGGTGTGTAGTACACAACTGGGAGCAAAAGGCGCACCAGAACTTAAAGACAAACTGGTTCTCACTGTTCAAGTCAATCTCTTTAGGCAACCCGTGTGAATGGAAGACCTCCCTGGCAAACACTGATGCTCCTGAGCGGTCGACAGCCTCTTAAACGGAACACAGTGGCACATCTTGGAGAACCAGTCGACCACCATGAGGATAACCATGTAACCTTGAGACGTGGGAAGTTCCACAATAAAATCCATGGCCAGGTGAGACCAGAGACGCTCCCCATTGGGAATGGAATGCAGTAGGCCCAAGGGAAGGTGTGGAGGAGATCTGTTTTGGGCATAGCGCGAACAAGCAGCCACATATGCAGTAACATCAGTGCGGAGAGACAGCCACCAGAACTGATGGGAATGGCCCAGGACATCTGGTTCTTACCAGGATGGCTGGCAGTCTTGGAATTGTGGTATGTGCTCAACAGGCAGAAGTGCAACCCCTCAGGTACAAAACATTTGCCAGCAGGTCTCTCAGTGGGAGTATCAGCTTGGGCAGCCAAGATCTGTTCCCCAAGAGGAGAGGTTAAGTTGGTGCGGATGGCAGCCAGGACATGATCTGAAGGTATGACCGGTATCAGCACGGAGTCCTCCCTTCACAACTCAGAATACTGAAGAGACAAGGCATCAGCCTTAACATTCTTGGAGCCTGGAAAATAGGAGGCCACATAGTTAAAATGAGACACGAATAAGGTCCATCTGGCCTGATGGGGTGTGAGCCTCTTGGCCTCCGAGAGATACGTCAGATTCCTATGATCGGTGAGAATGAGAACTGGAACCACAGAACCTTCAAGCAAGTGTCTCCACTCTTTGAGAGCCAAGAAAATGGCCAAAAGCTCTCTGTCTCCAATCTCGTAATTGCATTCAGCTGGAGACAGCTTCTTGGAATAGAGCCCACAAGGAAGTAAGGGTCCATCAGGTGTCCGACGCTGAGACAGGAGGGTGCCTACTCCCGTCTTGGATGCTTCCTCCTCTAGGATAAAGGGCAAACCAGGATTGGGATGAAATAGAATAGGAGCCGAAGTGAAAGCAGACTTGAGGACCTCGAAAGCTTGGATGGCAGCAGGCGTCCAATTGTGGTAATCGCTGACCCTCTTGATCAGATCAGAGATAAGTTTGATCAAAGAGTAAAAGTTCCTGGTAAAAAATTTCCGATGGTAGTTGGCACTAGTACAAACACTGACTGGAACGGAGACCACTGAGGCGAGGCCATTGTAGAACAGCCAAAACCTTCTGAGGGTCCATGGAGAAAAAGGAACCCTGAGACAGGTGGAATTCACATTTCTCAAGCTTACAGAGAGCCCATTCCCACATAACCGTTGCAGCACTCGCCTGACATCCAGGTAGTGAGATTCAATAGAGTTCGAGTAAATCAAGATGTCTTCAAAATAGACTACCACGCATTGCTGCAACATATCACAAAAGACATCAATGATAAACTCCTGGAAGACAGTGGGCGCATTGCACAAGCCAAAAGGCATAACCAGAGATTTGTAATGACCGGTTCTGGTATTAAACGCGGTCTTCCACTCGTCGCCCTCCTTGATCTTTACGAGGTTATACGTGGCCCTTAGGTCAAGCTTGGTAAAGACCGTTGCTCCCTTGAGGCGGTCGAACAACTCAGTAATCAATGGAATTGGGTATGCATTCTTGACCGTGATGCGATTGAGGCCCCTATAATCAATGCAAGGTCTCAACTCATCCCCCTTTTGCTTTACGAAGAAAAAACCGGCACCCGCTGAAGAAGAGGAATTGCTAATGTGCCCCTGGGCAAGCACAAATCCGCAACATACTCCTCCATAGCCCTATTATCCACAACCGAAAGAGGATAAATCCTGCCATGAGTGGGAATGGCACCAGGTTTCAAGTCTATAGCACAATAGTATGGACGATGAGGAGGAAGAGTACCAGCGCGCACCTTCAGTATTTGCAAATTATACAAAGCTAAACAGGGCAATAACTTCTGCTCAGAATGTGGAAACCTTACAAAAAGACCCACATAAAATAGTGGGGTGGGCAACTACATGGCAAATGAGGTTTAATGTTGAAAAATGTAAGGTAATGCATTCGGGTGCTAAAAATATGACCGCAAGCTACTCGCTGGGGGGGAGGAGACCTCTGAGGGAATTCAGGATGGAAAAGGACCTTGGGGTCCTAGTAGATGACAAACTCAGCAATGCCAATCTGCTGTTAGCAAAGCCAACAGAATATTAGCATGCATTAAAAAAGGGGATTCACTCCAGAGATAAAATGATAATTCTCCCACTCTACAAGACTCTGGCCCGGCAACATCTTGAGTATGTCGTCCAGAAGGACTGGACAGGCATAACATCTGAACTTCTGTATAGGGGTATATACACACACACACACATATATGTATTTATACACATACACACATATAGGTGTGATAGGAGCGGAGCCCTATGCCTGAAAATAATTTCATTAGCGCAGGCATAGGGTTCTGCTACTTTCACACCTATATGTGTGTATGTGTATATATACATACATGTGTGTGTGTATATATACCCCTACACAGAAGTTCAGATGTCATGCCTGCCTCCAAAGACATCCACAAAAATGCCCAATAAATGCCTGCAACAAAAACGGCCAGGTGTGAAAATAGCGGAGCCCCATGCCTGCTCTACTGCAATTCTAATACAAACAATCTTTTTTTTTCAGGTTCTGGGAATGCTACAGAGCTGAAACTTCACAGGTACACTTTTTAGACCCCCCTGACACTAAATCCATTTTTTTTTCAATAATTTTTTCAATAATTGGCTCTCTATCAAAAACGACAATTTTTAAGAACTTATTTTTGTGTGATTAATAGTCCCTGGGGCATGACCCAGAACCCTAGGCACTTTTTAGGGGTATTTATTGGGTTTTAGGGCTTCAAAATGGTGTTTTTTGATCACCGAAGTTCGGGTCCCATTGATTTCAATGGGGTTCTGAAATCTGGGCCGAACTTTCGGGAAGTTCGGGTATTCTGGTCGAACCAAACTTTTCAAAAGTTCGATCATCTCTTTCTACAACATGGACACTGACATACCAGAAGTATTGCTAT
The DNA here is from genome assembly GCF_965119305.1 of Pelophylax lessonae. Taxonomy (NCBI): domain Eukaryota; kingdom Metazoa; phylum Chordata; class Amphibia; order Anura; family Ranidae; genus Pelophylax; species Pelophylax lessonae. The sequence goes on from NC_138773.1 coordinate 287,779,969, forward strand.
TGGAAAAGTTGCCTAAAAAATATTTTTTATTTTAGCCAAAAAATGTATTTATTTTTTTCTAAATCAGCCAGAACTGACAGCAGCCGGTAAATACATGTCAAATACATATAGGGCTCATTCACACATCTGTAAAATGGGTCCGCATCGTTTCCACAATTTAGCAGAACGTTTACAGACCCATTGATTTTCAATGCCAGTCTGAAAAATTAGGCATTCACGGGATAAAAAAGTAAGTGTTGGCCATTTCAGGCCCCAAATTAGCCAACAGGCATTCACCTGTCGACAAAGAACTTTGTATTCAGTGGCTGGAGGTCCATTAGGCATTCACAGGATAAAGAAGTAAGTGTCGGCCAGTACAGGCCCCAATAATTAGCCGACAGGCGTTCACCTGACAGCAAAGAACTTTGTATTCTGTGGCTGGAGGTACATTAGGCATTGACAGGATACAGAAGTAAGTGTCGGACAGTACAGGCCCCAAAACTTAGCCAACAGGCAAGCAAAGAACTTTGTATTCTGTGGCTGAAGGTACATTAGGCATTGACAGGATACAAAAGTAAGTGTCGGCCAGTACAGGCCCCAAAAATTAGCCCACATGGTTTCACCTGACAGCAAAGAACTTTGTATTCTGTGGCTGAAGGTACATTAGGCATTCACAGGATACAGAAGTAAGTGTTGGCCAGTACAGGCCCCAAAAATTAGCCCACAGGCATTGTATTCTGTGGCTGGAGGTTGCTGTGTGGAGCAGGGACAGACTGTATAGTGACACAAGATGCTAGCTAAGAGGTCCACAAATGTCTTTTGTCAGTGGAGGGAGAGGTTGCTGTGTGGAGCTGGAACAGACTGTAGCAATTAGCCATTCAACGGACATAAAAGGCCTTTTATGCCGCTGTATTTACCTAAGACAGGGACCATGAATTGTTATGGGTGGTGGTGGATATTTGTGGCCTGTCATGAGGAATTCGAATCAAACATGGTCTACTGGTCACATGTGTTGAATTCCTCCGAGATCCATGCCTCATTTATTTTTAGAAATGTGAGGTAGTCAACACTGTCGTGAGCTAGGCGAGTGAGCTTATCGGTCACGATCCCCTCCCTGCTGCGCTGAACGTCCTTTCGGACAGGACACTGGACGAGGGGCAAGCCAACAGTTTGATTGCCAGAGGTCAAGCCTGCCCACCCAGTAGTGCAGGGGTTCATCACTTTAGCTGTTAACCCGATGTAGTCGGACACCCATCGGTCTATGCATTCCCTGATGCTGGAGCCTTTTCAATCAACGCATAAGTCACGGTAAGCCCAACACTCACCCTGGGATGAACCGCTGGACAGATGGAAAATTGGGTTTCCATCCGTCCAGATTTGACGGATCGGATAGGATGTCAGCGGACATGTCTCCGCTGACATCCAATGCCCCATAGACATGCATGGGGGGACCGTTCAGATCCGCCAAAAAAATGGACAGGCGGATCTGAACGGTCCGCCTGTGTGAAAGGGGCCTAAGAAGGCACCTGGACTCCCATCACCAAGCCCAGTGGGAGCAACGCCGTCAGAACCCACAAAGCCACACTCCAGGCTCTCATCGTCCAGCCTCTTCTCCTCTCTCCTCACAATTGTCCTCCAGTCCACCTTCCATCATGCCGTCCTCATGCTTTTCTAGAAAAAGGCAGGCTTCGGTGGCCCAAATGTTCGAGCATAAAAAAATGATGACGCCGGAAAACCCTCTTGCCCAACGGTTGACCTCTGGCTTGTCGGAACTGATAGCCCGCCAACTACTGCCATATAAACTGGTGGACTCGGAGGCCTTTTCGAAAATTTGTGGGCATTGGAACACCACTATGGAAGGTCCCAGGAAGGAAATATTTCTCGCAGAAGGGCATCCCAGAGCTATATGACCATGTTCAGCGGCAAGTGAATGTATCTCTGGCACACAGTGTCAGTGCCAAGATACATCTGACCACAGACACGTGGTCTAGCAAACACGGGCAGGGAAGGTATATAACTTTTACTGCCATCAAGTATGTAACCCGTGGCACCCGTGTAGGTTTGGTGTTACCTCCACGGATTGCATGCAGGCCTGCCTCTTCTTCTCCTCCTCCTACTCCATCCTCCCTCTCCTCCTCGGCTGACTCCTCCTTTTCTGCTGCTACCATCTCTTTCACTGCACCGCTCAAGATCCCCAGAACCTATTCGGCATGCCAGGTGAGATGTTGCCATGCTATGCTGCGTCTGTTGTGCCTGGAAGCCAAGAGCCACACTGGTCCTGCACTCCTTTCAGTTGGTAAAGTGGTGTGCGACAACGGTGCCAATCTGCTGAGCGCGCTGAAACAGGGCAAGATTACACATATGCCATGCATGGCACACGTCCTGAACTTGGTCTGGCAGCGATTCGTTGTCAAATATCCTGGGGTCCAGGAGGTCTTGCGGCAGGCCAGGAAAGTCTCGGCCCATTTCAGAAGATCTTACACAGCCATGGCTCGCCTTGCTGACATTCAGCGGCGACACATCCTGCCCATCAGACGTCTTATTTGTGACTGCCCAACACGATGGAACTCAACCTTGTATATGCTTGATAGGCTGCTCCAGCAGAAATGGGGAGTTAACGACTACCTGTACGAACTCTGCGGCAGGACAGGTTCTGGGGAGCTTGGGTTTTTTTCACCACGCCAGTGGCTGCTTATGCGCGACGCATGCAGACTTCTGTGATCATTTGATGAGATCACCAAACTGGTCAGTCACAGCCAGGGTGCCATCAGTGACATCGTACCTTACGCTTTCTTTCTGGACCATGCATAGCGTTGTGTCATTGATCAAGCAGTCGAGGAGCAGGAAGCAGGGCCGTCTTTTCCACTGGGCATGCCTGGCGATTGCCCAGGGGCCCCACTTGCCAAGGGGCCCCACATGGATGGTGGCATGTCCCTGGTGGTCTAGGGCCCCCCCCGTTCCATTGTCCGCCGGCCCGGGCCCCCCCTTGTTGTTTTCCGCCCGCCGGCGGCGGCCGTGGCTCGAGTCTGCACTGCAGTGCTCACTGGTTGCTAAGGCCAGCCCGATTGGCATCTAGCAACCAGTGACGTTTGCAGAGCAGAGTGCAGACCCAGGATGCACAGCGCCGCAGCGGAGGACTCGGAGGAGGATCCTCCTCCTTATTGGCTCGTCCTCCTCTCCTCCGTCTCGTCCATAGAAGACTGGCTCCGCCTCCGCCTCCACCCACCTCCTCCTATTTGCAGCCATTGTAAAGGTAAGGCAGCCAGCCCAGCTGCCAGGCTGCTTGATTAAATGATATTCTTTTTTTAACTCTCTCATGGCATGATGGCATGATGATGATCGATGACACAAGAGACAGACAACTACCTGTCCTGGAGGATATACCTTACTATATATTGGTCCCTGTAATATGTATATAGTAAGGTATATATCCTCCAGGTAGTAGTTGTACTCTCTTGTAGTATAGTGTTCCCTGTAATGTGTATATAGTCTATATACATGTTACATGGAACACTATATACTACAAGAGACTCTTGTAGTATATAGTGTTCCCTGTAATATGTATATAGTAAGGTATATACTCCAGGTAGTTGCACTCTCTTGTAGCATATATTGGTCCCTGTAATATGTATATAGTAAGGTATATACTCCAGGTAGTAGTTGTACTCTCTTGTAGTATATATTGGTCCCTGTAATATGTATATAGTAAGGTATATCCTCCAGGTAGTAGTTGTACTCTCTTGTAGTATATAGTGTTCCCTGTAATGTGTATATAGTCTATATACATATTACAGGGAACACTATATACTACAAGAGAGTACAACTACTACCTGGAGTATATACCTTACTATATACATATTACAGGGACCAATATATACTACAAGAGACAACTACCTTGCATTTTTATTCTCATGCGTGATTGTGTAGGCAGGGGGCTCCAGTGCACTGCATTGCCCAGGGGCCTATAAGGCTCTTAAGATGGCACTGGCAGGAAGATGAGGAAGTTGCAATGCTGGATGAATCAGGGCCGGATTAAGAGCATCATGGGCTTGGTGCTGAGGATTTTGAAGGGCCTTAAGGGCCGTGCCTTGCCATGCACCCAGAGGAGGAAGGGTGCAGCCATGCATGCCTAATTCAACATGGGATGCTGTCTCTGAAGCCCATAAACACATCCATGCATCGGCAACTGTCCCTCCTTGTCCGGCCTTCGCGCTGTGTGGGGAGGTTCTGAGGGTGCTGCCTGGGGAAGCGAGCATAGAAGCCAGACTTCTGTGTTTACAAGTGACAGAAGAGCGGTAACAGTGAATATGGCCAACCCGGGGCCTATATAAAAGGTAGGGGCCTGGAGCTGCAGCTCCAATAGCCCCTACGTTAATCTGGCCCTGGGATGAATATAGAAAGCATAATTTAGTGGATTTGTATTGTGCAGCATTGTGACTGGTGAGCAGCGATACTACAACTACAAAGAGTGACAAACGCAATTAGAAATAAGTATTATAACTGGAGTGATAGACCAGTGGCCCCCCAAAACGACAGTTTGAAGCGGGGGTGTTATATAACAATATACTTTCATAATTGTGTATTTGGGTACTGCAGAAATTTTGCCTCTGCCTCATCGACATTACCTTCCCCACCACTAATATTAGAGATCTCGGAGTAAGCAGCAACAGCGGGGACCAACCTCCTTCGGCTGATCTGGGTACTGTCGTCAGACTGCTGAGTGGCGGCTGTTGCTACCTCCTCCTCCTGATCCAATGCCGAATGGCTGCGCATCGTAAAAAAGCGCAACAACGTCTGTATTTCTTGAGAAGTCTCAAAAAATCTAATTTGTCCCCGGGTATTTTAACGAGCTTCTACCTCTGCATCATTGAGAGCATACTGACCAATTCCATCACTGTATGGTACGGAGGCTCCACTGTGAGTGAACGTAAAGCACTGCAAAGGGTGGTAAAAACCGCTCAACGCATCACTGGCACCCAATTACCTGCCATTGAGCACCTTCATCACAGCAGATGTTTGCGCAGAGCTCACAACATCATCAAGGATTCTTCGCATCCCAGTCATAAACTGTTTAACCTCCTTCCGTCAGGAAGGAGATACAGAAACTTGCGCACTCGAAACAGCAGGTTCAGGGACAGTTTTTTTCCATCCACCATCATATTACTGAACTCAACATTACACTGCTAATTATTACAAAACAAACACAAACAAAAGACTGTATGTAACCTCTGTACTATACATGTACATACTACATAGTATATCTTTTTTACTCCTCAGTACATCTGCACTATTTATATCTGTATGTATCTTTATCATTACTGTACATTTTGCCCAATATTTCACATTCATTTGTGTATATAATGCATGTGTATGTATTTATATATATATATATATATATATATATATATATATATATATATATATAGTGTATATATATATTTTTTAATTATGCTAGATGGTTATCTGCACTGTAAATGTGCTAGATATTTATCTGCACTTTTGCACGATTGCTACATTTTGCACTTCTGGTAGATGCCAAACTGCATCTCATTGCTGTGTACCTGTACTATGCAATGACAATAAAGTTCTTTCTATCTATCTATCTATCTATCTATCTATCTATCTATCTATCTATCTATCTATCTATCTATCTATCTATCTATCTATCTATCTATCTATCTATCTATCTATCTATCTATCTATCTATCTATCTATCTATCTATCTATCTATCTATCTATCTATCTATCTATCTATCTATCTATCTATCTATCTATCTATCTATCTATCTATCTATCTAATTTCTGTGACTCAAGCGGAGGGTATATGGTGGTGTCTTTGAGGGTGCACACAGCAGAAAGTGAAGAGGGTGCAGATAGAGAGGATGAAGAGGGTGCCGAAGAGGAAGGCTGAGTGAGCCACTCAACAAAAGTCTGGTGCGTCCTTTGACGTAATCAAATGCACCTTCTGCAACTTCCCACTTTGGATCCGGCCTGGTGCTCCTGCCCTACCCCTACCACCCCTGCGGAAGGGCCTGCCTCTTCCTCTGCCTGTCATTTTTTAAATGACCCTGTGACAAAAGTCTCTAGAAAAGCGCAGTATATGTGGAAGAAGGTATATAACACCCCGCTTCAATCTGTCGTTTTGGAAAGACACTGGTTTATCACATCAGTTATGAAAAATATTTTCTAGTAACATTTGTCACTGTGTGTAGCAGAGTTAACGCAGCGAAAGAGGCAAAATTTCTGCAGTACCCAAATACACTATTATGAAAGTATATTGTTATATAACACCCTGCTTCAATCTGTCGTTTTGGGGGGCCACTGGTTTATCACACCAGTTATGAAAAATATTTTCTAGTAACTTTTGTCACTGTGTGTAGCAGAGTTAACGCAGCGAAAGAGGCAACATTTCTGCAGTACCCAAATACACTATAATATGCTTTCTATATTAGAAAGCATATTATAAGTGTATTACACCCCTATATACTGCACACCAAACAATAGTACACCTATACCAGTCCTTTAAAGGACTTTTGTGGACCTATTGTGTCACTCAGTGCCGGTTCACACTGGTGCGATGCAGGAACACTGCAAATATATCTGCATGTTCCCGCATCGCATCTGCAGTACAGGCAGTTCACACTGCCATATGCGATACGCTGGGGGTGTCAATTCAAAGTTAACGACACCCCCAGCTCAGATCGCATATCGCAGTATGATCTGAACCACCATGCGATCCGATTCTGCTGCAGACCAAAAAAAGGGTCCTGTGCGTGTTCACTGAGATTGCAGTGCAAATTCAGCCATACAAACTGTATGGCTGAGTTTGCACCGCACAGAGATTGCGTGTAATTTTAGGAGCAATGCGCTCCGAATTACATGCGATCTCTGTGATTGCATCAGTGTGAACCGGCACAGAGTGAGAGGAAAAATTTTAAAACCATTATTTCTGGTTTACCCTTAAATGACAAGCTAGAAAAGTTTTTAAAGGGTCAATTTTCACCATTTCATAGGACATGCAATTGCTTAACATTCCTATTGTATTCAACACAATCATATTTTTCAAATCTAACAAAACCAAAAAAAAAAAAAAAGACCGGGAATTATATTGTATTTGTGTGCACTAATATTAATTGTTGTGTGTCTTAGGACAGGTTCACACTTGTGCGTGTGCGGGGTTCGCATGTAATGTCGGAGCGCACTGCTCCTACATTACATGCGATCGGCTGTGCGGTGCGAGTTTAGCCATACAGTTTGTATGGCTAAATTCGCACCGCAGCCGCACCAAACACGCACAGGGACCCTTTTTGGCAGCCGCATCAGGATCGGATCGCACAGCGGTTCACACTTGTGTGAACTGCACGATCGCACTGCGATATACGATCAAACTGGGGGTGTCGTTAAGATTACATTGACACCCCCAGCGTATCGCATATGGCAGTGTGAACTGCCGGGGGTGCGTGTGCGATGCGGGAACAGGCTGCGAATTCGCAGCCTTCCCGCACTCGCATAAGTGTGAACCGGGGCTTTAAGACCTATTATATTGATTTTGGCACCACTTAAAGTAGATGTGAAAGTATATCCCTGTGTCCCAGAACATTGGGTGCAGGCTTCTCCTGATACCAATCGAGAGGGCTAGTAAAGCTGGCCATACATTATACATGTAGGTCATCATCCTCGAAGAAGCCACGTGGTAATTTTGGGTTCTGTGTTCTGCGCCTCGACTCCAAAAACATCCTCAGTAGGGATGATCGAATGGTTCGGGTCGACCATCGGTTCGGCTCGAACATTGGGTGTTCGAGGTTCGGCCGAATTTAGAACTTTTTGCCCAAAAAGTTCGGAATTCGGCAACCAGAACCGACCAAAATGTAATGGGACAGGAAATGGGCTTTAAAAGCCTGTGATTGGACCAGAACCATTAGCAAAAGCCAATTGAGGGGGCAGGAGAATGCTAGGAATGTGATTGGAGTGACTAGGGGGTCCATAGTCCAATCATTAGTGAATACGCCCCCCAGTATATAAGATAGCCCCCGCCAAATTCCTAGCATTGTTATACAGGACATGGAAGACAGTGGAAGCAGTTCTGCTAATTTTACTTTAAAAGTGTCATTTAGCATTTATTAGTGTGAGGAAAGGGATATCTAGTGTAGTTAGAGTGCTCCTTTACACTTTAGTTAGCTTCAAAAATTTTGTTTCTGTAGGGAAAGTGTTAAGTGTAAGGGGACCGTAGTGTAGTGTAGGGTTAACTGACAGTGACTGCTATGGAAGGGTGACAAAACCCTTCCAAAGCAGGGTGACTGCTATAGAGAAATGATAATTTCTCTGAGTTGCTTCGGCACAGGGATATGGCTTCTCACCAGCCAGCATTTTTTATGCTGCAGGGGTTGCCACTTGCCAGTGCTTTTTTGAGGACATGTTTGATGTCAGACATGACATCTGAACATGTGTATAGGGGGTATATATGCACAACCATGTCTGTATATATACACCTAGACATATATAGGTGTGATAATAGCAGAAATATATGCTTGCGCTAATGAAATCATTTACACTAATATATTTCTGCTACTATCACACCTATATATGGCTAGGTGTCAAAACAAGAAAAATGGCCCGTGGGACTTTATATGAGGTGCGTGCTCAGTGGCTAATAATATAGACATACACAGTATATGAGTAAAAACAACATAACATTGTATTGCATTATAAACAAACATGGCAAAATATGCTCAAATACACATGATATAGCTCAAAGGCTCAAATATGAATGGCATATGACATGATTGATATATTCACAAGTTTTAGTATGCATCTTGGTGTATCCTCTTGATGAAAAATACCATAATGGATAATATGAGATATTGGAATGTACATTGTAGACTGACGCGTTTCGGGAGCAACATCTCCCTTCCTCAGAGACCAATGCGTTCAAAGTATCTCTATAGAAAATATAATATATTAAAGTCTGCAGTAGGGATGGAGTTTGAATGAGAAGAATTCAATCAAAAATGGGAGCTCAAGGGAGTACTGTATACTCACCAATCATCGGAGCTCGAATAGCAAGGATGTACTCTTGTATGGCAGCGGTGCGTCTCGTCTAACCCGGGAGCTGAAGGGTCCCAATATGACAGCAGCCAGAGAGGGGGGGGGGGTGTTTTCTGGCAGGCAAGTGTATGTGTGATGGGGGGGCCTTCCATACCTGATGTTAATACACGAAGTAACAAAGTGATCAAGATGTAGCGTGTAGGCTACCAATATTCAAAACATGTATGATATTAATGGGGTGGGAAGGGCTAATGTGATGGATGTGTGAGGGGGGGGAAGTGTCAAGTGGGGATGAGGAAAGTGTGGGAGAGGATATGAGATAAGAATGGGGGGGGGAAGGGGAAAAGAGGGGAGAGAGAGGGAAGGGTGGGGAGGGAGGGGGTGGGGGGGAGGAAAGGGGGAAAAGGGAAGAGGGAGAGACCAAAGCCAATAGGTGATGACAACATCACACATCACCCATTCTATCCCTTGTCATCACCTATTGGCTTTGGTCTCTCCCTCTTCCCTTTTCCCCCTTTCCTCCCCCCCCACCCCCTCCCTCCCCCCTCTTTCCCCTCCTCCCCCCTCTTTTCCCCTCTTCCCTTCCCCTCCTCCCCATCCCCCCCAGGCCCCCCCTTTCCCCATCCTCCCCTCTCCCGCTTTTTCCCTTCCCCTCTCCTCTCTTCCTCCTCTTCCCCCTTCCTCCTTTTCTTTCCCCCCCTCCTTCCTTCCCCATCCCTTCCCCTCTTCCCCACCCTTCCCTCTCTCTCCCCTCTTTTCCCCCCCCCCCCATTCTTTTCTCATATCCTCTCCCACACTTTCCTCATCCCCACTTGACACTTCCCCCCCCTCACACATCCATCACATTAGCCCTTCCCACCCCATTAATATCATACATGTTTTGAATATTGGTAGCCTACACGCTACATCTTGATCACTTTGTTACTTCGTGTATTAACATCAGGTATGGAAGGCCCCCCATCACACATACACTTGCCTGCCAGAAAACACCCCCCCCCCTCTCTGGCTGCTGTCATATTGGGACCCTTCAGCTCCCGGGTTAGACGAGACGCACCGCTGCCATACAAGAGTACATCCTTGCTATTCGAGCTCCGATGATTGGTGAGTATACAGTACTCCCTTGAGCTCCCATTTTTGATTGAATTCTTTTCATTCAAACTCCATCCCTACTGCAGACTTTAATATATTATATTTTCTATAGAGATACTTTGAACGCATTGGTCTCTGAGGAAGGGAGATGTTGCTCCCGAAACGCGTCAGTCTACAATGTACATTCCAATATCTCATATTATCCATTATGGTATTTTTCATCAAGAGGATACACCAAGATGCATACTAAAACTTGTGAATATATCAATCATGTCATATGCCATTCATATTTGAGCCTTTGAGCCTCAAATGTTATGTTGTTTTTACTCATATACTGTGTATGTCTATATTATTAGCCACTGAGCACGCACCTCATATAAAGTCCCACGGGCCATTTTTCTTGTTTTGATACATATTTCGGGATGGAGGAGTGCTCTGGAAGAAACCAGCCCATTACCCCTTTTGTACATATATGGCTAGGTGTGTATATACATATAAGTATGTGTGTATATACACCACTATACACAAGTTCAGATGTTTTGCCTGCCTCAAAAGAACCCAGAAAATGCCCAAAAAAACGCTAGCGTAAAAAAAAAATGCCCAGGTGTGTTTTTGCTGGCATTTTTTGGGGGTTTTTGGAGGCAGGCAAAACATCTGAACTTGTGTATAGTGGTATATATACACACATACTTATATGTATATACACACCTAGACATATATAGGTGTGATAGTAGCAGAAATATATGCTTGCGCTAATGAAATCATTTACACTAATATATTTCTGCTATTATCACACCTATATATGGCTAGGTGTGTGTATATATATATATATAAGTATGTGTGTATATACACCACTATACACAAGTTCAGATGTTTTGCCTGCCTCAAAAGAACCCCAAAAAAATGCCCAAAAAAACGCTAGCGTCAAAAAAAAAATGCCCAGGTGTGTTTTTGCTGGCATTTTTGGGGGTTTTTTGGAGGCAGGTAAAACATCTGAACTTGTGCACAGTACCACCATACACAAGTTCAGATGTTTTTCCTGACTGCAAAGAACCCAAAAAACACTTGATATTAAACCGACAAGGTGTGAAAAACGAGAAGCCAACCTCCTGTGCTGAAAGTGACCTAATACAAACAATCTTTTTTTATGGTTCTGGACATGCTACAGAGCTGAAACTTCACAAGTACACCTTTTAGACCCCCCAGACACAAAATCACACAAAAAAAGTTCTTAAAAATTGTCATTTTTGATAAAAAAGCCAATTATTGAAAAAATTAAAAAAAAAAAAAAAAAAAAAAGAGATTTTTTGGATTTAGTATTTGGGGGGTCTAAAAAGTGCACCTGTGAAGTTTCAGCTCTGTAGCATGTCCATAAAAAAAAGATTGTTTGTATTAGGTCACTTTCAGCACAGGAGGTTGGCTTCTCGTTTTTCACTTTTGAACTTGTGTATAGTGGTACTGTGCACAAGTTCAGATGTTTTGCCTGCCTCCAAAAACCCCCAAAAAATGGCAGCAAAAACACACCTGGGCATTTTTTTTTTTTTGACGCTAGCGTTTTTTTGGGCATTTTTTGGGGTTCTTTTGAGGCAGGCAAAACATCTGAACTTGTGTATAGTGGTGTATATACACACATACTTATATGTATATACACACCTAGCCATATATAGGTGTGATAGTAGCAGAAATATATTAGTGTAAATGATTTCATTAGCAATCATATATTTCTGCTACTATCACACCTATATATGTCTAGGTGTATATATACAGACATGGTTGTGTATATATACCCCCTATACACATGTTCAGATGTCATGTCTGACATCAAACATGTCCTCAAAAAAGCACTGGCAAGTGGCAACCCCTGCAGCATAAAAAATGCTGGCTGGTGAGAAGCCATATCCCTGTGCCGAAGCAACTTTGTCACCCTTCCATAGCAGTCACTGTCAGTTAACCCTACACTACACTACGGTCCCCTTACACTTAACACTTTCCCTACAGAAACTGAATAAATTAAAGCTAACTAATAGTGAAAAATAGCACCTAACTACACTAGATATCCCTTTCCTCACACTAAAAATAGCTAAATACACTAATACAAACTATCTTTTTTTTTTTTATGGTTCTGGACATGCTACAGAGCTGAAACTTCACAGGTACACTTTCTAGACACCCCAGATACGAAATCCAAAGTCAAAAAAACTCTTTTTTTTTTTTTTTCAATAATTGGCTTTTTTATCAAAAATGACAATTTTTAAGAATTTTTTTTTGTGTGATTAATAGTTAATGGGGCATGACCCAGAACCCTAGGCACTTTTTAGGGGCATTTATTGGGTTTTAGGGCTTAAAAATGGTGTTTTTTGATTACCGAAGTTCGGGTCCCATTGATTTCAATGGGGTTCTGAAATCCGGGCCGAACTTTCGGGAAGTTCGGATGTTCTGGCCGAACCGAACTTTTCAAAAGTTCGATCATCCCTAATCCTCAGCCCCACTGACACACCTGGTTGAATAAATTACTACAACACCCAAGTGTACAGTACCTTTCACCTGACTGTAGGATATTGTCAATAAATGAACACACACCTATTTAGTGGTAGACACTATTAATTGTTAATAAGAATTTGCATAAATGACGGCTTAAGAGTTTAACCCAGGGTGGGTAAATTAGAGTACAGCCTGCTAAACAAAATGGGACTTTTACCAAATAATAAAGGTAAAACAAATACATGTATAAAGGTACCTCTATATTAATAGCAAAAATCAATAAGTGAATATGTAAATAAGGAAATCAATAATAAAACACCACAACTATACTCTAAAATGTGTCCAAAGAGATAGCAGCTCCCTAGTGTTTTTTGGAACACTGACAGCCTGCAGGTCCCTCTCCCCTTTCCTTTTTCTTGTAGCCAAGCAGGGGGAGAGGGGAGAGCCGTTGTCGCTGCCCCGCAGTCTGGGGGAGTTGGATGGAGAAAGTGGGGCAGAGGGGCGGCTAGCACCCACTACATACATGTTTTTATTCCATTTCCTTCAGATTTATCTTAAACTATGCAGTGCAAGGGCCTGCCTGATTGCATAAAAGTTGGAAATATTTAGGATTGACCTTATATTATATGGTTTTGGTAAATTCAAATAAAAATTTTACAGGAAAATTGTATAATATATAGCCAGCCTAAGTGTAAAAAGGAAAGGATCGCCGCTACCCCTAAACCCACCCAGATGAATAAATGATAAGGAGTGGCCTACATGTCTCCACCGCACCACACACCCAGATGCATTTTGCCCCACCCACTGGAGCTTAGTCATAGGGAGCCTGAGATTAAGTCCCGGTGGGTGGCGGAAAATGCATCAGGGTGTGATGTGGTGGTGGCATGTAGGCTGAGGCCGCTCCTTTTTTTTTCGTTTTCAAACATTTTATTGGTTTCAAGTATTGATACATCGAGTCAACAAAAAAGTGAACAATGCATTCTAGAGGAATGAACATGCGGCAGTCAGCCAACTGGTGCAATGAAAGTACATAGCTTGGAGTAGTCAATATGCAAAGTATAGAATATGGTGAGTAATTGGAGGGTAGTTGTCGGGCAGCGAAAGAGGACTGAGACCAAAGAGGGCCGTTTGTGGAGTGAGGCATAGAGCAATGTTAGTCACATTAGAGATGAGTGACGAGACCTTGTTCCAGTAAGGGGGGATTATTGGACATTCCCACCATACGTGGAAGATGTCACCGGTTGCAGTACAATTTCTCCAACACTTCGGAGAGCAAGAGGGCGAGATAGTAGCAAGTCTGTCCGGGGTGTAGTACCATTTATGGTAAATTTTCATAATCGTCTCCCAGTGCGAGACATTTTTGGATATAGTAAGTGGCAGCCGGAGGGCGCGGCACCACGTCGTTGCTTGGCATTGTAATTTATGTTCCCAAAAAGTCATTGCTTCAAGCTTGTTAGTGAAGGAGGGACAAGTCAAGAGTTTGTAGAAGCCAGATATGCCTTTAGAGTTCTTTTTCTTTGCAGTAATCAATGAGAGGACTTCTTTGGAAGTTGGGGAGGAGGATGTCCGAACACCAGAGAGAAGATGGCGAATCCTGAGGTATATGTAAAAGTCTTTACTGGGGAGGTTATAGAGCGATGAAAGTTGGAGGAAGCTCTTGAGCGTCTGAAGGTGGAAAAGCTCCCCAATTGTGGTGATACCGGCCATATGCCAGTGGCGTATTGGTAAATTCGGTGATATGAGTTGCAGCGATAGTAAGGGGAGCCGGCGAAGAGCTTCAGTATATATCCCTTGTGTTTGTTGGCAGATAGCTTTCCATGTCTTGACAGTGGCAGACATCGTAGGCAGAAAGAGATGAGGGGTGTGCGTGGATATCCACCCACTTGGCTCCTTATCTTTTTTTCACCTAGGCTGGTTGGGAGTAGCGCTGATCCTTTCCTCGATAGACGTCTCCTGAACTCTGATCTGCTGATGGGGCTCTGGGTTGAAATTACACTAAATAAATGTTTTAATCCAAAAGAAGCTAGTCCCAATATCAAGTGCTGTACTACCATTGAGGTTTATATGTTGTCTGGGTTTGGCCTGGTATACATTTGCCCTTCACAGTCCACAGTACTTTCCCTCTCTGACTTTGAGTAGTTTCCATGGCTTGAAAAGGTTTTTTGTGGTCACAGTGGATGTAGTGATGGTAATACTCTTGGACCTCTAGCTCTTTGAAGCAATGAATGACATAAATAATAAATTTCTAGTATAAATTAATGTTCTGTAAGCTTTCTAGAGATTTTAACAAATTCACATGACAATTATGTTTTTTTTATATACTGTTTTCTTATATATTTTATTAATATAAAACATTCTAATTTGCATTTGTGAGATTTCTCACTTTTTATCTACTCAAAAAGATAATATAAATTTAATACGTTTGATGTAGTTGTGTCATTTTAATATGTTCTAATTTTAAACCAAAATCCCAATTATAGCTAGAATATATGACATTCCAGTCTAATTTCTGAGACTGGATGTTATGGGTCTCTATCCTGATGGAAAGGCACTTTCCACCCTTGTTATGTTTAGATTTTAGTGCTATTATTTCTAGATGACTCTATGCTTAATTTTAGCATTTTGCTATCAGCCTGCTAAAAAAAAAGCACCTTGAAATTGAATGAACCCACATACCGCAAACCTTGGGTTCTGTCCTGAGGGTGGGTTCTGTGACTTGACTTGTCAGAAAATTGTTGTTCAACGTACTCATTTTTTGTAGCACAATCCAAGTTGAGTCTTTGGTGCTATTGCAGCAGAAAAGGTCAAGCTGTAGATGATAGTGAAAGTGATATTTATTTTCCAGGTGGTTGCTGTAAGACAAGTTGCTTCCAGCTATGGAGTGTTCACACTGGGATGTGTCCTGCAAGGTTTTGCAAATGATGTTCCTGAATGCTGCGTCTTCTATACATGATGTTAGAAATGATTTTTATTTTTTTCTTACACAGCTGACCTTTATTTCCCAGCACGGTTCAGATCCTAAAAATAAATTACGTGTCTTTCTAGCAAGCCAGTGATAATAGCCAGCGTGGGATTTGTGATGTTCCCGTGTTCAGCAAATTGATGATCCCCCTTAAAGGCATACTAAACTGGAAAATTGTCTTTGCCTAATTGTGCATAGGACAATGGAGGTTCTGTATCAAACTTCCTAGAAGCACACTGTGCAATATATCGAAGGGCTTACTGTATGACTGCTGTCTTCCATATGTCCACATTTATGTACTCTTCAATGAGGCCATAATCACATCATTGCAAACATAATTTTCTACTGTCATGTGTCCTTACATTGTGATATAGTTGTAGGCGGGGTCTAGAAGCACCCGTGCACGTGGGGTAACACCTCACCTGAGGGCATGCTCACCAATGACTGTGGTCATGTGAAGAATCAAACATTAAGGCAGTCCCCCAACTTAGAAATTAGCCACTTGGGTATAGCAATAATGTATAGAGTTTTCTCCTTAAAGTGATTGAAAAGTTTTGTTTTAAAAAAAAAAAAAACATGTTATACTTATCTCCTCTGTGCAGTGGATTTGCACGGAGCAGCCCAGATCCTCCTCTTCTCGGGTCCCTTTTCGGCTCTCCTGGCCCCTCCCTCCCTTTGAGTGCCCCCACAGCAAGCAGCTCTGTATATCCATTCAGACACAAAGCTGTGTCTCGGCCCAGCCCCCTCTCTCTCCTGATTGGCTAGTTGACTTTGATTGACAGCAGTGGGAGTCAGTGGCGCCGCTTCTGTGTCTTAGCCAATGAGGAGAAGAGTCCTGGCTGAGACAGTCGTAGACATCGTTGGATTGAGATGGGGCTCAGGTAAGCATCAGGGGGGCTGAAGGGAGCTGCTGCACCCAGAAGGTTTTTTTATCCTAATGCATAGAGTGCATTAAGATAAAAAACCGTCTGACTTTACAACCCCTTTAAGATGTTTAGTCCCATGTCACTACATACTTGTTTCCTATGTAGATTAATATAATACAGGATTTAGATAGCATAAAAGTCTAAAAAGTCTGTGCTAAATATTGGTAATTAAAAGATCCAAATGGAAAACCTTTGGCTTTACTTCTCCTTTAACTGTGTCTATAGGCACAGGCTCACTTAAACCTTAAAGCCAAAACAAACTTTTAATTTTAGATCAGCTCAATAAAAACCAGATGCATAAAGAAAAAATGTGTGGTAAGCCAAACAGGTTTGTTATCTTTAAAAATCAGCCACAGTCTGAGTAGAAAAGCCTGTGCCCGGCCAGCATGCTGCAGGGAAGGCCCCTTGCTCTTTATGTGGAAGCAGAAGTCTCTCTACAGAGGTCCAACTTGTTCCCTGAATGGTCCGTGCTAGAGCTCTCCAATCAGCAGGGAGCATTAGCTTTAGGCAGGATTCACACTAGCTGCAGCCGCAGCTCACAGCAGGGAGTCCGGTGCGTTCCTGTTCACCAC
Organism: Pelophylax lessonae; assembly: GCF_965119305.1. Lineage (NCBI taxonomy): Eukaryota > Metazoa > Chordata > Amphibia > Anura > Ranidae > Pelophylax > Pelophylax lessonae. Next base: position 287,797,023 of record NC_138773.1, read on the forward strand.
TTCAGGTGCGAATCAGGTCCGAATTTTTGGCTAATTTTTCACCTGAAATGGTCCAGAAGATACACAGGACCCTTCTTCAACTTGGACTGTGGCCTCCCCGGAGGTGTGTGAATTGGCTCCATTGAGAGCCAATCACACTCTCCTGTCATGTGAATTGGATGCTGGGAAACCCGCATCCAATTTGTATAACCTTGAACCCAGCCTTCTTGTTTAACCCCCCTGGCGGTAATCCCGAGCGTGACTCGGGGTGGATTTTTTAGTGCAGGATCGGTATCCCCGAGTCACGCTTGGGGTGGATGTGCAGAGAGCGTAGCGGTGTCTCTTACCTTCTCCTGGCGATCCAGCGATGATCTCATTGCTGTGACCGCCAGCCGAGAGTCCGTCCTCCGTCGGTGTGATGACTTCCTAGTTCCGTTCCCTGCAGCAGCAATGCTGCATGGGAGCGGAACTAGGGAGGGAAATTCAAAAACGTTGCACAAAACACAAACACATAACACATTTTATATATATATATATGCACACACACACACACACATATATATATATATATACATAATCATATATACACACGTATATATATATATATATATATATATATATATATATATATAAAATTATATTATTGATTCGATTTTAATTATATATTTTATATATATATATATATATATATATATATATATATATATATATATATATATAAAATATATGCTGTGACCGCCAGCCGAGAGTCCGTCCTCCGTCGGTGTGATGACTTCCTAGTTCCGTTCCCTGCAGCAGCAATGCTGCATGGGAGCGGAACTAGGGAGGGAAATTCAAAAACGTTGCACAAAACACAAACACATAACACATTTTATATTTTATATATATATATATATATATATATATGCACACACACACACACATATATACATAATCATATATACACACGTATATATATATATATATATATATAAAATTATATTATTGATTCAATTTTAATTATATATTTTATATATATATATATATATATATATATATATATATATATATATATATACACACACACACACACATATATATATATATAATATATAACGCATGAATTATAATCGAATCAATAATATAATTTTATTATATATATTATATATTATATAATAAAATTATATTATTGATTCGATTATAATTCATGCGTTTGTGTTTCAAATTTATCACATCTGGGATGTCTACTAGACTCTTGTTTTGGTCAGGTTTAAGTCAGTAATTACTAAGAATTGTAGGCCTATAATACATAACGCCAAATTTCCATGAAAAAAATTGTACCGCTTTTGGTATATAATTCCTGACATAATCATACCGCCAGGGAGGTTAAGATGTTTGTAGCCATTCCACGAGCGTCCGCAATTTTAAAGCATGACATGTTGTCTTTCAGATTATGCAAAAAAGATGGGGTAATATTGTGTTTTATTTTTTTTTTTTTTAATTTAAACTGTATTTAAAAAAATAAAAATAAATTGCGTTTGAAAGATTGCTGCTCAAATACAATGTGACATAAAATATTGATGAGACCACCATTTTTTTCTCTAGGGTCTCTGCTGAAAAAAGATATATAATGTATATATAATGTTTGGGGGTTCTACGAAATTTTCTAGCAAAAAAAAAAAAGATCTTTACTTGTAGCCAACAAATATCAGAAAAAGGCCTAGTCTTTAAGTGGTTAAGCTTGTTAGTCTTACCTATAGCTCCTACTGTTACAAATTGATACTCTACAGCACAGGTGTCAAACTGGCGGCCCTCCAGCTGTTGCGGAAATACAAGTCCCATGAGGCATTGCAAGGCTGACATTTACAAGCATGACTCCCACAGGCAGAGGCATGATGGGACTTGTAGTTCTGCAACAGCTAGAAGGCTGCCAGTTTGATACCCCTGCTCTACAGCCATAACTGATTTATTCACTTTAACCTAATCCTTTGACCGGTACCGAAAATTGGACAGTTTTTTTTTTTTAATTTATAGTCCAGATGTTCAGCATATGTTTTGTAAAACGCTTTGTCTCATTGCTTTAATTCAGCATGTTAACTTGTTGAAAGCACCGTGCCTTCAACTATAAGTGTCGGTTCACACTATGGCGATCCGACTTCAGGGGCGACCTGTGAAGTTGCGTGCACCGCGACTTCGGCGCGACTTGCACGGACTTCATATAATGGAAGTCAATGCTAGTCACTTTGATGTCGCCCTGAAGTAGTACAGGAACTATTTTCTAAGTCGGAGCGACTTGAGTCGGTCCTATTAGAATGGTTCCCGTAGCACAGAATGGACCGCGACTTGTCAGGCTGACAAGTCGCCTGACAAGTCGCGGTAGTGTGAACAGGGACTAAGACTTGAGCGTTTTTTGGTTCTTCTTCGTCTGGTATCTTCTGTACATTTTCCCTTACGCAAAACCTCTTTAAACTTCAATAAATTATTGGAATTGAGATACAAAATTCCTTTAAATAAAATGTCTGGGGGAAGCCCTGAACCGGTCTGTTAAGTGCCATCTGTCCAATGTATACAACCTACCACAGCACAACTGCCATTTCAATTGCCAGCACGTGACAGCTTTGGCCATTTTGCTTCTGTTTGTAAGCAAAGCCGCTATGGATTCCCTAAGCCTCTTGGCAACGACAGTACGCATATGTGCGTCCTCTCGGCAGGTGGGCCTTAACGCTCAGCGGCCACATATATGCCACCCTGTGTAAACAACTTACCATGCTGAGAGCGCTCTACCTGCATGATTCCAGCACAGTAGCCGTACTTGCATTCGGAAGAACCCATACTTGCAATCGTAAGCTTACCGATCATGTGACCGATGTGACAGCGAATCACAGCAGTCACATGATCCAAATGCCCACCTCTGTCTCCCGGGTTTTAGAACCCTTAAAGGGATGGAAGTCAGTCAGCGCCAAGGGTTTAAAGTATACTGTATGTGAACCCTCACCTTGGAAAACAATCCATTCAATTTAAAATAGAAGTGAAAGTCAAAACATTTGTGTGTACTTATAAAAAACATTCCAAATACATTTTACCCTCTTTTTATACTTTATCACATAACCTCTGTTCTCAGCAGCACCAGTCTGATCATTGGAGGAGAGCAGGACATATTCCCAGCACATATACATAACTGACCATGCTTTGTTCACTTGCTTAATTTGGTCAGTTTTTAATAGGAAAGCCATGGGACTGGCAGGAACACCAGGGATTTCACACATAGAAAGCAATACAAAGAGAACAGGATATTTCTAATACAGGTACATGGTTCAGCAGGCACATATCCCGAATATGAAATGTTTGGTCAACATATCCTTTAATCTTTATCAGACCCTTGTCCTAATAGAGGGCTTGGTATAGATTTTAATAGAGGAACCCGTGAAAAAAAAAAAAAACGTGGTTTCGCCTGAAAATACATTTCAAATTGTTATCCTTGATGAAGGTATAGTATGGATGTCAAGGGGGGAAAATAAAGCGTGGGGTCCCCATATAATGGTATGGATTTTTAGGGGGAACCCAACAGAAAATAAAAACAAGAAAAAAAGCATGGAGTCTCCACAAAATCCATCCTGGACCATGCAACCTGGAGCATGTCTGAAACATCCCAGGTTCTATGGGGGGGAGGGGAATATGAGTGACAGCTGAATGGGCCAGACAGGGATCAGTTACAGTTGTTAGGACACTGGCGGCTGTTTGGCTTTATGGCAATAAACCAGAGGGGAGGCTCTCACGTTTAGCAGGAGTAGTGCTATTGCTGCTACGTAAGTGTATTACATCCCACTGCCACCAGAGTTTCAATTCTGTTGAACACCAATTTAGTTCAACTACTTCTAAACAATTAAAATTCAGTCTGAACGAGCAGCTCATCTTTGAAGTGTAACTCCACTTTTATTGAGAAAAAACTGTTCCCCCCTGGGTGATCTACATATATACTTTGCAGAGATTTTAACAAACTTTGCTGCAGATTCCAACCTTTTGTTATTCTAAAGCAATATGTATGTTTGTGTCTATGTGGAAGGTGAATCTAGCAGGAGTGATTTTATAATTATCAATCAGCTGCTGCACTTGCAGGGTTCTAATGAGGAAACTGGCAGGGCCTGCATCCCTTTAGACGTAATTTACATTTGGCATTATCTCATCAAAAATGTACGTTTTGTTGCAGGGGATGCCCAGAATCTTAGTCCATCGTACTGCAGGCTTCTGAGAAAATTAGTGAGCCAGTCACACAAGCAGGAAATTACATATCTGGAGGGGGGGGGGGGGTGTTCTGTACACCATCAACTCCAGGTTGCCATATTGCATTGCATTTTACAGAATATTACAGCACTGAAGATTAAAAACTAATGGTAATTTTTATAACATTCACTTACATTATGACACTACTATATGTAGCAATTATATATGCTATATTATTTTATTATTATTATTTTTTTATTATTTGTTATTTTTTTCCTTACCCTTTAAAAATCAAGGCACAAGATGTGCACTACCATTTTACAAGAATAATTCAAAACAAAAAGTAGATTTTTCAGAGTCTTTTGAGTTCAATTCCGCTATAATATGAATACATTTTCAAACTAAATAATATACACAAGATATTACGCCAGCAAAACAATAATAAAGCCTGTTTACAAATTATAGGAACCATTATGTTACCCTGTTTTAAAATGATGTTAATAGCAATTTAAAAGCTTTTTGTATGCCCCCCTCCCCCCCCCCCTGTTTTTTATCATATAGCTTAGAACTAATGATTACACCAGTCCAAAAATAAGTAAATTCTGCTCCCAATAATTGTCGCAATTAAAAGCCCTGAGTGGTAGAGACTTCTTTTCTTTGCAAATATATAAAGTATTGCAATTATTGTCTAATCAGTTTCCCTGGTAACTAAAGGCCCAAACCAAAGTATGTAAAAATAGTTTATTCATTGATGTAGAATTGTTTTTGTCTATGATCCTATGCTACATGTTTAGCCTAATCTATGCTTCCGATGTAATAACGAGTCATTTTAACGTGAAGCAAAGCGGGATTTATATAAAGTATTTATATGGTTGTAGTTTAAAGCTGAACTCCAGAAATTATATGTTATACATAGTTACTGTACATTGGTCCATCATGGCATAATGTAAGTACGCATACCTCATACTTGTTGGACCGCTGAGGAAGCTTGAAATCATTGTATTAGTTGCCCCGATAGCAAGCATATGTGCAGCAAGTTCGAAAATGACTTGCTAAGCTATTACAAGACTTGCCAGGCTTCACAAGTGTGTTGGACAATTGCAGCAAGTCCGCATTACATGCTTCCAGATCAGCTTTCTTTGCAAACATTCTGCAAGTCTGCAGCAAGTTCTGGTTCAGTTATGTTGTGCAATAGACATCCCACCACAGGGGTCGCTGTGGCTGAACTTTCATGCTGTACACGTGCAGAGCTCTTGCTGTAGACTCACCACTGCAACTTTGCTCTTGCTAGAGATTTCCATGCAAATTGGCTACAAATTGGAAAAGTGTCAACTAAAACTTTTGCTTCAAGTCCTCTGCAAGTGTACAACTTGCCAATGAAAATGTGCAGAAAGTTAACAGACACCATACATTTGTGGAGAGATATCCTTACTATCTGGGTGGCCCTAATACAGTAATAGCTACAATCTTCCAGATCCTGTTTAGTTTCTATGTGAGTACCTTCCCCTCTGCATACTTTTGGGTGGGTGCAGCATGGCGCTGGGGCAATAATTTACATACAGTTCAAGTGCAATTGGAAGAACTTGTATTGTAGTAAAGGCAAAAAACAGTTCACAACAAACCCGGTGGGAGAAGACCCAACTGGAAATGCTCACGAGTGCCAACAGCATGTAGCAGGGCAGGTATCAGCTGCATTGACAGCGTCTGTCTGGAGGGGCAAAATGGGGTTTGGTTGCCTCGTACCTAAAAGGGAAGATGTTCAAGGAGATTGCGATGCCCTGAGCTTTCCTTTCTCACCCAAAATCATTTTCTGATGCTAATACTGTCTCTGACAGATAGGTGACCTGTGCCTACCCTACCAACATGAACATGCACCCCAAAACTGTGAGCCAAGGCCCCAAAAAGGCTCTGCCTGACACCAAGATGGCTTCTAAGTTAACATGGGGCAGCAGCATCCAATCAGATAGCTTTTCTAGTGACCCTGGAAACCATAGGAACCATGTTCTTCTTGACTTCCTCTCCCCCTGCTATGCTGCTGTGGTTGAGCGTCACCTGCAGTGGAGAAAGTAGACTTCACCTGCCTACACACTGAACACAGGGGTCACCTGCTTCTTACCACTGCCATTCATAAAGCGCCTTGTATTTTTTCCAATGCAAGGCTTTTCCTGATTGGGAGAGGTGAAGTGCATGAGGCCACTGCACCATGTCCAATCAGAGAATTCACTTTAACCGCTTGCTGACCGTATACTGTATAGATAAGGCTGTTCTCCTGCACTGGATCATGTACCTAGTACATAATTCAGAACTTCTGGGTTGGAGCGCTGCCGGTGGCCTGCTCCCGCTGTGATTATTTACAGCGGAATCCGATCAGAGAAAGCCGATCAGCGGGTACCACAGACTTGATGTCTGTCGGCACCCGTTAAATACTCATTACACAGGCAGAACGGCAGTCTGCCTTTGAAAACAAGGCAGATTGTCATTCTGTCAGCGGGGAAGACAATGATCCTGTGTTCCTGATAAGCAAGAAAATGGATCTCTGCCTTCCCCTAGTAAAAGCACCTCTTACTGTTTAGTAAAGCACAGGCTAGGAACACATTTAACAATTTGATTGCCCCTGATGTTAACCCCTTCCCAGTCAGTGTCAATAGTACAGTGACAATGCATATTTTTTTAGCACTGATTACTGTATTGGTGTTACTGGTCCCCAAAAAGTGTCAAAAGTTTCAGTTAGTGTCCCTATTGTCCACCGGAATATCGCAGTCCTACTATAATTCGACGATCGCCGCCATTACTATAAATAAATAAATACATAAACATTCTATAAAAATATACCATAATTTGTAGACGCTATAACATTATTTTTTACCAAAAATATGTAGCAGAATACATATTGGCTGAAGTTAATGAAAAAATGTGATCTTTTACATTTTTTTATTGGATATATTTTATAGCGGAAAGTGAAAAGAAAATGTATTTTTTTTTTTTCAAAATTGTCGGTCTGTTTTTGTTTATAGCGCAAAAAAATAAAAACCACAGAGGTGATCAATTACCACCAAAAGAAAGCTCTATTTGATGTTCTATGAATGAGAGTGGTGCAGAGCAGACAAGTCTCTGTGGTCGGTGTGCAGAGGGGAAGTCACTTGCATAGAACCTAGGCAGGACCCAGAAGATCATGGCTATGACTGTAGCAGTGCCAACCAGAGGTCCATCAGGTTTGTTCTATGCATACTCACATTGTGCCAAGCTGGACCAATGTAAATATACAATACCAATCACTCTTGGAGAACTCATGAAGTTCAGTTTTTAAAGTGTATGCCCAGTCAAAAGTTTTTGTTTTTTATCTCTTTAGTTCTGGATAGAATGGAAAAGATTAGAACTCTTGTTGTAATTTTAAGGAGACTCTGTCCATGGGCTATTCATTTCAACAAAAATCTTCCCATAAGATTCCAACAGTCAAACCTTCATTTAGGTATGGTCACATTTAGGGAACTGATTGTCCTGTTCTGAGCAAAACAAAAAGGGGGTCTAAACCTCAGACATGGGCCACCTTGTAATTAAAACATATAACAGTATATGATAGATCAGAAGTAAAGAAGCCTTCCAAAATAATTGCTAAATCTGGTTTCAAAATCCTTAATAAAATCTTAATCTCACCATTGTCCGTGGGGTCTCCATTAGCCAAATCCTTCAGGACAGGAGTGTCAAACTCAATTACATCACAGGCCGCATTAGCATTATGGTTGCCCTCAAAGGGTTGGTCATATCACCTCACATACCTTTTCATCAGATGTCAAGAGCCCCCCCAACCATCAAAAGTCAATAGTCCCCTACCATTTTACACCCTAGTGCACCCCCTTGCCTTGTTCTGCTTATGGGAAAAAGCTGGGGTGGAGTTGGGAAACAGAAAGTGCAGATTCTGGAGGAGAACCAGATGAGGGCTGGAGTCAACTGTTGGAGTCTGCTGAATGCTGAGACCAGGGGAAGCAGAGACGCGGGAGTGCTGTGGCTACACGGAGAAGTGCAGGATCTGGTGGAGGAGTTCTGTCCTCCTCTCTGCTGTTGACTGCTGAGACAAGGGGGGCAGAAATGAGGGGGGTTCCACAGCTGCAGGAGAGGTACAAGGACCGCATGAAATGTTAGGAGCTCATGGGCATTCTCACTCTCTCCTCCTTTTAGCCCCATCAGGTGCACAGCCAAACTTCCATGTCCAACATCATGCATGACAAGAACGCCGGAAGTGGTCATGTGCAGAAGGCATCAGTCACAGAGAGGAGAAGGGCAATAGTCCAGCCAATCTCTGGAGCTGACCAACGTGATAGGCCCAGACAGTGGACCATATGGACCTAGTCCTGCCCAATATCATAATAGGGATCCACGACCACTAGATCCAAAACAAAAAAAAAAACGTTAGAACTCATATCAATAAATGAATAAATATTTGAATTCTCACTAATTAAAATGTCTTGTTATTTGTTGAAATTGAATAGTAATCAAAGCATGTATTAAAGGATTATGGACAGTGCTACATCAGCGAATTTGTTATTTTTACATACTTTACCTTGGGCCTTTAGTTTCCAGGGAAACTGATTAGACATTTTAGCTGAACATAAACAGCTATATACAGAGATGAAATACATTTTAGGAGCTGTTTTAACTGCCAAATAATTTGTATTTCTTTCTCTCTAACCCTGAGATTTACACAGCTCTGCCATACAGCTTAGCCCTGTCTGGCAAGGCAGAAGACACAATTTTTCTCTTCTGCAGTTTAGTAACATCCTCAGGTCTGTTCCCCACCCACATCCTGTGATTAGACAGTGAAAGGAGAAACAGAAGACTGATAAGCTCATTTCTCCATCACCTTGCTTTCTCCTCCAATTAGCATACTCCTTACACTGCAACACAAATGATTGTCACCTTGCTCTACTTATTTCTCCCCCAGTCTGAACTATGCTGTACATGGACCACAAGAGGATGATAAAATATCAAAATTTAGAAACTAGTGCTGTTTGCATTAAAACATTAAAATTATATATTATAGAGTATTGTTTAAGCTTTCTGTAGGGTATTGAAGGGTTATGCCTTTTCTACAATTTTTATTTATTTTTTGCTGTCTGTGTATCAACAAGGAGAATTCCCTTCAAGAGGAGATCTCTCCAAAAGTAGGGGATGTTGCTAGGACAGGTTTTCCCAACTGAAGATTTTTTCCTCCTCTCCTGTTGTGGTTACAACTCACAAATGTTAGATTTCCAATTCCTTTATGTATCAGAGTCAATGGTCACCGGGACCATTACTAAAGTTGAAACAGACAGCAATATAAAAGGCAGATGCTTTAACACCCAACTGAGGCCACATGAAATGCGCGGTTTGCCTAAGGGTTGAGGAATAAGGCTGCATTACTTACCTCATTCCCTGCTCCAGAAGGGTCCATCCAGTGGGATGACTGGTCCAGCATATGCTCCTCTCAATTGTGCCATGGGCCTTTATTGGAAGCCTGCTCCACCATGTACAATGCAGGGTTAATAGCCCTACAATGTATGTGCCAAGTTGCCGACAGTCACGGATTTCCAGGGACATTCACTGGAAACTGACTGTTGTCTCGGAAAATCTTCTTCCTGAGGAGAATCCTGAAAAATGAACAATGTCCTGGCCGGGCAGCAGCCAGCCTAGTATACTCTGCATTCTAAAACCCCCACAGCGCCGGGGGAACATACAGGTTAACTTGAGAGCTTTCTTAGATCCTCCCCCTGCCTCCTCCTTTCCAATGCATTTAGTGTGCGAGGAGGTCAGGTGGTGTTTGCCTCTCTCTGATTGGGCGGGTGTCAGAGAGGTGGTGTGGGCAGGAGAGGGGAAGATATGGCTGGCCACCTTGGGCTGAACTCTGCAGCACGTGTGAGGCTGGAGTGCATGGAAGCAGAGGTACGCTTCTACCCTGCAATTTGGGCTCTCTCTGCAGCTTCATCTCTGGGGGAAATAACAATAGCTGGGCTCATTGTAAGTTGTTTTTTGTGAGAGAGGAAGGCGAGCAGCTGCCCCTCTCAGGGACACACACACACACCTCTGTGTGTGTACTGTGCAAACCGCACTGACTTCCCTCCCCTCCCCCATACACAGAACATTGTACACATTCATGGCTGTGTGAGAAGCCTCTGCTTACAGCTGTTTCCTTAGCCTTTGACCATCTGTATCATGTCCACAATCTCTGAACCCATCTCTTGTATCATGTCCGCATACTCTGACCATCTCCTGTATCCAGGGCTGTCTTTAATATGGATTGGAACCTGGACAAACATTTTATTGGGCCCTCTCGAATCCATTTAACTATGTGCAGGCTCAAGGAGCAGCTGCTTTAGGCCTCACAAAAATGACTGGGCCCAGGGCAACTGCCCCATTTGCCCTGCGTTAAAGACGGCCCTGCCTGTATCATATCCACACAAAGTCTCTGACCATCTCCTGCACCATGTCTGCAATCTTTGACTATCTCCTGCATCATATCCGCACACTCTCTGGCCCTCTCCTGTATCATTGTCTGCGCACAGTCTCTGACCATCTCCTGTATCATTGTCTGCGCACAGTCTCTGACCATCTCCTGTATCATGTCCGCAATCTCTGACCATCTCCTGTATCATGTCCACACACTCTCTGGCCCTCTCCTGTATCATGTCTGCAATCTCTGACTATCTCCTGTATCATGTCTGCAATCTCTGACTATCTCCTGTATCATGTCCGCACAATCTCTAACCATATCCTGTATCTGTTTGATGGGATCTGCCTGGGTGGATGGTGTTTGGAGTATCTTTTTCTTCTTCTTTTTTCTTCTTTGTCATCCCTTTTTCTCTCTCCCTCTGTCTTCTTTTCTCTCTCTCTCTCTCTCTCTCTCTCTCTCTCTCTCTCTCACTCCCTTTCTTCTCCCTCCATCCCTCTTTCACCTCAGACACTTTTTCACCACACCCCCTTTAAGCCATGCCCACTATTTAGCATAGTTTAAAACACGCCCATTGTTCCCGCAGCAATCTGTGTACGCAACATTACTCCTCTCTATCTAGGCCACACCAACACATTAAAACCCTCCCCCTAATTAAAATAAGACTCCTCCTACAGACAAAAAAGTGTCTCTATACATTTTCTGACAATGTTGGCAACTATGTACCTGATGATGCTGAGGGTCTGCCCAGATCCCAGAATACTAGAGGGATCTGGGGGCAGGACTGGAGCGGGGGTAAGGTAAGTAATACAGCTTTCTCATTACCCCTAGACCTAACTAGACCTGTTGGGAGGGGGGCTATCCTTTTTTTTTCCAGTCTGAAGTTGGTCTTTAACCTTTTTACATTTAATAAAACAAAGGTTACATGTACTCAAAGTTGATCTTCACTGCATCTGAACACCACAAACTGAATTTTTTTAATATTCAAAGCAAACCCCCCTATCCATCCATGTCTCCATGCATTATTTTGTTGAGAAGTCACTTTGAAAAACATCCTCCTAGCATTTCTGGCCATAGCCAGCTTGAGTAAAGGCAAATTATTCATGTAGCCTTTACTTCCTGGAATCCCCACTCTCCTGCATGCAATGCTTGGCTCAAGCATGCATGTAGGAGAGTGTGCTTGGCTTGGAAAACCCCTCCTTCTCTCTTGCCCTCCTGAAGACTCCTGAGGGGTATGACATCATTTGCCTCGAAAAGAAACCAGGAAGTAACTGAACAAATGTAAAAAAAAAGTTTTTAAAGGTAATTTTTATATACTATCTTATCTATTTTCTAATGCTATCAGCATGAGGATTAAAAAGAATACATGTCAGGTGCGCATGCGCGGGAGCTCCGGGACGGATGACTAACCCGTGAGCTCCGCACCGCTCCGGTCTATTGGGAGCCCCAGAGCCGGCGCCGCCGGGAGATTCTCTCTCCCCGCCAGCATCCAGCCTCCCGCACTCCCGAGGGACACTTTCTGTATGTCGGCCGGCTTCAAAAAAGAAGTTTCCCGCCGACTCGACTTCTCCTCCCCCCTGCTGGACGGCTCTAAGATGGCGGCGGCCACCTCACAGCAACTGGATATGGGAGGCAGCTCTGAGGTAGGAGGTCAGCAGGAATCCATTGCAGACGTACCCCCTGCTTCCCCGGGACCCTGGTCTTCCCCAGTGACTCCAGCATTTCATATTAATTGCCCGGAGACCTCTCCTGCCTCCACAGAATCCCTGCTGCACCGATCCTTGGCTCATATAGGGGGGACACCAGGACTCCACAGCCTGGCCTCTCAGGCCTCTCAGGCATGCTCGCAGCAACTGGGTCTCAGTCCCCTGTGTCCCAACCCTGAGATAGCACACCTTATGGTCCAATTCTCTGACATGCTGGCTGCGGGCTTAGCACAAACGGCCACCCAGATCACTGACTCAATCAAGGCGGAATTACAAAATATCGGCGCAAGAATGGAAGCTATAGAATCCACAGTGGACCAAACCGTGGCAAGAGCCAATCAAAATTCAGTTTGTATCCAAACGCTCCAAGAACAATTGGACACTGCACTTTCAAAGTTGGACGACCTAGAAAATAGGAACAGAAGGCTTAATTTCAGGATTCGTGGGGTCCCCGAATCCATCACGGATGTTCCCACTTCTGTTAAAAGCTTTATAAAAGATCTCATCCCTGACATCCCGGACCACCGGCTAGAGCTAGACAGAGCGCACAGAGCCCTGCAGCCACCTCGCAAGGACGGTTTACCAAGAGACATCATTGTCAAGCCACATTTTTTCGGGGTGAAGGAAGAAGTTATGAGGAGAAGCAGGGGCAAAGAGGATCTATCTGTGCAAGGTCATAAAATTCAACTGTTCGCTGACCTCTCACCTATGACTATTCAACGCCGCAGGTCCCTGAAACCACTACTCACTGCTCTTTCCAACAAGTCCCTGAAATACTGGTGGTCCTTCCCTTTTCGGCTGAACTTTCAACATCACAACAAGACTCTTAGCTTTTCCAACTTCCAGGAGGGTGAAGGCTTACTTCTGCAGCTGGGGATCATCACCAGAGACTCTCATACCTCTGCTCTGACAGCAAGACCACCGTCGTCCAAGCGACCTCCTCCAATCAGCCCTCTCTCGAATGTTTGGAACAAACATCAGTCGAAACGACATCGTGATGTCCAACCCCCTTGAAGATTCTGCTTGGTCACATGTCCGGTTTTGTCCTTTTCCCACTTTTTGCTTCTGGGATTCTTATCCCTGACGGAGTGGCTTGATTCCACCACAGTCCTACTTAGAGGTTTTTTTTTTTTTAACCTTTTCTTGGACTCTCCTCCCCGCAACTCGAAATGTATCTCCTCATCATTCGCTAGCTTTACCATTGCAGCATATGTCATTTGATAATGTTTATTCGCATTATAAGGATGTGTAGTTTATTATTGCTCCTCTCCCGCAGACCCTCTCACCACCAGCCTAGGCCCCCCTATTGCGTCATTCCTTACTGACCCCTTTTTTTTTTTGTTTTTACACTGCTCCTAGGTGATGGCTTTGGCTGAGGCCATGCTTACCATTTCGCCTGCTCCTCCTACCCTACATTCCTATCTTACCTCTCCTTCCCTCCACCATGCTCCCTCCTCTTCCTACTTTCACTCACTTTCCTCCACCTCTTTCACAAGCCTCCCCCTTCCCCCCCCTCTCATCCTTTCTCCTCCCCTCTACCTTTCCTGCTTCCCCTCCCTCTCCCCTCAGGTTTCCCTCGCTCCTCCAGCTTTTCGTTTGTTCAGGGTGCTACTTTTATTGTTTCTTTGATAGGGGCGCCGGACTGGGGCTCCATGGCCGGAGCGGCCTTAATGCGCTCCCTCCTGTTGGTGGTAGGAGCCCATCCTCTTGCCTCCTGCAGGAATGCGCCCTGACTGGCTCAGGACGCATCTGTATTCACGGTGGGGTGCCAGGGGTTATCTCCATGGTCTCCCCACCCGCCTGCAAGCTCCAGCTCTTGCAGGCTCTTCCTCTTCTTGCTCTACTCTCATCTCTCTCCTTTCTTTTTCACTTGCTCTCCCCTTCTTTTCCAGGTTCCTGTGGTCCGGACGATCCGACAAGATACTCGCTACCTACGTTGCATGGCAGACTGATCGGCTGATGGGGTATACACCAGTCCTGGGTTGGTCCCTTGACACCAAGCACCCTTCTACCATACCTGATGTCGCTTAACGTGAGTACGGTTTCCTCTTTACAGGTGGCATCTCATAACACACAGGGCCTGAACTCTCCTGTTAAACGGAGGAAAGTATTCCAGCACTACCATTCACAAGGTATTGGGGTTCTCCTGCTTCAGGAGACGCATTTTCCAGCCTCATTTAAGCCCAGATATCTTCACCACAAATATCCGTCTTTTTATTTAGCCAATGCCCCCTCTAAACAGAAGGGAGTGGCAATTTTATTTGCCAAAGCCTTGCCCTTCTCTCATGTACACACTATTGTGGACCCCCAAGGCAATATATATTTTGGTAAAAGGCCACCTGCACGGCACCTTGCACACATTCATTTCGTACTATGCACCTAACAAGGGACAGGCAAAGTTTTTTACAGAAATGCTCCTACTCCTTTCTCCCCACTTTGAGGGCCGTGTCATCATAGGAGGCGATTTGAATCTAGCCTTTGACTGCTCCCAGGACAAATCGACTTCATCTCGATCTATGATCCGGCGGCCCCCGAGGCAGAGCCTTCGCATGGCCAGAGCACTCCATGCTCTCGGCTTAGTAGACATATGGAGGGAACTGAATCCCACCGTCCGAGACTATACTCACTTTTCAGCCCCACACAACACTCTGGCGCGCATAGATCACATCTTCATCCCGACCTCTGAAATTTCCTCAGCCCTGAAGTCCAAAATAAGGGACACCCCTTGGTCAGATCACTCTATCGTGACTTTGCACCTAGCATGCTCTTCCCCGCGTAGGGGCCCTACCCCCTGGAGGTTGAATGATTCCCTCTTAAGCGATCCTACTCGATGTACAATGATCGAACACGCGCTCCGTGATTATTTTTCCCTCAACGATCTCCCTGACACCTCCCCCACAATGCTGTGGGGTGCGCATAAAGCGGTCTTACGGGGCCAACTCATCCAACTGGGAGCTAAGATCAAACGTGAGAGACAAGTAGACATCGATCGCCTGGAGGCGGATTTTAAACGCCTTAGTAAAGCCCATAAACGCTCTCCCACCTCTGCTTCCTTAGCGGATTTGGATGAGATAAAACTCTCGCTCAACCTGGCCCTCACCTCCAGAGCAGAAAAGAGCTTGCGCTGGCAGGGAGCGCGGACTTATGCATCGCGGGACAAATTGGGCTCAAAATTAGCGGCAAAACTTTCCCCTCGGTATCGGGTTATATCCCTCCCCAAAATCAAATCACTAACGGGAGAATTAACCAGCAACCCCGATTCCATCATGCGCTCCTTCCACTCTTTTTATTCAAAACTTTACACTGCCCCTGCCTCACAAAGGGGGGATGATATTACATCATTCTTAAATGGTGTGCCTCTCCCCCAACTCAAATCCTCACATAAAGCTCTCCTCGAAGCGCCTTTTACCGAGCAAGAGGTCCTTGAGGTTATAAAATCTCTTCGCCCAAACTCTACCCCTGGCCCGGATGGCTTCTCCAACACTTACTATAAATCATTTGCGTCGACCCTCGCTCCTTACCTGGTCAGGTTTTTCAACTCCATTAGGGGTGGTGCCCCGCTGGATAATTCATTCAATAAAGCCTTCATCTCAGTGATTCCCAAGCCGGGTAAAGATCATTCGGAAGTAGGAAACTATCGGCCAATATCGCTTATCAATAACGATCTTAAGATAATGACAAAAATTCTGGCTAACCGCCTTTCAAGCTTTGTCAACCAATACATACATAAGGATCAGGTGGGGTTTATACCGGGCAGGCAGGGCCCTGACCAGGTGAGGAGGGTTATTGACGCTATCTCTCTGCTCCAATCGGGTTGGGATGGCGGGAAGGCTCAGGAGGGGTTTCTCCTCTCGCTTGACCTGCAAAAAGCCTTTGATTCCCTTTCTTGGCCATTCCTTTTTAACACATTGGAAAGATGGGGATTTGGCCCCTCTTTCCTCACCACACTTACTTCGTTATATTCCTCCCCATTAGCTCAAGTCAGATTACAAGGCTATTATTCGGCTGACATATCAATCGGCAGAGGCACGAGACAAGGATGCCCCCTTTCCCCTCTTCTTTTTGCCATTGCTCTGGAATCCCTGGCCACGGCAATACGCCTACACCCTGACATTCGTGGCATCCGTTGCGGCAGTGCTACTCACAAATGTGCTCTGTTCGCGGATGACATCATGCTATTCGTTACATCGCCATTAATTTCCCTTCCTAATATAGTTGCACTCCTTGACTCCTTTGGTGCAGCTTCGGGCTTACGGGTCAATATGAGTAAATCATTGGCACTGAACGTCAACCTCCCAACGTCGCTGGTTGATCGTCTTAAGATCCACTTTCCCTTTTCCTGGCACTCGGACACCATCCCTTACCTAGGAATTTACTTGACCCCCACGTTGGACAAGCTTTACTTAGCCAACTACCCACCCATGATCAAGAAATTGTCTACTGACCTATTGGAGTGGTCGCGTTGTCATATCTCCTGGTTAGGTAGAATTAACGCAGTCAAGATGACACTCCTCCCGCGCATTCTCTATCTATTTCGCCCTCTCCCCATACCAGTGTCAAAACCGCACATTCAGAAACTTCAAGCTAGCATTTTTAAGTTTATTTGGGGCAGGAAGGGCTATAGGATAAATAAACACACACTTTTGCGATCCCGGAAACAAGGAGGCCTGGGGGTACCAGACCTCTGGAAATATTATCAGGCGGCTCAGCTAACACAGTTCTCTATCATATACTCAGGGGGGGGTCAAGCCTGACTGGTACTATATGGAACGTCAGGCCGTCCCTCTTCACACTATTGACTACCTGGTTTGGCGTCCCGCTAAATCTCACCCTCCAGTTATGGCACCTACCCTCTCTCACTCCTTCACCTTGTGTGATTCAATCCACAAAACACTGAGAGTCACATCCCCTTGGGCTCCACTCACTCACATATTTCATAACCCAGCATTTCCTCCAGGTGAAGATATCAGGGCATTTAAATGGTGGACGGACAAGGGCCTCTATAGGATAGGCAATTTTTTTGACAGGACAGGTCCCTTGTCGTTCTCGCACTGTTCTAACACGTTGAAGATGCCACCTGTGGAGCGATTCCGCCTGACTCAAATTACCCACTTCCTCAACTCCCTTAGGACCAATTCCTCCGAACCCCTCAGGGTTACCCCGTATGAACAGTGGTGTGCTCAAATCTCTGATGTGAAAGGTGGGATTTCCCTGATTTATACTCTATTGAACGACTCTCAGACCAAAACCGCCTACATGATTAAATGGGAACATGATCTAAATTGTGACTGGGACGTCTCTGACTGGCACGCCTGTGTTGGGCGTTCCTTTCGGGGAATGCATAACGTAGGTCTCATGGAAGCGAACATTAAGGTGCTTATGAGATGGTACATGGTGCCTACACGTTTAGCAGCGATCTTTCCCTCGTCCACACCGGTCTGTTTTCGGGGCTGTGACCTGTCTAGTACTCTCCCCCACACGTTTTGGGAATGCCCCAAGATAAGGTTGTTTTGGCAGCGCATTTTTGGAATGGTTCGTCAAATTACTGGCCTGCCCCTTCACCCTTCACCGATATATGCCCTGTTGGGCCACCGCATCCCCAATGTCCCCAAACACACCCAGGCGCTTATTTTCTATATTTTTCTCGGTGCCAAAATGACAATAGCCAAACAATGGAAGAAGCCTGCGGTTTCTTTCCGTCTTGCTAAACATAAGATCTCCTGGATAATGACTCAGGAGAAAATGTTCAGTATTTTGGATGACTCAAAAACTAAATTTGAGCGGATCTGGGAACCTTGGGCGGCTTTCGTAAATATATCCATCTAAGACCTGCCAAATTTAATCTTGACGACTACAACCATGCTTTTCACACGTCTCGGATGGATCAAGGGCCACAGGAACCTTCTCCCTCTCACTTCCTCTCTCTAAACCACTCTGCTCACTCTCCTCACCTCTCTATCCTTCCTGACTCCCTTTTTCTTCTCTTTAACTCCTTCAGTGTTTTTGCAACGGACTAAGAGTCAGGTTTTACTTTTTCAATAGGGTTCAGGTGGGTCGGGGTCTCCTACCCCATGCTCCGGTTCATTTGGGGACGGACCCGACTTTGTGTATTAGCCAGGTTTCTGGGTTTTTACAATTTGTTGTTTAGGTTATTAGGGAAAGCAAGGTCTCTCAGATAACTCTGTAATGAGGGATTTGCTATGGTTATCCTCGCGTAAGATACTTTCTAGGCGGGACACTACCTCTGAGACACAGTATGTTCCCTTTAGGGGTGTCTTAGGGGTCGTGGCCATGCATTGTGGGGGTTCCCCCCCGTCATTTTGTTTCCTCATGTTTTTGTTTTGTTTCATGACCTTATGCTAATTCCTCTATCCTCGTTACCTGAAACCTGATTCGCTTAATACTGTTTGAACGGGTCGTATTCTGCCTACTGCCCACTTCTAATACCTGTTACCTGACCTTTATTATCAGCTAGTATGTCTACTTGATTTTGATGTACCATTACTGTTTTGTATTTACAGTTGTTAAACTTTAATAAAAATATTGAAACAAAAAAAAGAATACATGTCTTTTGGGAGAGTGAAGTTTGATTTTAAATTAATACAGGGCTGCATTCATTTGTGTCTTTTATATCTACAGTATATTATTTAGTTCAGCTTCAACATCTTCCTTCCAAAGAGCACAAAAACCTTCATAATTTTAAAAAGTGTCTCCTATTTTCCCAACGTTACATGTGCTATATTGTTTTCTACAAAATGACTTTAAAGGATTTGTATTGAGTTTAGCATTTCAACCTGAGATTTTCATCTGGCTATGAAGTATTGTAGTTCGATGAAGTATATTGAAATATAAACTTAGAAAGCACAGGCTGCATGCAATCTAATCCTGTGACTCATTTCTTTACATAACCCATTGTGTTTTGATGTAGCCTTCCAATGATTGTGTAGCACCATCTAGCTAGTGTGCTAGTGTAAATAGGTTAGTTGTTAGTGTAGGCAAACTGGCTTGGCTGAGAGCTCAGCCAGGACTGGGTTGTGATGTGAATCGGGGTTAGGGATCAGTGAATTAGGGAGGCTGGATGACAGCTCTTCTATTCCCCCCCCCCCCCATTCTCTGGAACACTGGAGAATGTTCTAGACAGAGGATGGAAGCTAGGTGGGGCTGCAATGTATATTTTTGAGGACCTCAGCAAATCCCCAGCAAATGGGCTGGCAGGGGACAGATTCCCCTCATTAGTCATGCCAGCAGGGGCAGTTGGGTAGAAGATGGAGTGCTGAGAAGGCTGTTGGTGGCCCTTGAGGGTGCCTACTAATCTGGAAGGGGGGTAACTTCCGGCCTGGGGCTCGGGTGCTGGAAGGATCCCCCAAAACACATGAAGAAAGCCCTTCCTGGAGGCACGGGTGCAAGGAGAGGACAGTAGAAGCAGGTCAGCATGTCTGGGAGATCTCCTGAAAGTCAGCCGAGTGGGCTGGTGAGTGTCAGTTTGGAGGACTGTGGGCAAAAGTTAGCCAAGAGGAATAGTAAAAGGGGCAGTTGCAGCCAGGCAAGTGGGCAGTGCCTGAAGAGGTGGTGTTGGGATCAGTAGCCACAGGAGGAATGTAAGCTGGACACTGAACTTTTTGTACACAATTTAAAAAGAAAAATAAAGTCACAGACTGTTCTCTGACTGTGGAAATTTGGTGTGCCTGGCTGCGCAGAGTGGGGGATCCCATTTTACTCATGGCTCCTTTAGTGGGTGCGCTACAATTGTGCTTCAGTGTATTACGTGCAAAATTGTTTGACTCAATGTCAGGCGAAAAGCTGTGTACGCAGTATGAAAATGAGTGAAAGAAACATTCCCTAACCCTTGAGAGTGATTCTCAGCATTTAACCTATGCAAACCCTATAAATCACCTAACATCTTAGTAATTTTTCTGGAGTAACACATTTTATTGTCATTTTATTTCATCCTAAGCTACTTATTACAGTATTATTATTTCAGTACAAGCATCTGTTTGCTGGGGGCTGTAGTCGGCCTGGATCAGGTGACAGATTGACAGGATGCAGTTTTCCCCCATTACATTCGGAGGCTGATGTGAATATTAGATGTCAGCGCATTCGTTCTCTATCAACGTTGTCATCTGAACCATGCCAGGATCGAGAGCTGCGCCGGTTCCTGAAATATACATTGTTCTCTGGGGCTGACAGTTTTCCGTGAACATATCCCTCTACAAGCGAATGCTTCATTTAAAATGATTCACATTGTATTTAATTAATCTGTAGGTTGCACTTTATAACTGTCAGGAGGTCATTAAAATGCAAATAACTTTGCACTTGCCAAAAGCTATTAAAAGTAATTTAATTCAAAATTTATGTTAATTTATTAATTTCCCTAAAAAAAAAAAAAAAAAAAAAAAAAAGAAATATTGGCTATACATATATATATATATATATATATATATATATATATATATATATATATATATATATATATATATATATATATATGAGACAAACAACCTCAAAGGACACAATATTTATCTATATATTTATGTACAAAGCTGAACTCCTCAAAAGACAAGGGGTACAGTCTTGTATGGGGTGCCATGTGCCATTTTTTCAGATAGAAGGCTTCAGAAAGGGATAGACAGTTAACGTGGGGAAATTGGGTTCTGTTTCACTAGGCTCTGGAGTAGGTGGGTTCCCTGGCCGTTTCTCTACTTCAGGTGTTCAAGTGAAAAGGACATTGGTGGCTTTCAGTGTGTAGGGTGAGTGCTATAGAGACATGACACAGTAGAGACAAAGACTGTTAAAATTGATCAACTTTGTGGGCCCAAAACTGTTGTCCAAGAGGCTGAAGATTTTGTGTTGGGTTTGATGTACTTGGTGATTGGAGACAATTAGGTTTGGGTTTGCTGCTACTATGGGTTTGTGGTGAATCTCCATGATTCGTGAACGTTTGGCCAAAAAGTTTACTGGTTCTTTTGCTTCCGAAAGCAAAACCAGAAGCCTTTGCTTCTTGCCAGCTAACTTAAAAGTAATTAATTTATTTTTGCCAATGTCATGCCTTTAGTTTGTCAATACCTTGCTTATTAGCCCCCCGATGGCTGGAATTGAATAACAAGATTCACACTCTATATATTTTTAGTTCAATCTGATTTTATTGAGAAAGAGGTTTTTTACAGAATATGAGTGATGACGAAGGAGCAAGTAACAAACAGAAAAAAAAAACAATTTTCCACAGTCATATCACATAATGCGCTTCAAGTAAGTGTCTACTGCAATTATTATTAGTGTCGGAAGGCAACATAAACTACCAAGTCCGTTGGAGGATAATGATAATGGTGTCGCAACTTAACAAACAGCAGCTTGGTGTAACATGGGTCAACATAAGCAAGAGAGAGGACAACTAAAGGATAACACTGGTAGAGACGTAGCTACAGTTGTCATCATCTGAGAAAATGTTGTGAAGTGTGCAAGGCACTAGTAAATACTCAGGTCTTACGCTGAGAAGCATTCAAAAACAGCAAGGTAGCACAAAAAGGACAGCCGTGTGGCACCAGTGGTATAACCAAAGAGATAAAGAGAAGGAAGGTGAGATAAAGCAGGAGAGCGAAAACAGAGATAAGCCAAGAGGATGAGGAAAGCAGAGAAGATCAAGAGGGGCCGCCCACGTCCTACTGCAGCTCCCCATCACTCGGCAGTACAGGTGATTCGAGCCAGGATTTAAAGTCATCCGAACACCGGAACATGTCCCAGGACATCCATGCAGCAGAGAACCGATCCTCTCTGCCCCCTTCTCGCGCCAGCAGGTTTTCCATATCCCTAAGTCTGTCTAGTTCCAGAGCCCACTCAAGTTTAGAAGGTACGTGCTTGGTTCTCCAGTGTCTGGGTATTACCGTCCTAACAGCCGCCAAGAAAAAACACAGAACGTCTCTCTTGATCGACCGGAAGGAACCGGGCAACAGGGACAACAAGGCCAATTGCGGTGTCGCGGAGACTGTAGTTGCCTGGAGCCTGCAGTAGAGAGCTATAATTCCAATCCACAATTCATGGATTTGCGGACATTCCCACCAAATATGTAGGAGCGTCCCCCTAGATGACGAGCAACGCCAGCACTGGTCCGACTGAAGTGGGTCAATATAGGAAATCGAGGAAGGGCATCTGTACCATCTGCTCAAGAGTTTGAACCCCTTCTCTTGAACCTGTGTTGCCGGAGACAGCGAGTGAGTCAACGCGAAACATTTGAACCAATCGTTGGATGAAAGAGCTCGCCCCAGGTCCCCATCCCAGGCAGCAGTATAGTTCGGCAGGTCAGGGCGAAGGGCGCGGAGGAGTAGGGAGTATAAGAGAGACACCGTGTGCGTGGGGGGATCATCCTGGAGCAGGATAGAGTCAAATTCCGAAGGGTCACCACTAACAGCAGTCAGTGAGGGCAGGGAGCGTAAATAGGAGAGAGCCTGGCCGCGCTGCATCCAGCTCACAGGAGCACCGTCGGATGTGGTGGAAGTAGGAGTCATCAACAAGGACGGGTCAGTCCGTAGAATTTGGGAAACCCGTCAGTGGTCCGTCGCAGTCCAGGGTCCAAATCTAGAACACGAGGCTGCCGGGGGGAACGCTGGAGTGCCAAAGAAGGGCGTCATGGGCCCCTGAGGACCTGAGAGTCGGCCCGACTTATTCAGGCAATCCCAAATCCGTAAGGTCTGGCGTGTTAAAGTGTTGAAAGAGGACACGTGGCCACGAAGATGTACCGGAGTCCAGGGAAGTGCCCTGAGATCAAAAGGGGCAAGAAAACGTTCAAGTTGTACCCATAATTTAGTGGGAGCATTGTGAAACCAATCCACCAAGCGCGTCAAGGTCGCCGCTCGGTGGTAGAGAGCGAAGTCCGGGATACCGGTGCCTCCTCTAGATTTCGGAAGGGTGAGAGTCGCATACTTTAGGCGGGGTCGGCTATGGAGCCATACAAATCTCGAAAGCGTTTTACGCAGCTTGTCAAAGAAGGATGCAGGTATGTGAACAGGAAGCGTTTGGAAGAGGTATAAGAAACGAGGCAGGATGTCCATCTTTAGAACATTGATCCTCCCAAACCAAGACAAGCGTTTCGTGGAGTACGTAGACAGGTCAGATAGGGTTTTAGTGAAGAGTGGAACAAAATTGTCAGTAAAGAGGCGTGTCGGGTCAGAAGGCAGATTGACGCCCAAGTAGCGAACGGAGGAGGATCCCGTCTTAAAGAGATACGTGTCCGAGATACGCTTAAGGGTCGAATCAGGCATGGAGATATTTAGTATCTCCGATTTAGAATGATTAACCTTAAAGTTGCTCATAAGACCAAAGTCGCGGAACTCGGCTAAGATCGCAGGGAGGGACCTTTGAGGAGAGGTAACGTATAGCAGTAAGTCATCTGCGAATAGCGCTAGTTTAGAATGTATGGGGCCAATGGTCAGTCCGCAAACATTGGGGTTATTACGAAGAGCAACAGCCAGATGTTCCATCACTAGTACATAGAGAAGCGGAGATAGGGGGCAACCCTGACGTGTACCGTTGTGTATACTGAAGGTAGGAGACAAGGAGCCGTTAATCCGAAGCCTAGCGGAAGGTGACTTGTAGAGGGCCATAATTCTAGCTAGCATAATCGGGCCGAGACCGATTTGTTCCAGGGTAAGACGCAGAAATTGCCAATCAACACGGTCAAAGGCCTTCTCTGCGTCCACCGTCAGCAGGCACAAAGGTATATCTCGGGAGCGGGCATAATCAGTAAGCAGGAGGGTTTTCAGGGTATTGTCCCTAGCTTCTCGGCCGTGGACAAAGCCCACTTGGTCCATATGAATAAGGTCCGGCAATAATGGTTTCAGTCGGGTCGCCAGGATCTTAGCATAAAGTTTAAGGTCGATTCAAATCAAAGAGATAGGTCTGTAATTGGCACACAATGTGGGGTCTTTCCCTGGTTTCGGAATTAGGGATATGTGGGCCTCCAACGTCTGAGGGGGAAAATCCGAGCCGTCAGAAATGGAGTTAAAGACCCGAGCCAGAAAAGGGGCCAGCAGAGTGCCGAACACCTTATAGAACTTGGCAGTAAAGCCGTCAGGGCCAGGACTTTTGCCAGAAGGGGTAGATGCAATAGCCGCCATAACCTCGTCAACTGAGATCGGCACTTCCAGGTCCGAGACGGTCTCATCAGGCAGGCATGGGAGGGCAGTAGTCGACACATACGTAGCCTTGTCATCGAGGGAGGCCCCAGGGGCACCCTGGGGCAAGTACGCAGACAAGTGGTAAAGCGACTGATAGTAAGTCGCAAAGGATTGACCAATTAGCTTCGGGGTCGACACTAGGGATCCTGTGGTGTCACGAATCCGGTCAATAAATGTAGAGGCAGTGCGTGGGTGGAGAGCGCCAGCTAAGGGTCGACCACATTTGTCTTGAAACTTGTATCTGTGTAGAGCCAACTTCTGGTCACACGTGTGGGCGGAGGCCACATATAGGTCCCTAAGTTGGGATCGAGCCGCAGAGAGGTCGGCTAGAGTTGCATCAGAGGGGGTTCGGCTATGCTGTGTTTCAAGATTGCGCAGCTTTAGAGTCGCGGTCGCAATAGAGGCCGACCTGTCCTTTTTAAGACGGGAACCCAGCTGAATAAAGGAACCCCGTAGCACTGCTTTGAGCGCTTCCCATTGTAGGGGGAGGGACGTAGTGTCGTCAGTGTGATCTAAAAATAAATTGTTAATGACAGTGGAAATCGTGTCCACGCAGCCCGGAGTCGCCAGTATAGAGTCGTTAAGCCTCCAGGTCCATTCTCTTAGCGGAGTATCCGGGGGAGAAAGCGTGAGGAGAATCGGGGAGTGGTCGGACCAGACCGACGTCCCAATGTCAACCTCGGGGGACCAGTCAAGACAGGCATGGTCCACAAAAAAATAGTCTATCCGGCTGTACGACTGATGGGCAGACGAAAAGTGAGTGTAGGTCCTAGAGGTCGGGTGGAGGATTCGCCACACATCAGCTAGGTGCAAGTCATGAAGGACACGCTTCAGGGCACGCAACTTCGTATAGGAAAGAGTTGAGTGAGAGGAAGAGGTATCTAGTGTAGGGTCTAAGGGAAGGTTGAAGTCGCCACCCAGGAGGACCCTCCCCTCTGCAAACCCCGCGAGTATCTCAAGGTACCGCAAGGCCCAGGCAACCTGATTTGTGTTAGGTAAGTAAAAGTTGGCAACTGTGTACGTCATCCCCCAGAGAACAAACTTAACCAGCACGTACCTTCCCTGCGGGTCTGCAACATGGTCAGTCATGATGACAGGCAGGGACTTGTGAAAAGCTACAGACACCCCTTTGGACTTCTGGAGAGGGTTAGAACTGTGTATCCATCGGTTGTAGTACCTGTTGGAGCAAGCAGGGACAGAATCGGAGCAGAAATTAGTCTCTTGGAGCAGCAAGATATTGACATGGTGCTTATGCATATGGTATAGGATTTGGCCCCTCTTAGAAGCAACATTGAGGCCCTGTACATTATAGGAGCCCAGGGTCAATCGGGGGCGAGTACTTACTGTGTGGGCCATAGCAGGACGTGAGCGGGCAGGCAGAGGAAAGCAGGCCGCCAGGGGAATGGAAACCGCGACCAGAAAAGAAAGACCGTAGAAGAAGAGGAAAAAAGAAAAAGAAAAAAAAGGGGGGGGGGGTAAAATACGGGGACAGAGAATACAGAAAAGGGGCGGGAGAGGAAAGAAGAACAAAGGAAGAAAAAAAAGAAGGGGTAAGACTAAGTGGTCCACTGAGTAGTAGACAGGGGGGACTCCCGGAAAGGAGCCAAGGAGGCTATGGTGCCTGATTACAGGACACCGCACGTAACACACGATGCGGGCACAGAACCGTGCCCAACCTATGGGGGGGTGGAAGTGTGAAGAGGGAGATAAAGACACATGAGTGGGTCCGGCAACCCAGCAGATCTAATTAAAAATCAGTTATGAGTACACCAAAGAAGAACATTAGCAGCAGAGCTCATTACAGGGATAATGGTAGGGACGCAGAATTGCGGCCGACAGGGGAGAAAGCAACATCAGAAAGTATGGAAAACAACAAATAAAAGTAATTGAAACATTAAGTGGTGGGCCAGGAGCTACCAGAATAATGTAGCGACAGGCGACCCCCCCCCCAGACCCCAGCCGGACTAAATAACACCAAGGGGCAGGGGTAAGGCCACACTGAGCCAATGAGTACATGTAACTGTGGGGCAGCGAGCATCAAAAAAGAGAAAACAGGAGAAATTGTCACCACTTAGAAGAAGCATCAACATTGCATAGTAATACCAACAACATGAAACATAAAAGACAACTCATGAGCTGGTGGATCATATGTCTGCGGCGGTAACGGTCACTCTGTGACCCCCTCGAACCCCAGCTAATCGTAGCCATAGCAAAGGGCAGAAGCAAGGTCAGAACAAGACGTATGAGGCCGGTATCTGTGGAGAAAAGTACGTTACGGCAGGAGAGGGTAAATAGGGGGTCAACCAACAGGATCCTGTTACACCAGTACAGTCAACGTGGAATGCGGTATTTGCAGTCATCAAGCTTCCGGAGACTGAGGGCGGCTAGGCCCGTGCCTGGGTAAGGCAGATCTTGAGCGGGAGCGCCGACTTCTTTGAGGAAGAGGACCAGATGCCTGTGGTCGTGTCCATTCAACTGGAGGATCCAGCCAATTCGGAATGTCCACCGGAGCATGACCCAGAAAGGAAAAGAAGTCGGGTAGTTGATCAGGATCCGCCAGCACGTACTTCCTGGAGTTGAAAGTTACTTTGATGCTGAAGGGGTGCCCCCATGTGTAAGTGGCCCCAATCTGACGCAATAAGTCCAATAAGGGGCGGACCACTCTCCGCATATGTAGTGTATTGCGGGATAAGTCGGGGTAGAGGTGAATGGAGGAGCCATCGAAGTCAAGAGGGCCCAGTTGCCAAGCCTTCCTCATGATTTCTTCCTTTAGGGTATAGTAGTGAACCCTACACAACACATCACGGGGACGGCCGTCTCTCCCACCACCAGGGCCCCCCACCCTGTGCACCCTGTCCAGTTCGATGGCCGTGGTCGGAGTTCTACCGAGAACCTGATTGAGAATGGCAGACACAGTGGGTTTAAGATCCGTACCAGAGGTGGCTTCAGGGAGGCCCTGAATCCGTATGTTGTTCCTGCGACTCCTGTTTTCACCGTCATCTATGCGGAGTTGTTGCTGGCGCAGGCGCTGGAGGTGGTCCCGGGAAGCAGTCTCCAACGCCGCTAAGCGGGACTCATGGGCTTCCTGAGTAGCGGTGAAGGCGGCAACAGTGGAGTCCGTAGCGGAAACTTGTTGACGGATTGCATTCAAGTCAGCATGCAGTGAGAGTTCCATTTTAGAGGCCCAGGACTCGAAGTCCGACCGGAAGGCCGAGAGAAGGGAGGCTGCCTCCGACCTGAGGGTTCCCCCGCAGTCCCGGGAGTCCGGGCCCCCAGTCATCGTAGAAGAGCCGGGCAAGGGAGGTGAGGAAGAGGGCGCCGCCGGAGAAGGAGGCCTCTCCGCGCATCCCGTGGCCCCATCAGGAGGAGTAGGCATAGATGGCGGCGGGGCAGGTTTGTTTTTACCTACTGTGCGACTGGGCGCCATCTTATCAGGTCTGGGGGAGCGGGGTTCCGGTGGCGCAGTGCGCAGCAGGTAACGTTGTATGGAGCTCTGTTGAAGGTCTGCAGGGTCAGCGAGGTGGGAATTGCCTGCTTACATGTGTACAGTAGGTGTAGCTTGGCTGAAAGGTAACTGCCGGAGCCGGACCGTCCCGTGGCTCAGCACCGCATGGCAAGCATCTTCAAATCAGTTGCAATAAGGTTCACACGGGCAGAAGGTCACGGGCATAGAGTGCAAGTTCGTTAATGCAGGAAAAAATTGGTGCGAGTAATCCACAGCAAAAAGGGATCAAAAAAGACAGGTGAACTTGTATAGGGAGTTGCAATACAGTCAGTGAGGGCTTGGTGCAATACTCTGCAGCTATGATTATGTAGCTGGAAGACCTCACAGCAGCAGACAGGCACTGGACAGGCTGGTGGATAGTCTGCAGGGGTTGGGACACTCAGCAGGGCTGTGGGATGGCAGGCAGGTAAGAGTGGCAATGTAAAGGGACAGTCTACAGGCTTTAGGACCCCCCAACTCACAAAATCCGCAGGCAGCAAAATCCAGAGTTCAGGCTGTGTTTCTCCTCAGCACTGGAGGCCCGGAACAGCAGAGTATGACCCCGGGCTGCAGCTTCCAGAGAAGATAAGGAGGGGACCCCAGATATCCCTCCGTGGCAGGGGGGTACCCCAAGACTCCTGGGCGCTGAAGGTGGGTGCAGGGGGGGCCGGCAAGATGGCGGTCGGCAGCGGCCAGAAGCCCTGTTAAAGCAGATGGCGGGGGTCCCCAGAAGCAATACAGGCCAGGTAGGACTGCCGGGAGGATGGAGAGGGCCGCACCGCTTACCGTCCCGGGCGAGGATTCCGACTAGGCCGCAATGTCGTGAGTAGGCCGCGGCGCCGGTCCGGCGCGATCCCCTGGAGGAGCTACAAAATATGGGCACCGACGGTTACCCGATCCCCGGCGGCAGTCAGAGAATGGATGGATGCGGCAATCAGGTGGTCAGGTACCCCTGTGTTCTGCGGCCTTACCGGGCACCGGTGTTCGCGGTCGCGGCCCGCAGGAAAGTCCGCGGCTTCGGAGCTCGACTAGGCCGCAAAAAACGATCCTTCAATCCGGCGTTTTTTGCCCCAATATTGTCCAATATAGTTTCTTGGGGCGCCGATGTATCCCCTTGGGGCGTTTTGAGCCCCCTCCGAGGGTAGATGAGGGAGGATTACCGCGGATTAAGAGCGGCGGGATCGGAGCTCTTCTCCAGCACGTCCATTCCGCACGGCCTCCGGACACGCCCCCCGCCACTCTATATATTTTAATAGGGTTTACAAACTGAACTCAGTCAAATTCTCTTATCCCTAGAGACAATATATTATCAAATTTGAAAAAATGAACATGGCTGAGAACCCAACTAACATTCTTATATAGATTGTCTGTGTGTTCCTGTTCTCAAAAAGTGTTTTTGGATTGTTATGCCAAGGTCCTGGTATCTCTCCTTTGCTATTTGATAATACACATATACTATAACATATATAGCCAGTGGTTTCTGGACAGCTGACCATCACATATAATTTATGGCTAAGAGTATGTGGACACTTCTACAAATTACTGAGTTCAAGTGTTTGCAATGAAGGGTAATATTATTAACACATAATAAATAATAATTTTAGTTTATTTTGCACTCCCAACCTTGAGGCAGCAGTTTGGGGAAGGCCCTTTTTTGTTCCAGGATGACTGTGGCCCTGTGTGCAAAGCCAGGTCTATAAAGGCATGATTTGATAAGCATGGTGTGGAGGAACTCAAGTGACCTGCAGAGACTGATGATTGTGAGTCTGTTGAGTATCTTAAATGCTGCAAGTCAATTATAATTTATATAAAACAGGGGTCTCCAAACTTTCTAAATAAAGGGCCACTTTACTGTCGTTCAGACATTAGGGGGGCTGGGCTGTGGGCAGTGGGGTTAGAAAATGTCCTGGTGTCAGTAGTAGTAGAAGTGCCCAATGTTTAGTATTAGGGGAGGAGTAGTGTCCCTTCATTGGCTTTATTGGGGGAAATAGTGCCCCATCATTGGTATTAGTGGGAGGAATAGTGCCCCATAATTAGTATTATTTGAAGGAATAGTGCCCCATCATTGATATCAGTGGGAAGAATAGTGCTCCATCCTTGGTGTCAATGGGAGGAATAGTGCCTCATTGTTGGTGTTATTGGAAGGAATAGTGCCACAAGGGCTGGATAAAGGCAAGTAAAGGGCCACATTTAGCCCCCAGGCCACAGTTTGAAGAACACTGTTATACAATATCCGTACCTGACCTTGCAAATCCTTACAGGCACACTCCTAGATTTCCAGAAGGTCTAGGGGATGGGTAGGACAACTCCATATCAATGCCCATGGTTTTTTCTACAAGCTCACATAGGTGAGCTGGTCAAGTGTCCACAAACATTTGTTCACATAGTATACAGTAAATAGGGATCAGCATGCATCTTTTGAAAGGGTTCTATTGGGCAAAGTCTCTATTCAGGTAGGAATTTTTAGACAGCCTAATGATCAGCTGGGATAAGGACTTCTTCAGGGAGTTCTCAACAAAAATGAGTAAACTTTGAAAAATATTCTGTTCTGTTACTCCAAATGCTGTTTATTATAAAAGATGAGAATAGATATCAGCATGGCACGTCACGTATATGTTTTCTCATAACAGAAGGGCAGATGGGAGAGTGTATTTTGATACATACCTGTATGTCCACTGCGCCCACAGATGAAACCACAGTGTGCAATCGAGGACCAGCCATCAGAAAGTCTCAAAAGTTTGTAGAATTCAGAAGATCTTTTGGGTTACACAGCTCTTCAAGAGAGCAAAGTGTGGAATCACAGTCTACGGGAGAGGCTAGTATGGTCGACCTTCTTTTGCAGGAAGCATACAGAAAAAGCTGGCAAAAGAATCACTTTAAATCACCCAGTATCAGAGATTTAATTGCCTTAACCGCAATTGCCTCTAAAGTAGTCGTAACTTTAGACCTGTCATTTTATTATTTCTGTGTATCTCATCCTAACTGGTTATGACTTTTGGCTTTTTTGGCAACCAACTCTCCTCTCAGCCTTTAACATTAGTTTTTGACCTTGTCTCTGGTATTTCCTTCATGTTGGGGCCCTTTTTTATATTTTTTGCAATAAAATATATATGGTGTGCTTGGAGAACCACATGAACATTAACCCCTTCACGATAGCGATATGCATATATGCGGCAGAAGACCAGATTGGCTTTAATGTGGAAGAAAAACCTAACACAAACTATTCCTATTAATGCTTTTGAGCTATAGCAGGCCGCTCTAATTTCTATCATTCTTCCCTGGACTTTACCACACTTCAAGCAAGTGGTTGCAGCTTTATCGCTATTATGGGAATTGTTTGGATTACCTGGTTTCTTCTTCCTTTTCCTTGGCAGAGACGGCAGACACCATTGGCTCCCGCTACTGTTAATCACAGCCAATGAGCCAATGATGAGACAGTGGGGGTGGGATTGAGTCATGATCCATGTATAAATGGACACACGGAGCAGCAGCTCGGGAGCGAGCCTGCTCTGGTGTTCTAATAGCAAGCTGCTTGTTATAGGGGCACTTGGCAAGAGAGAGGGGCCCAAGAAGAGGAGGGTCGGGGTGCTCTGTGCAAAATCAACTGCACAGAGGAGGTAAGTATGACATGTTTATTTTATTAAAGTTGCCTTTAACTACTTCCGAACCGCCCGCTGCAGTTTTACGTTGGTACTTTGATATTTCATACCAGTGTTATGGCAGCAGATAGCTGCCATAACCCTGGTATTTTCTTACAGGGTGGGCGGTCCTCTTTCACATAAAAGTGGTCCTAGTGGTGGATTCCATGCGGGATCACTTTTATGGGTGGTGGGAGAGGTGAACCCCGCCGCTTCCCGGTCATTTTCCCTGCTTACCAGAGCCGTCGGTAGTGGAGAAAGCAATCCGGTCCGTCCATTTCCCAACAAGAAGATGGCCCCTACTCGACTCAATGTCTTGGAGAACCGGAGCAACGTCATACGTCGCTTACTCCCAACGGCCATAAAGGGCCCATTCTTTTTGACCCCACATCTCACATTAAAGAGGACCTGGCCTGCTTATTTTTTTTACAAGGGATGTTTACATTCCTTGTAATAGGAATAAAAATGATACATTTTTTTTTTTTTTAAAGGGACAGTGTAAAAATAAAAAATAATAGGTAAAATAAAGAAAAAAAAATGTAAGCGCCCCATCCCTCCGAGCTCGCACGCAGAAGCAAACGCATACACAAGTCACGCCCACATATGTAAACGGTGTTCAAACTACAAATGTGAGGTATCGCCACAATCGTTAGTGTAAGAGCAATAATTCTAGCCCTAGACTTCCTCTGTATCTCTAAACTGGTAATCTGTAGAAATGTTTAAAGCGTCGCCTATGGAGATTTTCAAGTACCAATGTTTGTCGCGATTCCACAAGCATGCGCAATTTTGAAGCATTACATGTTGAGTATCTATTTTCTAGACGTAACATTATTTTTCCCAATAAAGAAAAAAATGGGCTAACTTTACTGTTTTCTTAGGTTTTAATTCAAAAAAGTGTATTTTTTCCAAACAAATTGCTTTTGTAAGACCGCTGCGCAAATACGGTGTGACATAACGTATTGCAACAATCTCCATTTTATTCTCTATGGTCTCTGCTAAAAAAAAAAAAAAATATATATAATTTTTGGGTTTTCTAGCAAAAAATACTGATTTTAACTTGTAAACAACAAGTGGCAGAAATAGGCCTGGTCCTTAAGTGGCTAATATCACTTTAAATAAAGATAAGTATACAGATCTTTTTATACAGGGTTTTTCTTTTTTTTTTATTTTAATACCCAACTACTGCATATACATGTCACTTTCTTATTCTAGGACATGCTCCATGCATATCCCCAGAATTAGGACCAAGTTGTCACCCACAGGTCAAGGTCAACTACTGACAATCAGAAGCTGGTAGGATGGGTCTACCAGCCTTGGGCGTCCCAGCACATTTAAAGGGTTAAAAAAAATGCTATCTCCTTTACATCCAAATTATATTATTGCATTGTGTTGCATTCATGTGTGAAAAACGTCAATATTCCCCATTTTTTCCATAGTAGTATACAAAGTAGGGATAGACCAATTATCGGCAAGTCCGATATATCTGGGGCCAATATGCACTTTTCCCGATATATCGTTATCGGCCCCGGAACTGGCCGATATTGCCAATATTTTTGTGACGTCATTCTGCCTTCTTAGGCCGCCTCCCTCGCCTTGGACAGCCTCATCTGGAGTCGGGACTAGGCTCGCGGGAGTGTATCACAGCCATACACCCACCCACAGCAGCCCGGTGCCAGACAGCCACCCACATCCACAGGCCCTGTACCAGCCAGCCACAGGCACTGTACCAGCGAGCCAGCCGGCTACCCACAGGCCCTGTACCAGCCAGCCACCCACAGGCCCTGTACCAGCCAGCCAGCCAGCCACCCACAGGCCCTATACCAGCCAGCCACAGGCCCTGTACCAGCCAGCCACCCACAGGCCCTGTGCCAGCTAGCCACCCACCACAGGGTGCCAAACAGCCAGCCACCCACTCACCACACGGTGCCAGACAGCCAGCCACCCACAGACAGGGTGCCAGACAGTCAGTTACCCACAGGCCCTGTACCAGCCAACCACAGGCACTGTACCAGCCAGTCACCCACAGGCCCTGTACCAGCCAGCCACCATAGCCCCTGTGCCATCCACCCACCTACCATAGGGTGCCAGCCAGCCACCCAACTCAGGATGCCAGCAAGCCAACCACCCACCACAGGGTGCCAGACAGCCACCCACTCAACACAGGGTGCCAGCCAGCCACCCACCCACCAACCACATGGTGCCAGCCAGCCACCCACCACAGGGTGCCAGTAAGCCAGCCACCTACCACAGGGAGCCAGCCAGCCATCCACCACAGGGTGCTAGCCAGCCACCCACCAAGCAAGTAAGCCATTAAGCATTAAACAAACATTGTTCAGTACCAGATTTGTGTCAAAAATTTTCTTTATTTTTCTAAACTTTAAATGTACAAAATATTGGCCCATATAGGCCGATACATTGTGACCAAAATATCGGTATCGGCCCTGAAAAAAACATCCATCTATCCATCTATCCCTAATACAAAGTACTAGTAACAAGCTAAAATACTGATATGCAGTTTAATGATAAGGCACTGCCCTTCTGTTAGAAAGAAAGAGACTTTTGATCCCCTACCCAACTCATTATGTAAAGAAATACATTTACCTACATTAAAAATGCATCAAAATGCACAAAAATATATGCTGAGGCACGAAAGGGCAAATGAAAATGCACGCAGCCAGAAAATAAAAGGTAAGGTTGAGGCCATGCTAGAGATCCTGTCCCTGGCATCAATTCACCAACCTCACAATAACTAATTTGATTAAAAAAAAATAAAAAAAATTAAAAACTTTTGACCTGTTTCTACAGCATTGTTTTCTTGCTGGTCAGAACAACTCTGCCTTCTCTATACCTCCCAGCTTTTTGCAATGATAAAAAGGGACAACTTTTAGCACACAATAGGGTGGTTATACTAAAGGCAAATAGCCTATGCACTCTTCAAGTGCAATTGCTCCAGAGCTTAGTTAAAGTGGTTGTAAAAAACCATAGCCCCTCTAATACTTAGCTGAGGTCCATCTCTATTTAGCGATGTCCACAAGTCCCTCGGCCATCCTGGGACTCTCCCACCTAATTGGCTGAGACAAAGCAGCAATGCGTCAAAGTCAGTCAGCCAGCCAATAAGGAGAGAAAGAGGGCGGAGCCTGGCCGCAGATCCGTGTCTGAATGGACACAGGTAGCTGTAAATTGGCTTGGGTGCCCCCATAGCAAGCTGTTTGCTGTGGGGGCATTCACCAGGAGATTGGAGCCAGGAGATTCGAAGAGGGACCTGAGAAGAGGAGGATCTGGGCAGCTCTGTGCAAAACCAACTGCACAGAGCAGGTAAGTTTAAGATGATTGATATTTTTACTTTAAAAAAAAAAAATGAGACTTTACAATCACTTTAAAGTGGTAAAGCTCTAGTGGCTTCCATTATCCAATCATATGCAAGTACTTTTTATTGTATGTTATTGGCTATTCTTTGCAAAGTGAAGCTTCACCTCATTTATTAAGCTTTGAAGCCACTGCACTTGCAAAGAACACATCCCTGCCACAGCCCTGGTTACATGGCCCACAAACATAATATGCAGAAAATAATTGGCTTACCAACACTAATGTTTTTTGAGCTCTATTTTTCCCCCCACTTCAGTGCCATCTTAAGAGCATTATAGGTCGCTGGGCAATGCAGTGAGCTGGGGCCCTGCCTACACAAGAATAAAAATGCAAATTATCGATAAGGCTATATTTATTAGTACAGCAGTGCCAGGCTAATGACAGCTTCCAAGGACGGCGGCTGATCCCGGTGAACACACACACGGATGGGAGTCAGACTCCATTGTCCTGTGTGTGCCTTTTCCCATGGAGGCGGACAGGTATTCCTGCAGGTGTGGGCTCCCCCTCCACGGCCAAGTGGCCTGACAGCAGCGCAGGGCCGACAGGCAGTTGCCACCTGCTAAGTTCAGCTGTGGGATGCACACGGGAGTCAGGACAAATTCTTGGCTGGGGCTGGGTCACTGGGCAGGTGGGGCCCCCCGGGCAAGTGGGGCCCCCCAGGCAAGTGGGGCCCCCGGGCAACTGCCCAGCATGCCCATTCGGTAAGACAGCCCTGCCCCACTTCAATACTGGGCACTTTCACCCCCTTGCTGCCCAGACCAATTTTCAGCTTTCTGCGCTCTCACACTTTGAATAATAATTACTCAGCCATGCAACGCTGTACGCAATCACATTTTTTATCATGTTCTTTCCCACAAATAGAGCTTTCTTTTGGTGGTATTTAATCACCACTGGGTTTTTTATTTTTTGCGATATAAGTAAAAAAAGAGCAAAAATTTTGATTTTTTTTTGTTTTGTTTTAGTTTCTATTATAAAATTTTGCAAATAACTAATTGTGTTCATAAATTTGGGCCAAAATGTATGCTGCTACATATCTTTGGTAAAAATAACCCAAATTAGTGGATATTATTTAGTCTGTATGAAAGTTAGAGCCTACAAGCTATGCTGTCAATCATTGAAAATTGATCACACCTAATCACACCTGATGTACCAAGGGCCTATCTCATTTCTTGGGGCCCTGAAATGTCAGGACAGTACAAATACTCCCCAAATGACCCCTCTTTGGAAAGTAGACATTCCATGGTATTTAGTAAGAGTCATGGTGAGGTTTTTGAAGTTGTTATTTTTCCCTACAATTATTGGGAAAAAGAAGAAATATATATATTTTTTCATAAACACAGGTTATTTCTCACACACAGTATTACACCCTAAAATACACCCCAAAATGCGTTTTGCTACTCCTCCTGAATGTGGCGATACCACATGTGTGGGACTTTTACACAGCCTAGCCACATACAGAGGCCCAACATCCAAGTAGCACCTCCAGACGTTCTAGGAGCATTAATTGCACATATAATTTCATTACAACCTATCACACTTTTGAAGGCCCTGAAGCACCAAGACAATGGAAACGCCCACAAAATGACCCAATTGTGGAAAGAAAACACCCCAACACATAATCTATGAGGCATGGGCTTCAGATAGGTACTCAGGTACTCTGATGGACTGTAGATAAGTACTCAGGTATTCTGTTGAACTGCAGATAGGTGCTCAGGTACACTGATGGGCTGCAGACAGGTATTCAGGTACTCTGGGCTGGAGACAGGTACTTGGGTACTCTGGGCTGGAGACAGGTACTTGGGTACTCTGGGCTGGAGACAGGTACTTGGGTACTCCAATGGTGTGCAGATAGGTACTTGGGTACTCTGATGGGCTGGTGACAGGTACTCGGGTACTCTGATGACAGGTACTCAGGTACTCCGATGACAGGTATTCGGGTACTCTGAGGGGTTGTGACAGGTACTCA
Organism: Pelophylax lessonae; assembly: GCF_965119305.1. NCBI lineage: Eukaryota > Metazoa > Chordata > Amphibia > Anura > Ranidae > Pelophylax > Pelophylax lessonae. The sequence continues at coordinate 287,833,950 of NC_138773.1, forward strand.
GGTACTTTGAAGGGCTGCCGATGGGTACTTTGATGGGCTGATGACAGGTCCTCTTTATAGGGGGGGCAATCAGCATGTTTTGGTGTGGACTGTAATCGGCACCTAACTGTTATCACAATGGATCAGTGTGTGAGGAGGAGAGTCCGGTAACAGCTAGTTACATTGGTTTGTTGACATTCTGTGACCGGCTGGGATTGGACACAGCCAGTCACACGGTAAAGAGCGACTGGTCGGGGATGGACTGTGTCAGAGTGACACTCTCCATCCCCGATTGCCGCTCTGCGCGTCCCTGGGGGCGTGCATGAGCTGCGTGCACAAGGACAGTGCATGTGGCCAGCTGTGATTGGACACAGCCGGTCACATGGTTTTTATTGACTCTTTACACTGATCGGGGATATTCTGTGTCCCAACAGAGGGACATGCCTCATCCCCGATCGCCGTGCTGCGTGCCCCGGGGAGGGGGGGGTGCAAGAGAGAGGCGAGAACGAGCGGACGTCATATGACGTTCGTCCGGAGGGTAGAAGCATTCCTGCTGGTGTCATTTTACAATGCGCTGGTAGGGAAGGAGTTAATATAATGTAGTAATATAGAGGTTACAAAAATTTGTTTGCAGCATAACACTTTTGGTTGTAAAATAGTACAAAAGGACAACTGAGGCTTCACGAGGGACAGAAGGATTAAAGCCTAGTACAGAAGGGCCAAATGTCGGCCGGCACCGGTCGGTTCCATAGAAACCAACCAACATTCAGCATGTGCATACAGTAGCCAGTCTAACAGAGGCTGGCTGTTCGGCCAATTGCTGAAAGTGCTGACCGGAGTGTGCTGGCGGGTGGGGGGGGGGGGGGGGGGTGGGAACACTGTCAGAACACAATAGCTCAGCAGGGGACATCACTGTACATCAAATTGTTAGTACAGCAGCTCAGACCTGAGCTGTCAGCAGTAGTAGTGTGTACGAGGCTTTAGGGTCCTTTCACACGGGCTGTCTGATCAGGTCCACCTGTCAGTTTTTCAGGCGGACCTGATCGGACCCTCCACTCACTCCAATAGTGTGGCTGATGTCAGCGGTGACATGTCTGCTGACACCTGCCGCTATCTGATCCTGTCCTCCAAATCCAGACGGATAATGACTCTATTTTCCATCTGTCTGGAGGATCGGATCAGAAGGGTGAAAATGGACAGGGGAAAATGGACAGGTGGTCCGTTTTTACTCGATTTCCCCATGGGAAGAGCAGGACTCTGCTGATCCCTGCTGAACAGGCAGATGACAGGTCCATTTCCGCTCACCATGCAGAAGAATGGAGATGGACCTGTCATCCGCCTGCTCAGCAGAGATTAGCAGATCGATCCCCCGCTGAGCAAAGAGGAGTCTGCCGAGCGAACCGCCCGGGTGAATGGAGTCTCAAAAGAGGGGCAGTCCCTCTAAACGAGGGACAGTTAGGAGCTTTGCCTCTCTAGCAAGGGAGATCATTTTCAACCAATAAGGGAGATATGCCTCATTATTTTAGAGGAATAACACGACAATACAGTAAAAACAATCCCAGCATCAAAGACACATTGAACATATACAGTAAATGGGAGCGTAACTACTTGAGCTCCAAAAGGTTTTACTCCCTTCATGACCAGGCCATTTTTTTTGCAATTTTGCACTGTGTTTGTTTAACTGGTAATCGTGCAAATATATATTTTTCTTGGTGGTATTTGATCATCGCTGTTATTTTTTTTTTTTTTATTGTAAAAAAAAAAAAAAAAAATATATATATATATATATATATATATATATTACTTCTTGCTACAAAACATATCAAATAAATTATTACAAACACAGTGGGTGTTAGTGGGGAGAGGGGCACCCATGCACACTGTAAACCCGGGAGCAAGGAGCAACATACAGGTATGTCGCTTTGCCTATTTGGGCAGCCCGTCTGCAGTGCATTGCGGTCAGGTAGTCCACAAGTGGTTAAATATGCCAATGGGAATCATATCTATACAAACGTATTTAATGGTAAAGATATTCTCTATTACAAATCTAATAGAAAAAGTCCAAAGTTAAAAGCTCAATCTCAAGATCAAAGTCATATAAATTGGTCTACGTGTTTCACAGGTCACCCCGCTTCATCAGGACCATATGTTGTAAATTTTATTAAGTTGTCCAAACAGTGATGTATACTACAAAAAGAAAAAAAAAAACAATATAAAAAAAATGTCAAAATAAAAGACTGTATGAACAAAAAAAGAGAAAAAAGAAAAATATACACATATCTGGTAATAGTTATGTTATAAATTCTGTCCTCATCAGCAGGAAAAAAAGAACAAAACAAAAAAAAGGGTAGAGGGGTAAGGGGTATGTTTGTTTGTTTTTGTTTTTTTTTCCCCTGTTGTAGAGGGCAGTATTTATAACAGGATTATTACCAGATATGTGTTTATTTTTTTATTTATTTTTTCTCTTTTTGGATATATGTGTTTACAAAAACAAATGCACCTTCACTATAGTACACCACAAGGCCCACAAGGCAGAGATGAGAATTTATTGGGCATTGTGATGTGCTGTGGTTTCAGAAATAGTGCAGCTAATTTTTTTCATTTGTTGAAATGGGCTAAGAGCCCATTCAAACCCAATAGGTTGTCTTAATGCATCTTAATAAAGATTATCACTGCCCTATGTCTGTTTTTTAAAAATACGCTCATTGAGAATTTTTTTGTCAAAGACATGTAGCTAAATATATTTTGGCCTAAATATATGACAAAAATTGAATATATTGGATATTTTTTAACTGTCAAAGTTGAAAATGTCCTTTTTTTCGCAAAATTTTCGCTCTTTTTTTATTAATATTGCAAAAAATAAAAAGCGCAGAGGTGATCAAATACCACCAAAAGAAAGCCCTGTTTGTGGGAAAAAAAAGGATGTAAAGTTTGTTTGGGTACAGGGTTGCATGACAGCGCAATTGTCAGTTAAAGTTGCGCAGTGGCAAGTTGAAAAAAATGGCCTGGACGTTAAGCAGGAAAATCCTCCGGTGCTAAAGTGGTTAAATACCCTTTTACCTTTTTAGCAGGATTATCCCCCCAAAAAATACTTTCATGTCCAGCAAATCCAGGGTTGTTCTGTAGTGATCTGCTGCTCTGTCCTACTGTTGCATACCTAAACCTATACTGCCATCTTCTTTTCTTACATCATCGGTAGCTGGCTAGCTCTTTCTGGTTCTTGCATCCCTTTCCTATGATGATGCTCTGGTGACATGACATGTCATCAGAGGGCTGAGTGCAAGAACAAGGAAGAGTCAACCAGCCCTAGCATATGCTCATGTGATGAAATGCATCATCAGGGCATGTATAGGTGTGCGCAGCCTATTGCTCTAGGGCAGAGATCCTCAAACTACGGCCCTCCAGCTGTTGTGGAACTACACATCCCATGAGGCATTGTCAAACTCTGACATTCATAGACATGACAAGGCATGATGGGAATTGTAGTTCCTGATCAACTGGACGGCCATAGTTTGAAGACCCCTGCTTTAAGGTATGCACCCCAGAGCACAAACACACATGCGTGTATATCAGCAGAGCAGTGGACAGTGTCAGTAAATAATATCCCTACTCCCCATCCAAGTTCTAATCCCTCAAATAAAACCCCCCCCAAAAAAAGTGCTGGACTGTTTTCTGACTCTGGGAGACTATGGAAATTCGATATGCCTGGCTGTGCAGGGTGGGGGTATCCTATTATACTTGCAGCTCTCTAGGGGGTGTGCTACATGTATACTACTATACTCCTGCAACAAAGTCCCACGGGAGAGAATTTTCTTTCTTTGTAATATTTAGGGATGGAGCCAGGGCCGTCTTTAACGCGAGGCAAAAGGGGCAGCTGTCCTGGGCCCAGACATTGTAAGGGGCCCAAAGCAGCTGCATAAGTCCCTCCATGGACATGCAGTAAGTTACAGCTGCTCTTCTGCAGCCCCACTCTGATGATTTTTAGGTGGTGGGGACTCAGATTGCTCAGTATTGAAAGGAGGAGGGAGGGGAATTGGTGCCAGTCTGCAGGAGCAATGCAGTGAATGTAAAAGGGGGTGGCTTAAACTGCAGTCTGGGGGGGGCTCTGTACTTGGCAAGGGGGGACTTGGATGTACACAACACACCCCTAAACCCTACATTCCATACAAAGCACACCCCTTAACCCTGCACTCCTTACGTAGCTCACCCCTTAAACCTGCACTCCGTACGTAGCTCACCCCTCAACCCTGCACTCCGAACGTAGCTGACCCCTCAACCGTGCACTCTGTAAATAGCACACACCTCAATCCTACACTCTGTATATAGCCCACCCCTCAACCCTGCACTCTGTACACAGGGCACCCCTCAACCCTGCACTATGTATGTAGCTCGCCCCTCAACACCAGGGCTTTTTTTTTCAGAGAATAGGTGCAGGAACTCCCACTTTCGGAGTTACCCCTTGTATCAGCCCCCTATCTACCTCCGAGCACCGTTCCTAGGTTCCACCCCCTACCCACCTCACAGTACTGCCTTTAGAGAATAAAGAATCAAGTATCATTTGTGGTACTAAGTAATTTGTATGGGATTTGTTAATGATAACAAGAAAAGCAGTAAAATAACAACAAAGGACCCCCCAGAAACAGTAGATCCCACCAGCAACAATGGACCAGCCACAACAAAATATCCACCGGACAACAATAGACCCTCAGCAGCAACAGCAGATCTCCCCACAGACAGCATCAATAGACCCTCCAGCAGCCATTTACAATAGATGGTTCCCTCAACAGTAGATCCCGCTCAGCAACCACTGACCCCCCCAAGCAACATAAGACCAACCCCAGCAACAATAGACCCCCTCTGTAAAAATAGATCCCTTCCGGAGACAATAGGTCCCCCAGGAGCAACAGTAGACCTCCCCAGCAACAATAAACCCCCCGCAAAAATATATCACCTCCAGCAACAATAGATCCCCCACCAGCCAGCTTCAAAAGACACCCATAGCAAAGCCCAGCACCCCTTGCCATTACATACATTCAGTGCTGGAGGTGCCGGAACTGTGTTCCCCCGCGTTCCCGCTGAAAAAAAGCCCTGCTCAACACTACTCTGCTGCAGGCAGCATGGCTAGTCATTTCTTTCTGGCAGTCCATCCTCAGAGATACTGCTCACATTGGGCTCTGTTCCTACCTGCACTCAGTTAACCTTCATAGCTGTGTGTGCTCAGCTTTGCTCATTGCTAATATAACAGGTTCTAGGAGTTTTCTGTCTATTGGTGGGTCCCCTCACCTCCCCAGTCCATATTATAGATGGTCCGGGACGGAGCAGCTGTGAACTCTAACACAACTCACTCTATCTTTTTGGGATGCATGATGTAAGTATCTGAGCAGGCTGCAGGTAGCAGGGGTACATCATTCTTGCCTGGATAGGAAAGTGTGGGACATAAAAAGAGGAATTATAAAAAGCTCGGCAGCTGTGTGAAAGGAGGCAGGGGGAAATAATTGAAGAGAAGGTTTGTTTTAACACATAAAAACAATAGTTAACACCCTCTAAGATGTAAAGAAGCTCTTTCTGCACAGAATCTGCAGCCAATGTCTCCAGCAGATATAAAACACTGGGGAAGGAGGGGGACTCTACATCAGAGCATCTACCCAACTATTTGCTTAGTTGAGCTGGACAAATCTGTTCATTTCATTCCTCCTGATGTGTAATAGAGTTGAGGCAGTAAATAAGCGTTGTGTACCTTGTAAACATGACACATTGAACGCTAAATATTTCATGCTGTATGCCAGCAAAGCTTGTAAAATCCCAGTGTAAAGTGCGATTGCATATTAAGCATTTTTAGAATATTTGTATTTATGCCTAGTCCCATATTTAGAGATTATATTGTGTGCAGCAAATGTGGCTGGGCATCTTATCTCCCGCAGGCAGGACGTCCTGTAAACAAGGTTAGTGGTGTTTGTGGCCATAATGTCCCCATTGGTGAAAGGCAGATATATTATTATTAGTAATAAATCTGAACTCCAGGCAAACAGCTAACAAAGCAGATGAAATACATATACAAGAGTTGCTTTACCTGCCAAAGGATTTGTGTTTCTGTCCATCTAGCCCGGAGATTTACATAGGCTCATCACAAAGTACAGCAAGGTGGATTACACCAATTACAGCTCAAAGGCAAAACATTTGTTTTAGTTTTGAATAGACTGAATGAAGGGTTAGAACCCCTGTCAGGTTTTTATTGCTTTCTATGTCCCCACTGAGGAGATTAAGCATCACTACTTTTCCAAGTGACCATGGTCTCCAGGACTGAAAGCAGTGGCGGCTGGTGTATATGGGGCGCAGGGGCGCCGCCCCCCATCCATGCGTCCAGCCCCCTAATCTACATGCAGGGTGCCAGGCGCATGGAGCTCAGTGGGGCTTTTTTTTTTTTTACCATGTGATTAGAGCCAGAGGCTCTCACAGGCTAAAAAAAGGGTGGGCTTGGGGTGCAGAGCAGTGCGCCCCGAGCCCACCCAGTTGTGTGACAATAGCGAGTGAAAATTTGCTATTGTCACACGGATCCTCCTCCTGGCTAATCAGGAAGCGGGTTTTGAGACCCATTTCCCAATTGGCCAAAAGGAGAAGCCATGCCATTGGGCATGGAGAGGAGGAGGGAGGAGACACTGAAGACAGGGGAAGAAGCCGAAGCCGCCACCACCTGCTGCTGCATCCAGGCAGGGTGAGTGAGGGGGTACTGTCCTGTCTCCTATCTTTCCTGTCTCGCTGTGGTCGGGGGGGGGGGGGGGGGTACGGTGTGCAGCGGCCTGGTGTGGTCTGGGGGGGGGGGGTATAGTGCGGTTTGTCTGCCGCCCTCCCGGCCCATGGAGCACCAGCCGCCACTGACTGAAAGTAAAAGAAAACCAAAATGTGAAATTACTATAACAGGAATAGAAGGGACAGTTACCTGTATTCCGGTGTGTAAATCAGGCATTCTCTTCACTTTGGAGAGATTTATTTGCGGGATGTAGTTTGGAGACCCCTGTTCTAGTCTGAGTACTGCTGCACAGGGATTGCAGGAGGCTGATACTAAATCAAATTAAGGCACACACCTAATAACGTATTAATGAATACAGAGCGGCTTTAACTTGTGTCTTTTATATCTGCCCGGAATTCAGCTTTAATTACCTCTATGCAGCAAGAGAGAAACAATGACAAATGCAAGGCTTTGATTGCCCTTCTACTCTTGTGGGAACATTTTAGGTATACACTAATTTGCAGGCTGTGAGATATCGGTCTATATTGTCTTTCAGTAACATATGTCATAATGCCAAACAATTCTGAAAGTAGCTTCCATTCTCTGTCTTACAAAGCACATTGTTCATCAGAGGAAGCTGAAAATGTTTCCCTTCCCAAGAATTATGCAGCTGAGAATTCATGGAATAATAGCTTTGACTATAAACTTCTTTTGCATTTAAAAGAATCTCCCTATTTTGCCCAAGCGGCAGGTTCTCTTGTAATAAGAATCCCCCACTTGCTAATATTCACCTCCAATGTGCACTTCACTGCTCCTTTGCTCTGTCAGAGCCTTTGGTCAATACCAGGTCTTTTTAGGTCTGGATGTGAATGTGACCTTCCCAGGTGCTTAAGTCTGAGCAACCAATAACCAGGCCCCAACACAGTCATTTGAAGCAGAGGAGGAGGAGGAAGTTAGAGCTGTTCTCCAGGCAACTCTTACATCCCTCCCCCAACTTGAAAAAAAAGTACATATATACAGTATTTCACAAAAGTGAGTACACCTCTCACATTTTTGTAAATATTTTATTACATCTTTTCATGTGACAACACTGAAGAAATTACACTTTGCTACAATGTAAAGTAGTGAGTGTACAGCTTGTATAACAGTGTAAATTTACTGTCCCCTCAAAATAACTCAACAAACAGCCATTCATGTCTAAACCGCTGGCAAGAAAAGTGAGTACACCCCTAAGTGAAAATGTCCAAATTGGGCCCAAAGTATAAATATTTTATGTGGCCACTATTATTTTCCAGCACTGCCTTAACCCTCTTGGGCATGGAGTTCACCAGAGCTTCACAGGTTGCCACTGGAGTCCTCTTCCACTCCTCCATGATGACATCATGGAGCTGGTGGATGTTGGAGGCCTTGCGCTCCTTCACCTTCCATTTGAGGATGCCCCACAGATGCTCAATAGGGTTTAGGTCTGGAGACATGCTTGGCCAGTCCATCACCTTTACCTTCAGCTTTTTTAGCAATGCAGTGGTCATCTTGGAGGTGTGTTTGGGGTCGTTATCATGTTGGAATACTTCTCTGTGGCCCAGTCTCTGATGGGAGGGGATCATGCTCTGCTTCAGTATGTCACAGTACATGTTGGCATTCATTGTTCCCCCAATGAACTGCAGCTCCCCAGTTCCGGCAGCACTCATGCAGCCCCAGACCATGACACTCCCACCACCATGCAGGGCCGGTTCTCTCGCTAGGTGAACTAGGCAGCCGCTTAGGGCGCACTGCTGCTTAGGGGGTGCAGCCACAGCTGCTGGTTTCCCTACTATATTGCAAAAAGTGGTCACCTCCTCCACCTATAACTGGTCTAGATAGTAAGGAGCACTGGAAGGGCAAACGCAGATCAAAAACAAAGGGATTTCCAGTCACTACTTACCAACCAGCCAGCAACCAGCCAAATTAACCTGTCTAACAGTATGCGTTAAAAACAGGGGTTTAGTTGCACACATTTGCAAATACATGCGTAAGCTGCAGGCCGCGCCAAGGCACCCTGATATCTGCAGTCCCTAACTCTACCTTTAAAGAGTCTCCACGATGGGAGCACATGCATTATGATGAGATAGATGGAGGACAGGTGACTGGAGGGAGCCCACCCCTCCTTAAAGGCGCAGGGTCACACTGAACACCCAGCACATAGCACAATGTCAGCGAAGGTGCTGCGCCAAGGCACCCTGATATCAGTTATAGGTGGAGGAGGTGACAACTTTTTGCAATATCGTATAACGTTTATATTGGTCAGGCAACGCACTGACACCTTCGCTGCCATTGTGCTATGTGCTGGGTGTTCAGTGTGACCCTGCGCCTTTAAGGAGGGGTGGGCTCCCTCCAGTCACCTGTCCTCCATCTATCTCATCAGAATGCATGTGCTCCCATTGTGGAGACTCTTTAAAGGTAGAGTTAGGGACTGCAGATATCAGGGTGCCTTGGCGCGGCCTGCAGCTTACGCATGTATTTGCAAATGTGTGCAACTAAACCCCTGTTTTTAACGCATACTGTTAGACAGGTTAATTTGGCTGGTTGCTGGCTGGTTGGTAAGTAGCGACTGGAAATCCCTTCGTTTTTGATCTGGTTTCCCTACTAGCCTGGCTGCCACCCTAGGGTGACCAGAAATCCACGGTCCACCGTGAACTGGGACAGGGGGGCGCCATAGTTCCTGCTTGGGCTGCCTCCGCAGGGGAAGTGGGGATGGGGATTAGAGAGCCGCCTGATTACAAAAAGCCAAGTTCTTTTGCTTACCTGGTGGGGAGGCTGTCATACGAAGTCCCACCTCCTGGACTGGCGCTCTAATCCCCATGCACTGGTCACTCTTCATTGTTGGGGGCACTGGTCATTCTGCATTGGATGGGGCACTGATCACTCTGCATTGGATGGGGGCACTGGTCACTCTGCATTAGATGGGGGCATTGATCACTCTGCATTGTATGGGGGCACTGGCCACTCTGCATTGGATAGGGGCACTGGTCACTCTGCATTAATGGGGCATTGGTCACTCTGCATTAATCGGGCAATGGTCACTTTGCATTAATGGGGGCACTGTGAGTGATGCAAGTATAGGGGGGAGTATGGGGAATGTGCTGCGAGTATAGGGAAATAGGGAAATTTTGAAGGGTTTTTTTTTTTATTAGGGGGGGCGCAAGTAGCTGGTCTTGCCAAGGGCGCAGAATAGTCTAGCACCAGCAGGGCCGCTGATAGGCCAGTACAACCAGCCCTGTTGTACCGGGCCCGGTGACCTCAGCTCGGCAGGGGGGGCCCGGGCATCCTCACAGAGGGCACAAAATAAAATGACATACTGGCTTTCTAAACTACACCCCCGCTCAGCTGCTCCTGCTAGCTTAGGGTGATGTATTATTGCTGTCTTCTGGGCCCCTCCTCTCTGATGATAATAAGGAAGTAGAGGGACTTTTTTCTAATTTTCGGGCACATGCGCAGACTGTACTGGCCGCCGGCCTGCTGCTGCGGCTGCCTGTTTCCTTCCCTGGCGGAGTGATCCGCTCAGCTCCCCACTCAGTCAGTAGTTGGTCGGAGAGACAGAAAGCATGAGGCTGTGAGGCAAACGGTGGCAGCAGGCAGCTGCTCGGGGTAGGTGAAATATATACTACAGTGAACTGTACATTTCTATAATGTCACCATCCATATTACCATCTACAACACACGGGCAGCAGTCAGCAGAGGTTCTCTGTCACAGTGTGTCACATAGCATGGCAGTTTTGTGCTGATTTTGTTAACTTATTGGTTATAATTTAACAAGGTCAGCACCCAACAGCCATGTCCTGTGACACTGCGACAGTGCCAGCCATGATAGAGCACCTGCTGACTGCTGCCTGCGTGTTATCATAATTCTGATGATCTAAGGCTGCATTCACATGTGAGCGTAGCGGATCACGGGCAGAATCAACGCGATTCCGCCTGCGATCCGGAAATCATTGCAAATCGCGGGACGCATGTGCGTTGCCCGTGATTTGCAATAGCACCCCAAACGCTGTGCGATGTTGCCGCGATTTCCGCCTGCTGAATCGCGGTAAAAAAAAATTGCGGGACGCATTACACTCCAAAGACCTACAAGAGCTTCTTTGGAGCGTAATGCGTCCCGAGATTTTCTTTGCGCGATGTTACCGCGATTCGGCAGGTGGAAATCGCGGCAACATCGCACAGTGTTTGGGGTGCTATTGCAAATCACGGGCAACGCACATGCGTCCCGCAAATTGCAATGATTTCCGGATCGCAGGCGGAATCGCGGTGATTCTGCCCGCGATCAATACGCTGACATGTGAATGCAGCCTTAAGCTCCCTGTGTTGATGTTTGTTGTCAAGGCTTTCACACAGAGTGGAATCTGTTTGTTCAGAGGGGGAATCTGTCCACTGATCCCCCACTGAGCGGAGTGGGCATATGACAGGTCTGTGACCACTCAGCTTATGTAGAGTGGACACGGACACAGCCCACTCTGCTCTAAGGGTGGCTGGTGTAAAAAACCGGATGTCCGTTTACACCCGACTGCCCCCCAATTTGATCCGCTAGATGAAGGGGAACAGATCCCTTTCCATTTTGTTAAGCGGATCGGATTGGAGGTAGGCGGGTGTAAATGGACACAAGTATAGAGGGTCAGATTAGGTCCACCTGTAAATTGGACAGGCGTATCTGATCAGTCCTGTCATGTGGACCCACCCCCCAACCTTTTCCCCCTAACTGCTTGCCGCCCACCCTCAGTCAATTTACTGCAGCAGGGTGGCACGGCAGGCTGGATCGCATACTTGCACTTCATCCAGCCTGTTCCTGCACTTGGCTTTAAGGCGGGGTCTGGGGAGGGGCCAGGGGCGGGGTTGAGGGTGGGACTGAAGGGGGCCCCGTCAGGTAGGCTGTACGGGGCCCCATGATTTCTATCAGCGGCCCTGAGCACCAGCCCTGCCACAATGCTTGACTGTAGGCAAGACACACTTGTCTTTGTACTCCTCACCTGGTTGTGGCCACACAGGCTTGACACCATCTGAACCAAATCAGTTTATCATGGTCTCATCAGACCACAGAACATGGTTCCAGTAATCCATGTACTTAGTCTGCTTGTCTTCAGCAAAACTGTTTGCCGGCTTTCTTGTGCATCATCTTTAGAAGAGGCTTCCTTCTGGGACGACAGCCATGCAGACTAATTTGATGCAGTGTGTGGTGTATGGTCTAAACACTTTTTTTTTTTTTTTATCAAACATATTATACTTACCTCCTCTGTGCAGTTGGTTTTTCACAGGGCAGGCCAGACCCTCCTCTTCTCTGGTCTCTCGTTGTTGCTCCTCTCCCCTGTTGAGTGCCCCCACAGCAAGAAGCTTGCTATGAGGGCACCCGAGCCGAGCTGCAGCTCCATGTGTCCATTCAGAAACAGAGCTGATGTTCGCCCCCCCCCCCTCTCCTGATTGGCTAACTGACTTTGATTGACAGCTGCGGGAGCCAATGGCACTGTGGCTGTGTCTCTGCCAATCAGGAGGGAGAGTCCCTGATGGCTGAGGGACTTGTGCACATCGCTGGACAGAGATGGGGCACAGGTAAGTATTAGGGGGTGCTGAGGTGGGCTGCTGCGCACAAAATGTTTTTTATCCTAATGCATAGAATGCATTAAGATATAAAGCTTCTGACTTTACAACTCCTTTAAAGTCTTGTTAATTTTTAAAATAACAAATATGTTATACCTACCTGCTCTGTGCAGTGGTTTTACACAGAGCAGCCCAGACCCTCCTCTCCTCGGGTCCCTTTTTCAGTGCTCCTGGCCTCTCCCTCCTGCCAAATGCCCCACAGCAAGCAGCTTGCTATGGGGACACCCAAGCCGAGCTGCTGCTCTGTGTGTCCATTCAGACACAGAACCGTGAGTCGGCCCCGCCCCTCTCTCTCCTCATTGGCTTTACTGACTTTGATTGACAGCAGCGGGAGCCAATGGCGCCCGCTGCTGTCACAGCTAATCAGGAGGGAGAGTCCCAGACAGCTGATGCTTTAGTGCAACATCGCTGGATCAAGGTGGGTTCAGGAAGGTATTAGGGGGGCTGAGGGGGGCTGCTGCTCACAGAAGATTTTTTTTCTTAAGGCATAGAAATAGGGTTGCCACCAAATCCCTTTAATCCAGGGCACATATTTTTTGCACAGGTTCTGAGGCTAATACAGTATAATGCATGTAAGGCACTAAGTGAGTTTCATTGCCACCTTAATCAGACACAGAACCTATGTAATTAATATGTGTCCTGGTTTAAAGGGATGAGGTGGTAACCCTACATAGAATGCCTTAAGATAAAAAAAAAATTCTGCCTTTAGGACCAATTTATGGAAGCACAACAGGAGGCCATAAAAGGCCATAGTTTCAGGTGTGTTACCGTTTGCTGAAGCACCTTTGGCGCCAAAATTGAGTTAACATCTTCTCTCGCCTTGTGCTTTTGTGATGTTGTGACTTTTTTTACTTAAATAAAGACATTTGAGTTTATTGTGCACCAGTGTGCTGCCATCCACGTTGTTCCTTTAAGTCTTGGAGTGACAAGCCGGACCGGTATGTACTGCATTTTTGGGGCTAAAGTTGGGTGGACCGACCTGGAGCAGTGTATGATGTTGTGGACTTTTAGAAAAAGATTGTTCATTTGTCAGGTTTTCCAAATATCCTGTCTTCGGGCACCATAATACTAAATGGAACATTTATTCAAGATATAAATTCACACAGAGCTTCTATAGCCCAACAAAGAAATGAAGGGAATGGAAGAATATTTACTGCTAGTTGGAATCTAATATTTCACGTTAGAAGACGATGAGTTATGTACAACAAGAAATTCATTTTTTTCCTACAAAGGGAAGCACGTAACTCTTCGTGCTTCATTCATTTCCCCTCTTTTGCAATATTTATTAGTAGGAATGTGAGACGGAAGCTAATCAGAATAAACTGCATGACGTCTTAATAAAGTTCTCAGTTTTTTAAGCTAAAGTAATTCAGATATTAAGAAGATTTCCATCTTATAAAGAGATACACTGTTTGTTCTGGGAATACATGTAATAATGCAGGTTAGGGAGAAAAAAAAGAATGAGGATGCTTAAATTCCAATAACTAGTAAAGACTTCTTTTTGGCATAAACTTCAAAATTAACCCATGGCCACGATGTAGACAGTCCTAAGAGGCCCTGACTTCTGAAAGTACAGGCACTATGGAACAATTAAACATCAAAATTCACAGCAGCAGTTCAAGTTATTCTCTTAGCTCAGATTCCTCTGCATCTCCTAGCAATGACTTAGTCAGAAGTACTTGTACCAAAGTCAATCGATGGATTGACTTGGGTACAATCAGCAATCTCCCTGTCCAAAGATGGTTTGAATCTCGTCCCTGCTGAACCCGCTGAGCTTTGACCCATCTTTGGCCGGTTTAAAGTACACAATAAGGTTGAGTCACTACAAATCAAGAGTGCAACATCTTGTGCAGCTCTGCATTGAAACCAATCAGTATCCATGTTTTTTTTTTTTTTTTTTTCCAAAGCTTAATTAAACGAGCTGAAGTTAGAAGCTGATTGGCTAAATCAACCCCAATGTGTAATGAACTAGATAATCAACAACTTTAGGTAAATTGGAATAACCCCTGCGCTTCCTAATTCACATCTGGTGCTCAACCCTCAAGATACAGTGTTCAAAATAAAAATGTTAAAAAAAAAACTAGCAAAACGTAGTGTATATATGAAAATATGGATTTGTGTATGACTGTGAACAAAATATGAATGTGTGAAGGGATTGTGGTTGCTACATGCACACAATTGTTTTCCTACAATGTATCTCAAGGATAAATCAAAATATGCGCAGCGCTACCACCTAGTCACACAAACATAAAGTGATCAAAACTAACTATATAAAGTATACACTGTGTAGTCCTAAGTTATGCAATAATAATCATAACATTATATAAATCATATCCGTGTACAAACAATAAAGCATATACATAAATAAAAAAAACAATTACATGTAAAGAGTGACAGTCCTTTTCAAATTAGTGTGAAGTTCATTCATGACGGGAAGTGGTCACAAATACCTTTTTGGAACTTGTTCATTCATGCATCAATTTTGCATGTGTAGCACCCTCCCAGATAGGTGCTAGGTAGGAGAGTGGTTTTGGCTCTGCCTGCTTATCAGGAGAGCAGCAGGCAAAACATAGATGCCCTTTGCCTATCAGGGGAGCATGATTCGTAGTTAGGCCTGTTCCATGTGCTTAGTGTGTGATTCATTTGGGCTGAGGGAACATCCCCACTGTGTCCAGTGGGGATGCATGTTGGACAGTGGAGGAAACCCAGCCAATGAAACACAGGCTTTGATACTATCCCATGGGTTTGGCATTGAGAGTGATGCATTATGGGATAGGGTATAAAAGCCAGGAGCACATGAGGCAGGGGGTCTTTGGGCAGGAAGTCAGGTCCCAGAAGGAGAGTGATGGCTGTCTCTTCTTCTGCAGCAGTGGATGGTGGTCACAGGTGGTCGGGCTACTGAACCAGAGTGTGTGGTTGAACCCAGAGGTCCAGGAGAAGAATGCAGCCCATTCTTTGTAATGTGCCTAAATGAGCGCCGTGCATTCTTCAGTAAAAACAAAATAGAAAAATCTGCATTATTGGGCAGTAATTTATTCCTCATGCGTGTGAATGCGTGTGCAAACTCCTCTCCAATCCTGTCCTGTGCTCCACTAGGGCCAGATATCTGGGCTGCTGCGGGTGGGTTGGCTCCCTACTCCCTCTCCAGGCTCCCAGCGGTCTCAGTGGATCTCAAAACAAAGGCTCGAAATAGTGCAAGTATGTCATGGAAAAACGGGGTGCTTTATTAAAATAGGGTTAAAAACACTCACATTTGTTGAATAAAATCAGCGCATATAATAGCGTCGGAGTGGGATCGCAGTCCTCACTTCCGCAATGTGCGTCACTTCCGGTCCGAGCGTCCCTACGCGTTACGCCACTTCCGCATCACGTGGCTTCTTCAGGGGTCGCCACGTGACGCTATTATATGCGCTATTTTATTCAACGAATGTGAGTGTTTTGTAACCCTATTTTAATAAAGCACCCCGTTTTTCCATGACATACTTGCACTATTTCGAGCCTTTGTTTTGAGATCCACTGAGACCGCTGGGAGCCTGGAGAGGGAGTAGGGAGCCAACCCACCCGCAGCAGCCCAGATATCTGGCCCTAGTGGAGCACGGTACAGGATTGGAGAGGAGTCCCCTGGATTAATTATAAGGCCTTTACCTTTAGACCTTGAGGTGAGCTGCTAGAACACTTAGAGGGGCTGAGGAGAAGCACCCCACCACCCCAAGCACGGTGTTAGGTGAAGGAACAGCACCTGTGGATATTTTCACCCACTTGAACACTTACCCTAATCAATTGGACTATATTTCACCCAGACTGTTATATTTTTGTGGAGCACAGAGGACACTTTATCTTGCCTATTATATTTATTTTTTGCACCTGAGCACTTTATCTGTCACTATTACATTATTAGCACTATAAGTGGTTTTCTATCTATTTATTACTTTTAGAGTACCGTGTCAATATTTTAGTACTGTTTCAATATTTTAGCACTGTGTAATTATTTATTCAAGTACGGATTTAATCTGCAATTTTTATACACAAGCACTTTATTTATTTATATATTTAATCACTCATACATGCTCTAGTTCCCTTCTTTCACTGTAATAGGCGTTATTACTTAGCACAGTTCATACTTTGATCTACCCAAAAGCGCAGTACCCCCCACCTGTTTATGATTCTGACACTGTATGGTTATCAGTTCTGGTACTAGCAGCTTCAGGGATTTACACCAACCCTTTTAAATTGTTCTCTCTAGACAGCGCAGGACTCACCACACTATTCTATTATCTCTGTATGTACTTGTATATATTTTTCATAGGTCGTTCCATAGACTTTTGCATATACACATCGAGCGCAAAACCAGCACCTTTTACAGTGCTCTGCATAAATGAGAACACCCCAACAGATTTGTCAGAAAACCTTTACTTTCCTTTCGGAATCTACATTTTCTATACTACAATATACTTCTACAAATGCAGGCCATTGATTGCAACCAAGATTTGTTAATTTGCACACAAAAAAGTATTTTTTCCTAACAAATTCATTCAAGACCATTTTGCAACAATTAATACACCCCAATGAAATTCACACCCCAATGAAAGGAGCAAAGCTAAATTTTAGATAGCAAAATCCCAATTAACTACAAGTGAGTCTAATTATTCATGAACTAGAAGCCCAGCAGACAGTTGATTATAAAAGGGCATTACTTAACCACTTCAATACAGGGCACTTTCACCCCCTTCCTGCCCAGACCAATTTTCAGCTTTCAGCGCTCTCACACTTTAAATCATAATTACTCAGTCATGCAACATTGTACCCAAACAAAATTTGTATCATTTTTTTTTACACAGATATAGCTTTCTTTTGGTGGTATTTATCGCCACTGTTTTTTTTTATTTTTGCGATATAAGTGAAAAACGTGACAATTTTAAAAAGAAATACTTTTTTTTAGTCTCTATTGTAACATTTTGCAAGTAAGTAATTTTTGTTGATAAATTTGGGCCAAATTTTATACTGCTAGAAATCTTTGGTAAAAATAACCCAAATTAAAGGATATTATTATCTAGGGCTGGTTCACACTGGTGTGATTTGCACCACAATGCAAATTCAGGCATACAATTTGCATTGCGTTTGGTCCAAACTCGTGCAGAACCCTTTTTTTGTCCGCACCAGAATCGGATCGCATGGCTGTTCACACCCATTCGGTTCCTGTCGAATTTCACAATTCGCACCGCATTCTAAACTGAGGGTCTCATTAACTTTATATTAACACCTGCAGTGGTTCGCAGAGCACAGTGTGGACTGATGTGGTGCAGAATCCACAGTGAATTCGCACTGCATCCAGCGTGAACCGGGCCTTAGTTTGTGTGAAAGTTATAGAGTCTACAAGCTATGATGCCAATCATTGAAAATTGATCACATCTGATGTACTCATTTTTTGAGGCCCTGAAATGTCTGGACAATACAAATACCCCCAAATGACCCATTTTTTGAAAGTAGACAGACAGTCCAAGGTATTTAGTAAGAGGCATCGTTTTTGAAGTTGTAATTTTTTTCCGACAATTCTTAGGAGAATGAAGAAATTATTATTATTTTTTTAACATAAAATTGTCATACTAACAAGTTTTTTTTTTTTTTTTAACACACAGCATAGGCATACTTGTAATGACACCCCAAAATACATTCTGTTACTCCTCCTGAGTATGGAGATACCACATATGTGAGACTTTTACACAGCCTGGCCACATAGAGAGGTCCAAAATGCAGGGAGCGCCATCAGGCATTCTAGGAGCAAAAAATTACGCATATAATTTCTATAATAAAATAGTGTACCTTTCACACTTTTGAAGGCCCTGGAACACCAGGACAATATAAGAGCTCACAAAATGACTCCATTTAGGAAAGCCAACACATCAACTTATATTCTATTAGGCATGGGTTGCAGATAGGTACTCTGATGGGCTGCAAATAGGTACTCGGGTACCCTGATTGGCTGAAGATAGGTACTAGGGTACTCTGGGCTGGAGACAGGTACTGCAGCCCATCAGTGTATCCGAGTACCTGTCTCCAGCCCAGAGTACCTGAGTACCTATCTCCAGCCCATCAGAGTACCCAAGTACCTGTCTCACAAAAAAGGTGAAGGCTACAAGAAGATCAGCAAAGCTTTTCTTATCAGTCAGAATATTGTAGCAAAAGTGATACAAAACTTTAACAAAGATGTAAACTGTTTCACAGAGATGTCCAGGATATCCACGGAGGTGAACACCTGGACGGGAGCATCTTCTGATGAGAAGGGTTGTAGAAAATTGCCATGCAAGTTCACTGCATTTAGCTACAGAAGTAGAAAGCCAAACTGGGGATATTGCTTCCCGTGACGCAATATGGCGTACACTGCA